>NC_041360.1:8438451-8755951 GCF_900634415.1 Cottoperca gobio | reverse complement strand
CTAAGAGCTTAAAATCCAGGTTTCCTAATTCAAGCCCTTGTTGGAAATGCATAAAAGCAACATTGAACAATACAGATCAATGTTGATGTGAATAAGGAAAAAGACTAAAAGCCCCATTCAACTAATAATAAAAAAAAAACACTTGCCAAAAAATGGTTTCTTGTGAATTTGGAGTTAAATGTTATTCACCCAGATACTTAAATCCACATTTAACGACTCATACAAAGGGCAGGTGTTCAATTGTACCATCTGTTTCTCAAAAAACAGGAATACATGACAGCACACGAGAAAAAAACATTCAATGCCGTGTATCACTACAAAATGTAGATGGAGTCGACGTTGACTTTCTACCATTTGTCATTATCTCTTTAAAGTAAATCGTTATCATTAACATTGCCAACAGCTCAGCTTTTGTTCAGGGCTTTCAAAAAGATTCAAAATGAAGATTCAGGCCAAGGAGGCAAACACACACCCCTGCCAACGGCAAATAAGAACGAAGGAAAATAAATGAAGTCGGCTGTTGACACAGGATTCACTCACACAAAGCGTGCATTGTGTTTCCTCCATACCTCATTTCAAAGTCTGCATCCTCAGCTCGTGGGGAACATTGGGTTAACACTGGATTATTTTTTATAGCCCGAGTACTATCCGCGTTGAATGGCTAAATCATCTGTGGCATAGTTTTCCACAAACTGCACAGATGGGCAGTCTTTGTTATTCAGTGCAGCCCTCATCTGAAATGATACAGCTATACCATAAACCTGCAATTATAAACAACAACCATCACAGTCTGCCAACGGTTATTGAAAAAGAATACCATGTGGATGATCGACCACAAATGGAAACAGTCTTATTGGAGTATGAACACAAAGGTAATTGGCTCAGAGGACTTGATAATACCACGTTCAGATGTTTTATAGATTGATGAATGTATTCTTTGTGGAGTAAATAGCAAGAAATGATAAATGTACGATTGTTTAAATGCCAGATTGATGTGATAAGAACCAAAGAGGGGAATATTATTGCATCCTGTGCTATTTGTTCCGCAGCAAAGTAATTAGAGCTAAATCGCGAAGATAAATGATCATGAAAAAATATAAACAGGTGAGGAGCAAACCTCTCCGAGCTAATTACACGTTTTTGGTTTTTTTATGGTTTACTGCATCAGTGCAGAACATGGTTTCACTCCCCTAAAGAGTTGCACAAAATATGTTTTTAACTTTCCTGGTGTTTGAATGGATGAAATATTTTTGTTTTTAAAGACTCTGACATGTGATGTTTACAACAAGCACACCTTAATGTGGTCGAACACTTTAAAGAGAACAACCAGGCTTGTATTGTGGCATGTCATACCTGAACAAGTGAGCTACTTTATCCTAAAAATAACAAACAACAGCTTCGTATTTGTTTCCTTTTCACATTCGTATCAAACCTGTCATAATAAAGTGCTTCATCAATGTGTCAGTGTGAGTGTGATGGCTTGTTCAATGACAAGCTGCTGAAAAAGAAACCAACTGTCAATCTCCTCGATGGTTCTCTAAAGAGGAAAGGTAATCATTTCCAAGTGCTGAACAAAAGATTTGCATGGACCTTAATACAACGTCCAAAGCCATGACGGCTTCTTTTGATCTTCAACTGATATTGGGGGGAGGGGGGGGGACAAAACCACTGACATTGAGAGTCGTCGCCATATCCCGCTGCGTGTTTTCCGGCTTTATTGTAGCCAAACAGGCTGAACGACTAACATCAGAGAAACATCTGTATATCAGTCATGAAGAATGTATTCCATCTATCATAGAGCATCCGTTTATGACATGCGCTATTGCTTTTGAAATCCAATATTCGAACAAGCCAACAGATGCTCCCCTAACAGAGCCTGGAAATAAAGGGTGTCTGACTTATCTCCCCCCCCCCCACTGCCATCACATTGCAATGCGATACTTCTCACCATTTAGCCATTAAGCCGGCTAAGGTATAGAAAGGTGATTGATATTGAGATTGCAGCACTGTCCTCCACGACTCTTCCAGAAGGGTATAGAGAGGAGCAATGAGGGGCAGCCAGAGGAACATCCCTCCATTCGTGCGGAGCTGCCTGCCTGACTGCGGCTGTGGCTAAATTTACTCCCCCCCCCCCCCCCCCCAAGCACCCGGCACATCACGTTGGGATTCTATTACTCTTTCGCGTCCCAGCATACAGATAGTCATGTGAAAGCCGGCCACAGGCCTCCGAGGCTGGCAGTGCCCTTCCTGCCCCTGCATTCAGCACTCAGGCCAGTTAATGCTATTCGTCTCTTCCCAGCTGCCCAATCGCTCTCTCGCACTTTCTCTGTCTCTATATCTACGCTCTTCCTCGCTCATTCTCGCCCCTTCTATGGCTCGATTTCCCCCACCCCCACCCTCCCCCCTCCCTCCTCCTCCCTCTCAACCTTGTTCCCCTCCAATTACGGCTCCTCTCATCCCGAGAGCAGGGGTCAGCGGTGGACGAGCTCAGGGCTGGGAGACTGATGGCGGGTAACGGAGAGGGGAGAATAAACCCGGGGCCAAGTGGGGATCAATAAGGAGACGGGGCTGAAGGATGGCTCCTGTTATGGGCAGAGAGGTGCTAGAGGCTGGGGGTAAAGAAATGCCACTGCTGGCACATCAGGTCCGATCACATGTTTGATATCCCAGCATGTCTCCTCCATCGATGGAGGGCTGTCAGCAGCGTGACACGAGGCTAGAATATCCATTTTGGTGATGGTTCACGTGCATAAGGATAAAGTGCCCTGCCCTGTCATTCTCCTGACTAACCAAGTGGTAGACTGACGTCGCCGGGTCAATCCAGCACACAGATCATCAGTTCTTACTTGGCCATGTATGAGAGTATTACTCGTTGAGCCTGAAATAGACTGACATGCGTCAGTCATTAGCTATTCCTTTTGAACGGCGGGCTCACTCTGCCTGAGCAACACACAGGGGTAAGCGCAGATTTCAGAAGCCAGCTTATGCAAATTGCACGAACAGGTTGAACCTAGCCCAGGTTGAAATGCAAGGGAAGGGACAGATTAAGGAAGAGGAGGGAAACAAAATTGAGAAAGAGATTTTGTTTTGAAGGAGAAAAACAGCCAAATCTTTGCACCATGCAGTAATTCTGCAGACATGACCATAAAGCATGCTGCAAGCTCCCCTTCTGCCCCATCCAAGCAGTACATGACATCTTTACTCCCCTCATGCACACACTTCAGGGTCACACTGACCTCTAGTGGTGTCAACAGGAACACAGGGCCACGACAAGATCATTTGTTCTTGAGGTCATTTTATCAGAACATTGATTTTAAGTCAGTGACACTGGTCTCGTACCTCTCGGGTGATACAGATAAATGGTCGCTGGGAACAGCTTGATTCAACACCGTGTGAACTGAAGTCTCAACCTCCTCGCTTTCCAATTATCCACATGTGAAGAATCCCTCTCACTCTCTCCCTCCCTTACTTCTCTATCCCTCCGAGCATGTCTTTATTCTCTCCCTTTTCATCTATACTTCGCTCTGAAAAAAAAAAAAGGGAAAAAAAAGCTAGCTTTGGAAAATTTCGATTTGAACACTATTGATTTTGTGGGTTACACCTACCACGAAAGCCTGACCGAACTTAAAACCACTCTATTCAGAGCAGGGATCAAAGTGTGACCTTTCCATGGAGTCGTTTAATGAAGTTAGAGGTTTGATGCTGAGTGCATTACTAGATATCTTTAAACAACAACTTTATTGCCTCGAGGGTTGAATAACGCCTTAAATCTAATTTCTTCAGAGACACTGTTCGTGATATAAGAATGTTTGGTATTAAACTCAGTCTGCAAGCTGTTTCACCCTTTTCCATTTATGCCTGTATCCTAGTGCAGTACTGCTTATTTAAATCAGAAGTATAGCAGATTGTGCATACAGCAATTATGTGGAATATGCTCACCAAAAAGCATTAGTAGCATTCATTAGTTGTGCTCGAAAATTCATGTTATATTGCTCAAAATTCACTAGAGGGCGCACACTGCAAGGAAACATGTTTATCAGCGCTGTTGTCCCTTCAACATACAATGCTAACACGGAGTATTAAAGTAATCGATTCTCATTAACTTCACTAATTCATGTCTCAACAATACCACCAATTAATCCTCAACAAATATGGAGTGAACAGCACAACGCAGAGGGGGCAGCATACCGGCTTTCTTGTTGTCATGGTACTCTGGTTAAAGGGCCGTCTCCCCGACTCAGCTTGCAGCCGTATTAACATCAAAGCTGGCAGAAAATGAGGGTATAATTATGTTAGAATGAGAGAGTTGATCTGAGGCAAAGTTAAAGTGATTTGTCGGATGATTCGGAGCAGTTACGTCCTCAATAAGAGGCAGAATGACGATGCGCGCCACCGATTCTTCAGCACCCATATGTAATTTAAGTAGGATTGTTATTCATATGGCAGCTTTCCTATTTGTCTGGGTGGAGCCTTACAACAACATATGGTTTTGATTATGTTTTCTGCTGTACCTTCTCTCCAATAGGGCTCATTTTCATTATCGAATAAAATCATTTGTTCTATAAAATGTCAGAAAATAGAGCAACATGTCCATCTTAGTTTCTACAAATCCAAGGTTATGTCTTTGAATGTCTTTGAATGTCTCTCGTCAGTCCAGAACCCAAAGATATCCGCTTTAAAACAGAATTGCACCTACATTACCATATTTGAGAGGCTGAAAACAGCATTGTTGCATGAAAAATAACGATTAATCAATTATTAAAATATTTGCCGATTGTTTTTCTGTCGCTGGACTAACTAATATCGCTGGCAGCGTTATTCTCCAATGTCATCTCATCAAAAATGTATCAGCGCTCCATGGCTCTTCTGCTGCTTATACCATGTTATGCATTAGACAGCCGTGTAGTGGCTTTAACGTGAATGGATTTAATCTCAAATTGAGACACACAGTGCGAGACAGCAGAGCCATTAGGTCATGGTTAGCAAAAAAACTCACAATAGTAGCAGTGACAAGCAGTGTGCAGGAGGCTCTGTGACACAGCCAGCATGAATATTAATCCTCTCTCTCTCTACCACAGTGATGTAGAGACAGAGAGACAGAGCGGGAGAGAAATGCTCGTAGCCACTCGCCACTAAAATGTCACTCCTCAGTTACTCTGGGGGCTTTATATGCAATCCAGGTCCTCTCAGGAGACCGAGCCGAAATGTTAAACAGCCACAACTGGCACACAAGCTGTGAGAGAAAGTTTGAAGGAGGTGCCACTTTTAGATCAGTTGATTCAAGAGAATAAATGAAGCCCGGTCATTACATGGTGGGCTAGCTAGTGAGTGCATGCAAGAAATAACACATTTTAAAAAAGTAAAAATACGAGTTTATACAAGTCTCTTCGATTTTAATGCATCCCATTTATCTTTTTGTCTTTTTTGTATTGTATTGCTCCTGCTTTAGGTCTTTAATCTTCACCTGCTAATGTTGTTTTGTTTTGTTATTTTTAAAAGCACTGAAACCACAAACACTCTTTCCAAACTCTTGTCAAAGCAGCAGAGAGCACTTCAAGGGCAAAGCATTTCTGCTGCAGAGGAAGAGGAAGATTAACCGGAGCAGTTGGAGATTAATACCTGCTCATCTGTGTCCACTCTGAGAGCCCATTAGGCACAAGATATTATAGAACAATTATCTATGTTATATTATCATCTGTGGATGCTGCTGGAGAGCCACTGTGAATATTTCAAAAGTTGTGCAGACGGGACTCTGACAAGTTTTAAAATTAGGAAAAGTCAGCGTGAACAGTGCAAAGAAATCTTGCTTTGACCCAGTTTGATGCTCTTTGATGCCCAGTCTAGTAAAAGAAGTGGGATGGCTTGTTTATCATCATAACATCAACACAATTTGATATGTATACATCAATTTGGTAGACTTATAAAAGGACCAGTGAGCTTTTAAAAAGCAGGTCACAAACTCAATTTGACTTTTTGATGTATGCCAAGAAATCCTTCATTTCGCAAGAGAGACTTTTGAGAATGCCACATTTATCAAATTGGGAAACCAAAACAGAATAAAGAAACAACTTTCCATTCAAGGTTGACAGGCTCGACGTGTGAGAGCTTCAACAGGCCAAACATATTCATGTTTGCAGTTCAACAGACCTTAAACAATTACCCTTGACAAGCAATCCAAAATCACAGTCACACCTTTGACATTGAACCATGAGAGAACCAAACATGCACTAACTCTCAAGGACTTTCAAAGATCAAACTCAAATATAACAAACAGGCTTTGTGATATGGAGATGTACACGTCAAAACAAAAACCACCGTTTTATAAAAAAGGCTAGACAACATTCATTCTGTATCCCTTAAAGTTTGAGTAAAGGCCAGGATCCTCTTTGAACCCATTTGACCCCGCCAAAGCTGTCGTGTTAGTGGGTCTGCTAACACAGCCATCAAAACGCAGAGGCTGTGGAGCCGTGCTGCGAAGTGCAGTGAAGCAAAGCCTTGATGTTTTTACAGAAAGAACATAACTGAAGCTGTGAAATACAGTGCCCTTTTCCCCTCTCCTTCAACCTCCGCTTCTCCTTCACCCACTCACCCCTTTTCCTCTCTCAGGGTTTATTGTGTACCGAGTGCTTTTGCCTGAAACCCCTCATTTCATTTCAGCTAAATCTGTTATTTCTCAAACTGAAAGCCAGAAAACTTCTGCACTAATATCACAGACCGAGAAGACTACACTCAGCACGTTAGAATAAAAGAAGACAGCAGTTGTGAACTTTTATATATCACTATGTGAGGACGCTCAGGCCAGCTGCCTTCCGCTCCGTGTTAACTGTTCTTCACAAGGTCAGCTGAACTCTCTCACTATCAGCTGCTTAGCTGTGATTGGTCTTCCTAAACCCTAGATTATCAATTTCAACTTTATCAACAATGTTGCAGCTAAGAACTGAACAACTGAAGGTGACGATTTACAGCTCACCCGTTTCATCTTCAAAATCAGTGTTCATCCAACGCAGCTGGTGCAGCTTGTGTCCCCCCTGAAATTCAAGGTGTATTGTTTTTTTCTAACTGTAATTGATTAATCGTTTGGAAAATAAAATGTCAGAAAATAGTCCCAGAATCTGAAACTCCAAGGAGATAGCTTAAAATTAATTGGCTTGATAGAAAACAGAGAACATTAATTAATATCCATATTTGAGAGGCTGAAAACAGCATTTTTCTGATATTTTCGCAGGAAAAATAACTTTTTTTTACAATTATTCGATTATCAAAATAGTTAAGAGATTACTTGTCGACTAATCGTTGCAGCTCTCGCTAAACCTTCACACAATCCATGTTAAGTTTTGATCCTAATTTAACTCATATTGTTAGTTCCCAACTCGGGAATAACTTAACATGTATACGTAACATGTACTGCATAACATGACACTTTTACATAAAAGGAACACACTTTCACAGCAGCTGGCACTATAAACACGTGTGCACTATTGAAGACGTATCATTTAGATTCCAGCTACAGTATCAGTAAATAGTTTCTGTAAAGCATTGAATCGGCCTTATTAGATCAATTGAGAAAGTTTTAGACATTTTAAAAAGCAGAGTGAAGGAGTTCAGCCTGAATGTAAAGACCAGACTATTAACTCTTGTCCTTATTAGACCCCTCTACGGGATGAAATGGTGAGCAGAATTTAAAAGGGAAAGTGAATAAGCATGACAAAAAAAAGCTTCTCCTGAAGCTGAGCACTGCCGCACAGGGATTTATCGAGACGGCGTGTGCTATTCATTTCCCTTTTTTCCCTCCAGAAAAAGCCTGTCCTGACCAGCCTGTCTCCATGGACGACCTCCTTTATTACTCAGAGGTAACTGAGGGCCCAGATGTTACTGCCATAGCATTTCAATAGAAAAGAGAAACATTCTACAGTTGCAGCTGTCTATGAAGTTTTTCTCTGCATTGTGGATGGTTGATGCAAGCCATCTTCATGCCTCTCTTACACACAGCTTAAAACTGTTTACACATCTGGAACTATTTATTTTCTAAAATACATCTGGACATTAGCAGATGTTATGCTCCTGACTGCAAAACCCTCGGTGCCTGCCAGAGGTCGCTGCCACACTGCACAGTCCACTAACATCACTGACCAAGAAAGCCGCCGAGCTTGATTATGATCAAAGTGTTTGACCCGAGCTCAGAGCATTTAAGGAGCACAGAGTTTTTTGGAGCAAAGGACCCTTAGAGGCTTCACTGCTGCTTACTGCTGACGGGGTACTTTGTCCTGAACAATGTGACCCAGAATGAAAAGCAGCAGCCAAGCTTTCACACGCAGTGCCGGCTAGTCGTGCCTGTTCTCCATGGATTAGTCATGATCCAGAGAGCTGCCTTATTCAAGTTAGCACACCTTATTCAGCCTCAGGATCACAGGATGACAGAGGTTAGCAGATAATGTCGTTTTCCCTCTTTAGCATTCATATTTTAGTGTGAATCTGCTCCAAGTTACCAGAAGAAGAAAAAAAAATCAATATCAGTTTAAGATTATGCTGTATTTACAATATTTGACAGTTTTACCTTGCCGTGAGACGGTTCTTTCCGACGGGAAACTAAAGCAGTCATATCCATTGAAAGAAATCAGTAATTTTACCTAGAAGAACACGGGGGTTGCTGGCCTAACGTTGCCTCCATTAGTTAGTGTTTGTGTTATTGTGTGACTTCAGCATTTAAAAAAAGGGTTAGTTCTGATTCACCACACAAGTCACACAATAACACAAACAAATTAGCCGATCAATGCAGCAGTAGAACAGACACTTTAGTGTTCTACACAAGGTAATATTACTGTTTTTGTCAATGGAGTCTGGTGGCTTTGAAGAGAGCATTAATACCAACTTCAGTTTCCTGTAGGAAAGGACTGTTTCACGGCAAAATAACGCAGTGAAAATATTCTTAATATTCTGATGTGTGCTGAGACGGTTTTAGTTGTTTTTAGGTCGACGATGTTATTTGTGGAGTATTGAAGTGTATCTAATAATCTTCGACAGTGTTGCCTAACTGATGTTAATTACAGTCTACATGCTATTTTCCTTTGAGACACATTATAAATGGGCTCTTTGTTACTTGCCATGGAATCAAATAAATGCTTTTTATAAGAGATACATATCTCCCAGGTCCGGAAGTTAAGACACGAGCCAGTGGCTGCTGTGGATCCTTAACAGTTTTATAACGAGACACTCATCTGAGACACTCGAGTCTCAGCCTAAATTCAGGGCCAGATTAATGTAAAAAATAACACAAAAAATGGCCACTGCTGGGCTGAATCAAAACATGTTCTCCCCAGCAGCTTTCTATCTGTATTGTTAATGTGTGCTACCAAACATACTCAAGTTTGTGTCTCTGCAAGCACGATTTAGCTTGAAGGTGAACTGCATTGCTCAAACACCATTGGCCAGACAGCTAAAAATGACATCACTGCACGGTATATAAAAAGCAGATACTAGCAGTCCAAAAGTGTTCCATCAGTTATTCAAAAAGTCATAGAAATAGCACACACGTGAAATGTTATCTTTGCACATTTCACACAAGCATGAACACTTACTCCACAAACTGGTAAGGTGTGGAAGGGGCTATTTCCTGTAGTCACCCACCCCAAGGTTTGGAGGTAGTTGGACAGGAAGCACACTCATACCAGAGCAGCGAGTCAGCCCTGAACAATTTGTAACTTAGTCCCAGGAGCATGTTTCCTGGAAGGTCTATTGTCTACAACACCCTGGAGTAGACTGGGAGATATAGATATATATATATATATATATATATATATATATATATATATATATATATATATATATATATATATATATATATATATATATATATATATATATATATATATATATACTTGGCTCATTCTTTAATATATCCTTATTTATCCTTGTTTCATGACTTCAACCTTATTTATGAGCACATCCACTCTTGATTTTCAAAAACTTGTGGTGAAGTGACCCAAAGGAAGAAGGTTTAGCAACACCGCTTCAGAGAAAGCTTTTGCAAATAAATAGTCACTTAGCAGTGATTGCAGTTGAATAGGGTAAAGACAGAATTAGGCCATCCCCAGGCTGGAACTACAAACCAAGCAGAGTGGAACAGGTTGTCATTTCTCACCTGCTCAGATGTGGTCGGAAACAGAGGCAGTGGGCTCTTCGGCTCGCTTGTGACAGCCTGTCAAACAGAGAAAGAAAAACAGGTACTGAAAACGACTCCTCAGATTAAAGCAACTGCTAATTATAAGAAATTCCACAAACGATAATGGCACACAAAGCTAGAAAAGTGGGCTGTTATAAGAAAGCCAGAGAATGACAGAGCTATGTGACAGTTACGTGAGTTACCGGCAGAGTGGAATAGGGAATGATGTTCAAGCATAGACTGTAGCCAAGGTGATGTCACTCATTGATATTTCGGACTACCGTTTTTAAGTCTTGACTTTGGCATTTTGGCTTTCGCCATCTTGTTTTTTGGAGCTAGATGTGACCATATTTAGACAAGAGGGTGGAGCTGGGGAGGGATACACGTTGCTACCCATCTATCAGTGTAACCTGTCAGTTGCAAGGTAGCCACGCCCTAAAGCATAGCCTGCTCAATTGTATATTGTACTCTGAATGGGACCATAACTTACAAAATGAACATCATGCTGTATTAAAAAACATTTGAAACTAGCAATTGTTAAGATTTTCCTAATGAGTCTCTGGTCTCAGTTACTAAATCAGAGATAAGTAGGGTCATTTTCTCGTAGGCTTCTATACAATTTGACTTCTTTTTGCAACATGTGGATTTTCTTCCTGCTGGCCATAAGAAAGAATGCAGGTTTAAGACACTACCATATTGGTTTCACTTATACAGTCTTTGTGTTTGATACAAACCCCAAAGAAACTGTCAGTGGTTGATATTGATATTAAAAACCTCTCTATTGAGCACAATGCTACAACTAGAATGGCCAAGTCATATGATGTATTTATCCTTGGATGGTCCCATTTACTGAGTTGGGAGGTCTTTGTCGTAATGTAGAAACAGTATGAACGCTAAAAAGAAGATATGAAGATGTTGTATTTTATTGCTCAGAGTGATTAAATAATATCTGTCTAGCTGTTAAGAGTTGTTGTTTAGACTTTAGGGGACTTTTGAATTTTGAATTTTGAAGTTGGGAACATATTTTTTGGGTTACTCCGATACCACATAAATCTCGCAATATTAACGAAAGTGAAACATAATTTGTGTATCCGCCCCGTTATTTGGATTTACTACATAATTTAATGGGTTCTTACTTGGGCCATGCTACACCCTTCTACTAAGTTTTATGAAAATCTGGCCAGTAGTTCTTCTGAAATCCTGATGACAGAACAAACGAGACAGACAGACAGACAGAACGAGGCAAAAACATAAATGTCCTTGGCGGATGTAATAACACGTAGAAATTACACACAAAGACAGATGAGTATACACAGCCTCCTTCCTCATGAGGCAGGGCCATTACTACTTACCACAAATGTAGCATCTGGACAAATCTTTGCCATTGGAGATGACAGTATGCAGAGAACTATCAGGAAATTCTAGACCATGCCGCAGCACTTGCCAAGCATGCCAATGATGCTATTTCTGACCACTATGAATATAACTGTCACAACATCCAATAGTCCGACTGATAATCATAGTCACACTATTTTAGACATGCCAAGATGAGTAAATCACAGTGTGTTTCATACATTAGGCGACCTATAATGGACATAGCAGTATGCTGTGTTATGAATGAGTGTCTATGTGGAAACTGCAGGTTGACAGGTTGCAGACGAGACCAGAATATGTCCTATGAGCTCATACTAAACCACAGATCCGTGGGCCACAGTGTGATGTGACAGGCTCTGCACCAGACATCCACTCATTCTGCTTTCCTGTGGAACTCTCTTCCACACAATGTCAGCTAGTCCAAAACCAGAGCCAGTGGCCTTTGACAGTGCAGAGCATGTCTACAACCTGCCGGCTTTCCACTTGCAGTACTCATTTAGCTTTCTGGTCAGGCAAGCACGCCACAACAAAGTCAGGGTAGGTGCTCCGCTTAACATTTTACCATCTAGTTCTAGACAAATGACTGAAAAGAATTACGGAAGGACAAAATATTATATATATATATATATATATATATATATATAACCACTGGCCTGATTTTCATGAAACCTGGTGGAAGGTTGTAGCATAGGCGAAGGAAGAACCCAATACAACTTTGTAGCGGATCCGAATCCCAGGGCGGATACACAGATCATGTTTCCCTTTTGTTAACATTAAGAGATAGGGCATTTGTGCTGCATTCATGTGGTGTCGAAATAACCAACTGGGAATATTAACGTGAACGCTCCCTTTGATCAGAACAAAAATGACTCGGACACAGCTATCAATGCGTTGTTTAAACGCACGAGCAATGAAGTACAACACATCTTTGTAGCATCTATGTTGTTTCCACATTACGACTTAAAGCTGATGAATACACTGACAAACAGAAGAACGACTCCCAACTCGGGAAATGGGACCATCCGAGGAGAATGTCAAAGCACCATTGACTTTGGCAGTGGTTTGCGCTCTTCGAGTACCATTCTAGTTTACTCCTCACATTTGCCAAATACAAAGTCAACAAATCATCGGCAATTTTTTGTTGTGGCTTCAAAACTATAATCTTGTGGTGTACAAGTAATAAGGTCTGGTATTGACATTTCCCTTTTAAATGTTCAATCTTCTATTTGTGATAAAAAAAAAATGTTTTCTTTTCCTCAAAGAACAATGAGGGAATTACTCCAGACAGCTTTTGTTTTTGGAGCCAGTACTTAGCAGACCTCTGAGAACAACATGTAATCTAGAGTCTTTGAGCTGATTCAGGAGGGGCTGCGTGGAAACATTGATCCAAGATCTGAATTGTGAAACATGATTCTAAAAACCACACTGATAACTTCTCTTCTAAAAGTCATCCTTGTTGAATGTCTTATATTGAGAATTTAATCATCAAAAGAAAACATGTCTTAAGTCAAACATCTGAAGTAGCTAATTCAGATATAGACAAGAAAGAAGGAGACAAACCTGCCATACATTTTAAATTCAATTGATGCAAGTTTGGCATTCACATTGAAATGTGTGATGTGTTAACAACGTCCCTGACAGTTTGTCTGCTGAGCTATGGTACATCTCAACTCAAGGGTTATTGTGAGTCATTTCAAAGCTTGCTATAGTTACACATCAGAAGAGCCTCAGCCACCTGGATATTAATGCCTGACTTTCAGTTCCATCTTTACCAATTATTATTGATAATTTTTAGGATCATTTGACAAAAGAGTTTGATATAGGGATGCATGTAAAGTTGAAAGTAAAAAAATACTAACAGCACAGTTGTATCCCCTAGCTCTCATTAGAAATGGGTACAGAAGGCAGGTCTGTGGGATAACCCCTTGAGGTTTCAGCCTCTCTTGATGAAGGCAGGAGCGTGAGAAGCTCCTCCAGTATATTCTTAGCACTGCCTCTCCCCATTTGCCTCTATTTTCTCCCTTCTCTAGATCCCAGGGACCCGACCCGTTTTTTAGGCTTTGCCCATCAATCTTATTTTTCAATTTCTCTGTGACACTGGAATCTGCCAGCAAGATTTCACAACACTTAAACACGTAAAGAACTGATAGTATGAAACTGAATATCATAGCATCTTTCTATCCAAACACACAACGTACAGATGTATGAAAGCAACTAAAAGCTCAAAATAAAAGAATGAGTCATGTAGGTTCGTTATCTAACCAAAGTTGTACATTTTGATTGACTTTGTAGATCAAAGTATGGCTTTTATTTTGCTTATTTATTCGGTTATATTCTGTGGGAGCTGAAATGATTTGGTCGATTAACAGAAATACAATCAGTAACTATTTTGAAATCCTTTTAATCTTACAGGTCATTACTAAAGCTAAAACGCAAAGCAATTTCTGATTCCAGCTTCTTCAATGTGAGAATTTGCTGCTTTTTATTCTCCCTTGAAAGTAAATGTAATATCTTTGGGTTTGGACAGCCGGTTGGAGAAAATAGTACATTTTGATGAGATCATTTTCACTATTTTCTAACATTTTACAGCTAAAAGAAATCGATTAATTAAGAACATGTTTGTCAGATTCATCGATAAGGAAACAAAGGGCAGTTGCAGCCCTAACATACATTGATATCTGAAAAGGGTAAAACAGTGATATCTACAGTAAAACAGTAACCACTATTCCCTCTTCTCCTATTAGCTGACTACAATTATATACAATATAAAATCTGGTCATTGTGTAATGTGGTCACAACAGATCAGTGGAGGAGACATCTGCCCGGCTTTCCTTCCCCCACTTCGCTACTGCTCTTCATGTTTTACCCCACCTACCAAACTATCTGCATCCAAGCCAGCTTGATTCCCTGTGTGCTTCCCCGGCCTGCATGCACGTCTCAGGTTGTTAGGACAGACATTTTACCCTGAGAAAGTACTGCAGTGCGGCCAGACTGAGCCAGACAGCTCTATAGCCTCGGGAGTAGTGCAAACAGGAAGACTGAATCAGGCGAGATAAAACTCCATTTATATTCTCCCAGGCAGGCATCCTGATCAGATTGCCAAATACGATCACATGAAGAGCTACTGTATGGGAGGATGTGACGTCATGCAAAACAGCCATAAACCTAACATGTCAAATAGTTATAGTATGACCACACTGCTAAATTTGCATTCTCTTCAACAATATGAATCACAGCGTGTGTGTTCCTCCATACACAATGGAGAGCTATAAAAGGTAGCACAAAACATCGATTTACATCCAAGCAGCAGTTACGGTTTTTATTAGTCACTAGGCATTCAATTTAATGACTCAAAGTCAACGCCAAAAGAAGAAGTTTGGACACACAAATATCTTTGGATGAACACTAACGCAAATGTGGTGGTGATCAATCACTAAAAAAGGGATTTGCCAGTTTTAAGCGCCCGCATGACCGGCATACAATTTACATCAATTACTGGGAACTTTATTCAAATAAATAATTGATCATGATGCCGAGAGTGCAACCAGAGAAATACGAAACATGCATCTCAGAACATATGGCCTTTTTAGATCGCATGCTGCAGCGGCTTTACTTACATACTCAGCTTGTCTAATACAGCCATGGGTATGTGGGGGAGGGAGAAAAATCCCAAAATGGGGTTACAGCAGGTCAGGCAGTTGAACAGGAAATACCTAATAGATGCCCACATCCACTCATGACCTCTGGAAGAAGCAACAGACCCGTCAATCTCAAGGGATACTGATATTACAGTGACCTGGATGGTCCTTCTGAACGTCTCACTGGGAAAGCCCTCAGCATTAAATTGGTCTGCTGTGATACTACAATGTTTCTATCAAAGGCCTTCAGGACCTGACTTTTGTTCAACAAGGTAGAAAAGTGCGATGAGAACATTCACACAGCTGTTTCTGATCAATACACAACTCCTAAAGCTTACTGGCTGTAACATATATCAGTGTAGGTTGTTCTACAGATTATGTGCAAATTTGGGCAAGAATGAAAAGTATGTTTGGTACCTGTTCACATTTTAGAAGTATTGATATAATATTGATCTAGAATTAGTGTGCATAAGTTGATAAATTAGCATTGGCTAGGGTGAAATTTAAAAAAGGGGTTATTAACAAATTACCAGTTGTAAAACCAGGAAGACAAAGAAATATAAAAACTAGAGGCCATCTTGCGATGGGATCCCACCAGCAGAGACGCAAAAATCAGGTGAGGGGCATAAAGCGGGTGGGCCCATTGCCCACTTTCTACCCCTTACTTATGGCCCCCTTAATAGGACCACACCAATTTCCTAACTCAGCTTTTATTTTGATCTCAACGACACACCTAGAAAGTTTTGTGACGCTAAATTGGACTGTGCGCCATTCGGTCTCCTTACATTTTTAAATTGTATTTGATATGAACCCCTTGATTACCAACCATGTTACTAGAATATTTGTTAACATGAGCTTTTTATTAGCTAACTGTTATGTTCATAAACATCTTGATGATTTATATGACCTCATGACTCAACAACTTGGAAATTGACCCCACATTTGTGTTCAAAACTCAACGATTAAAGATTCTTGTGGTTTATGATTATTAACAGATTTTCAAACCTGCCACATATGCATAAAGTGACATTTTTAGGTTAATATTTTATAAGAAAAGAAAAAATGCAATCAGCTACAATCTAATACAATTCCTAGTATTTTGCAGATTTTAAACAGAAATGAGCTCTAATGAGAAAAACATGTTGGGATAAAATATTAAAAAGGCAAATAAAAAGCAAACGCACACAAACATTCTTTTGGAAAAACAGATGCAGCTGCAGTGTAACGCAAACACAAACATGTCCAGGCTAGAACATGATGATTTAATTGCTGGGACCATCACATTGACTGAGTTCATCCTCAGAGTTCATACATCTTGAATAGATGTATGATGGACACACACAGACCTATAAATCGCACAACTATGAATATACTGAGCATATAAAGCAGCCAAATGAGCCTCGGCAGTAAATGGGGACATGTATGCACACAGTGACGATAACTGCCATTAGTTTCGTGGGATATTAACAGTTTCCCTGAGTCAGGAGCAGCCAAGTCTTGAGTCAAGTCCTCCTTAAGAGATTATAATCGGCACATTGATCACCCTAGAGGGAAGGGGAAGTTGTTGAAAAGCTCACACTAACAAGCCTATGTCTCAGTATTACTCCTCAACCACATCAGGCCGACACCGGGGCTGTGACGCTAACAGCAGCTCTACTCTACCACAAACCAGATCAGAACCAACCTCAGTCAGCGGTGGAAACTGGGTTTTTACAGGGGAACTATTGTGCAGAACCTGGATAGGATTCAGCGCAGAGCTGTGTCTTTCATAACACCAAATATGTCCTTCGATAGTTTATATGAGTTATCAAAGTATGTATCAAAGAGAGATTATTATGCATGACAGTTGAAAAAACAAATGACTGCGCATACTCCTGTAATTGTTATCTCTTCTCAGGCTTCACGGTCATAATGGAAATCAAATACCTCTGAATTACAATTAGACAGGCCAGCCTGCCAGAGAGCCAATTTCATGCTTACAGGCAGTCCCCAAAAACTCCAACATAGAGAGCAGCAGTCTTCAGAGTGCTATATTAGGCCGTTTATTAAAACTGCATCGTCCTGGGAAGAAACTTAAAGATATAACATGCAAGATGTCTGCATTAAAATGTCAAAGTCAGTTTAATTTGGTCATCTTTTATGGCGACGTATCCCCTTTGCGCATGTGTCTCCGCTGTGGCTATCTGCCAGAAGCACAATTTGACTTTTTATCCAGTTTGAAAACCACATTTGTACGATACACTTCTTTAGAGCTTTGTCGTTTTTAACTCTATATTTTAAGCAGATTTTAGTCTGTAGACGTCTGGAGCTTAAGTTATTAGAGAAACAAGCTGAGCGAACGTTAGCAGCAGCAGAACAGCACCTGAGAAACCCTGATTCTTAACATTAAACTGCTTGATTCAGTGCTTGTATCGGTTTTAATCACCGGGTCTGATTGTTTTGGAGAGGAGGAGACCTCTGTGGATAATTCGGCTCACGGTAAAAACCTTCTGAACGATGAACAATAAAAGAAATCCCAACTGAGCGAAGCTGACTGCATTGATGGAAATGGTGGTGAGGACAACAACCCCCATGATCCCACGCTACTTTGCAACACCACAAAAAAAAATTCTTGTTTTGTTATTGTTTTAATCGAGAGACCCCTAGTGGAACTAAATTACATATTGTGCATTTTTTTTGTAACCCAATACAGTACCTATGTTAAAGTTCATCTGTTTTGTGCATTGAGACACTAACAAGCTCTTCTCCAAAGTGGGCTGTATTAGTCAGAACTTGGACCAGCAGCCCTCCCACAGCTGAGCGTTTTGGACAGTGAGTCTAGTCAGTGTGGTCAGTCAGGAACATGGGACATCACTCCCGACCACAGTGTCTAAAAGAAGAACAATACTCGTGGAAACGCGTCAGTGAAATAGCTCCATCCAGAACTTTCACACAGTTCAGACAGAAACTGTGTGACCTGCAGTGGCTACCATTTAGTCTTCTGTCCGAAAAGCATAATGTGGATCTTAAAAATCTCACCTACACTTCATCAAGTGTCCTTGCAACCACAAGGAGTGCATTCACACACACACTTTACTTGTGTCCCATCTGTAGCCCCAATCGTGAAACCTGAAAACTGCTTTACTGAGTGAGCCGAGTATAAGCCAGTCTATTCACATGCAAGCTCAGGGTACATTTGATTTGCATCTTAAACGGGATCTCTCAAAATATGTGAATGCATGTGTCAAGCAGGCTCAGAGCGGGGGTCGAGAGGTTCCCTGTTACCGCCCTCCAGTGGTGTTTGAGAGAAGGAGGGAAGAGGTTCATGGGTCAAACAGAATACGCCTTTTCAACAAATGCCAAGCAGTTCGTGGGCCAGGACTGGAAGAACAAGAAGCTCATGTGTGCTTCAGATGCAACGCCAGCGCCCTACATGCATGTGTAACTCCAACCTATTATCACGGCAAGGAATTTGTTAACGCATTCATACGATACGTCTATAACCAAAATATTCAAATTACCATCACATATGACAAAGCTTAAAAACATATGGTTTATAATAATAATAATTGCCTGACACTCAACTAATTATTTCCTTAAAAATAACCGCTCCACTTGAATGAATATTCACCATGAATATAAAATTGCATGCTTTTCTGTAGACAAATGTTTAGCTCACCTGCTTTAAATCTCTATATAATTAACAGAAAGCTGTCCTACAAAACCTTTTGTGGAAAAATGCACCACTCATTTCTTTACTTAAACTGCAGCCAAGAATCAGTTGGAATCATCAGCATCGAACCTTTGAAATCACAGCCTGGAACATGGATAAATATGTGCAGTTTATTGAAATGATGTAACGTATTCTTTCACTTTTTTCAGGGTGAAGTTTCTCGACAGTGGCAAAGTCGCTCAGTGCAGCGTTAAATTAAATTGTCTTGTTTTATTGGAGAGTTAAATTGTTTGGCGAGCCGTCCATTAATATCCCTCCTGAGCACGGCCATTTTTTAAATCAGGCAGATTTTAACAGGTTTAATTTCCATTCCCCTAAACACAACAACACGGGGAGAGCTTGTCTGGCTCGAGCATTAAAAGTGCAATTTGCCGTGCTACATCTTGTTTTTGTATGTGGTGTCCCTGCATGCTTGGCTGAAGAAACTCATTTTGCATCAACAATGTGGAGAAAGTGCCTGTTACTCAACACAATACTCGGGGTCATTGCCCTCAATTGAAAGGCCCCACGACTTCTCCAAATAGCACTTATTCTGAGATGTCAAGGCTTTTCCTACAAATAAAAGAAACTGCAATATCTGCTTCTACAACATAGACTGTAAACTATTAAAAAGGCGGCAATGTATATGCAAAAAAACATGACTATTATAGCTTCTCAAATACTATTCTTATTTAGTTAGGCATGAAACCACTAAGGACATATTAGGTGTCCGTGATACAAAACAGAAGTGTTTTTTCAGGCTGTGGGTTCATTCAGCCGAGTGGTAGCTGGAGGATGTAGTTTTTTTAAAACTTAATAATCCACAAAAAAGGATGGTGAGGCTTGTTGGAGGTTTAAAATAATAAAATACTCTACAAAAATACTTGACAATAAATTACATGGAATTAAAAAAAGGCTAGTGTAAACATGAAATGCTTTTCTTTAAATAAAAACTAAACTGCAGGAAATTGGGAAACCATTGTAACTTTCTTCAAATAACAGGACATAAACAGATTTTAATCTTGGGGAAATGTTTTCATTCCCCAATTCCTTTTTTAAAGAAAATGCCAAAACATGTTAAATAATTTAATGACAAGATGGAAATATCACACCTAGCCCACAAGGTTAAACGGTCACCTTCTTCTTTGGAGCATAATACTGCAAACTGTGTATCGGAGGTTAGAGTCCACAGGATGTGTGAGTTTAGGAAAATCTTCACAAAAAAAAACCTCAGCCCCCAGCCATTGGGTAAATAAACACTCGTCACTCATCGACCTCTCAGATTCTTTCACTTTCACTGTTTGTTGGTCTCAGATTATCCGTTTCATGCTCACACCCTCTTTATCAAAAACATATACATGTGGATAAAAAGACTGTTCTTCTTACATAGAAACCTTCATAGACACATAAATCCGACCTACTACCTATCATCTACTTTTAGGGGTCATATGAGGACATACATTTTCAGCCGAGCAAGTCAGAGAATAACAAACCATGCTAGGGGTTCAGTGAGGCTGTACTTAGGCAAAGCAATGCTTTGAGCTGGAGGTCTTTAGGAATATGGCCATACACTAAAGTATTGGACGAATTAAAATTATGATGGTGGTGCTAGATGAAAAGTCAAGAGGATCATCAAAGTCATTAGCATTTATCTTCTTGGCACAATGGATATACATTTAAGATTTCATGCTAATCCACAAAGTAGTTGTACAGATATTTCAATCCGGAACAAAGTGGAGGACAGTTAGACCGTCATGGCCATGCCTAAAACCAGGCAACTAGCATGGCTAAAAACATACTAATAGATCTAAAGATCTAAAGAGCCTCGATGTGTGGATGATCGCATCATTCCAGCAGTTTGTAAAAGGCAGTCAACCGGCAAAAAGGTACAGCAGCAAGTATGATTTCAACACATGTTCAGCTCGCCACTACATGATGTGAATACAAATCAGAGGGAAACTGAAAAGCAAATGACCCATGAGACGGAAGCCTATATTCCACTGATGGTATAGAGTAGTCGCAGAAAAAGCAGCATTCAGTGATGTGTTGTTCCAGATGCTCTGAAATAACTATATCCAATATATTTTATGTCCATCTGGGACCTATAAAATATATTATTTAAAGGAACATTTGGCAGCACAGGGACATTTTTTCCTCACTGTTCAGTGTGTTGGCAGGTTAAAACAGAGAATGTCAGTGACAAATGTTTTTGCCACACACTTTGAGTTGAGTCCATGTCTTTACTGAAGAAATTCCCCTTGGTGCTTATGTAACATTCAATGGTTTTTGTGGCTTTTATTTAGCGGCCTACTAAACGTTTGTGAAGGCATAGAGCTTAATTGCCTTTTTTTGGAAATTGTGGTTTCTTCATTTTAATAAACCAAATGTGTCCAATTTAGGATGTTGAATGTACATGATTGGGTAACATGATTTGAATTTCAATTGCATAATTAGATTTAAAGTAACTTACACTCTGCTGTGAAAACCTTTAGATGTTTTAGAATAATTTCAACTCTGCACTCATCTCCATAATAGCCTGGTGGATGGATGTATTGTCCTTCACAATTTCCTCTCATGTGGGACAAGAAGGGGCAGTATTCTCACAATCAAGCTGTATAAATGTAATGAGTTCCAGACATGTTTAGTGACAAGTGGATGCATCACTTACTGCCGACCTCGTCCCTGATTTATGATTCACCACTGACGAAAGGAAGAGCCGGGTTTCAAAACAGTATGTCAAAGATGTAGTGGCCAATGGGCATCTAAAAGCAGAGCAGATCATGTTTAAAGAGTTCAATTGCCATGGTGAGGATTCAATCCAAGAGGCACCGGGCTCTGTATATACTCACAAAGGTGCTTTTGATTAGAGTATTGGCATGAGGCAGGAGGAGAGCTGGCTCTGCCTTGCCAATGAGGTTCCCTTGTGTAAAATTAATCGCAGCAGGTTCAAAGATGGTAACAAATTACTCTTTTGAGGATCTTTCTTATTGTACCAACAGGCATTTAGGAGAGAAGACAGAACAGGAGGGGCCACCCACTGAAAAGGGGGCAGAATAGGAAATGTGCCATTGATTTTTTTTCTTTTTTTCTTTTGTTTTCTCTCAGAAAACACTTAGGTTGTTGCAACTCAGTGCCTTTCCCAGTAAAATCCAAATATGTTTGACACCTACCAACTGGGATCACTTATTGAAGCTGGAGTGCGAGACTTTTACATATAAATGAACGTATGTTACATTCAAGCCCTTGTGTTCACACAATGCTGATTAAGCCCAGTGCATCCAGGGAAAGCTCTCCGTATTACGCAGTACACCAGAGTTGTCGTGTATGTGGTCCGTGGCGACTTTCCGACGAAGGTGCACGTATGCCTGCAGGTGGGGACTTCCTAAAAACTTTTTGGAAGATCGAGCAAAACGACTCAAGAAACTTCCGCCATACTACTGGCTTCTGAGCCGTCATCTCCAATGTGGTAATAACTTTCAATGTCAGGGGGGGGGACAAAAGTTCCACAGTCCAGCTATAAGCAAAGAAAATATAACATTGTTGGCATTAATATGAACTCCATGGACTTTCTTCTAGAATGGTCCATTGAACATGGCATACTGGGAATTGTGATATGAAACAGACACCTTCACACTTTTGGCATGAAAATGACTAGACTGAAGTGTAAGGGTAGGTAGAGAAACAGCTGTTGCGGTCATTTAGGTCTCAGGGATTACTGGTTTGATAGAAGCCTGTTGGCTGTTGATGGGTGGCCTTACTGGTAGGTCTTTCATCAGCAGCCTTTAATTTGAGGGCTAACGTCTAAGTTATTATTTTGTCTTTTGAATACAGTATATAGCCTTTTCTGACATTCAAATCTCAAAGGACAGAAAACTACTTTACACAAATGTCTGTGATGTTGTGCCCCACACAGCACGACGAAAAACTGCCACATTGCTATTCATCAGAATACAGGAGCAGAGTTCCAGGGGAACAAGCAATCGCTCACGTAGCACAGATCACACAGTCATGAGAAAGATCTTCAAGATATTGCATTGCATTGCATTTTTGTACTGCAACACAAAGAGCCCTTATTTGTTCACATTTCCAATATGATAAGGTGCAGATGTGTGGATTGTTAAATTACAAACACAACAAGGCAAATATCAACAAATATCAATTCAACTTAAAAAAAATAAAAAAGAGAAGCCAGTCACAAAACAGTCTGTTGTTTAGAGGAGAAAGCCTTGAAATTGGATTAGAGGAGCGCATATGAAGAGCTAGGATTGATGCCAGACTCTGTCACACCTGATATTATTGTAATTCTTTCAAAACAAACCTTTCATAACTGTAGTGTAACAAAAAGTCACAAAACAACAAATTAATTAAATACTTAAAAAATAGTATATGTTGATATGCAAATGAGCTGGTGTTGTCCCTCCTCCTGAACACTGAGGTGCGTGAGTCTAATGTAAAAAATATATGATGACGGAATAAAAGTCCTGTAATAAATAGTATATTTATGAATTGTGGACCTTTGTCAAAAAGTTGTATTTGATTACATAATATAGTAAATTAGTTAGGATTATCATGTGTATGGGAAATACTGGGAATATCCATCGATACATGAGAGAGTTTTGCTGTTAAATTAAGTTTTTAGGAGTTTATCGTGAAGGCATACAAAAACAAGTTCTTAAAAAGGATAACACGGGGTGAATAATTGATATGTAAATGGTCTTGTTGGGAGTGAAGTATTTATTTAACTGTGTTTTAAGGCTAATACAATGCAGTGGAGTCTGGGGGACATGCAGCTCTTCAGACACGAAATTGTATGCATGTGTATGTTTGTCCCCTCTTGTGGGCCTGTGATGACAGACACATCCCATAGAAATCTCCAAAAACAACAGAGTGTAATCTAATGATATATATTCTCAACGTCAAAATAATCTGTATCCTTAACATCTGAGACTCTTGTGCTTCCTTTCCCCAGAGCATGACATCACTTCTAGTAATAAATATATAAAACTGTCACATTTTATACAGTGCAGTTATACAGTTAAAACGCTGAGACATATTATTTTTATATATATATATATATATATATATATATATATATATATATATATAAAATATATATAAAAATATATATATATATATATATATTATATATATATATATAAATATAAATAAATATATATAAAAAATATATATATATTTTTTTTTTTATATATATATATTTATTTATATATATATATATATTTATTTTTTTATATATATATTTTTTTTTTATTATCTCAGTATTACTCAGATATTCCATGATCAAAGTCCTGTTTATAGTCACTGGAGCCATCCTTTACACACAATGGTCAAAAGGTCTGGAGCAGGATAATGAGATCCACCAATTCCTGGACCGGCTACAATCATAGACATTAAGACTATTTTTCTACAGGCTACATGAGTTGAATACAGGATATGGACAGTGAAATGGGTACTGTAATGTGACCCATTCCCTTCAAAAGGAAACTCTACACTACAGCTCTGAGCTCGGCTGTGACAGTCACAATATGACCTATATATATATATATATATATATATATATATATATATATATATATATATATATACATATACATATACATATATACACACACACACACACACACACACACACACACACACACACACACACACACACAGTACACGGGCTGTGACTGAAATTGATAAATGGGTATGAACATGATTCATTATTTACATAAATGTATGTGATTCAACATGACAAAAATGTTATTAATTCCAACCAGGTTCTTGCTTTCTTCTCTTGTTTCTAGAGAATAAAAAAAGAAAAAGAATGCCCTAAAGGATAAAAAATAAATAACAATCTAAATAATACAATATGACAGAAAAGTAAAAAGTTTGAGAGCTGGGGTTGCAATTAGAGCTCCGCTGTTGCTCAACATTTGTATAAATAAGTTAGTAGTGAAGCGAAATATTGGGCCCCCCGGGGCATTCTTTCACACTCAAAACACAAATAAACCATAAGACAGGGAGGAAAAGCATGCCACAAGGGGAAGTTCTCACACACACACACACACACACACACACACACACACACACACACACACACACACACACACACACACACACACACACACACACACACACACACACACACACACACACACACACACTGTTGAATGTCAATTCAACCCATTTTTGCTTTATTCATGCAATACATTTTGTTCACACATTCATGGTTCCCAGAAGATGAATCCTAATGACTGTGGAAAGCTCTTGACAGTTACTTTAGCGCAATCATTGACATTTATTTTTTCCTTTAGTCAAATTCCTTCATAACTACTGGATAGATTGCCATGAAATTTAGTAGTCTCCAGACATTCTTTTCCCCCTCCCCTTATAAAACCTTTCCTCTATCACCATAATAAGGTCACATTTTGTCTAATACTTTGGTTTATGACAAAATACCTGCAAAACTAATGATATTCCCATCAGCCTCAGCTGTACTTTGTCTTTAGTGCTGATTGAGCAAATGTTAGCATGCTAATGCCCTCAACTAAGATAGTGAACACACTACACATTATAGTATACCTGCTTAAAATCAGCATCTTAACATTATCATTGACTGACATTTACAATATAAATATAAGAATTAGCAAAATGGCAAAATTTGCCATATGAAATGTTTACTGAATAGTTAAATGTAGTGTACTTATCAATTGATATTATATTTCAACTTTCTGAATTCTCTGACAAGCCAAGAATAATTTAATTTGCCAGTGTATTCAACAGAGCCTATAACATTTAATTAGTAACATAATGGATGTCATTTTGTTTCAACATAATACGAGGGGTTTAGATATCCATTGCAGTATAAAGGGATATTTTGTGTAATTTACATCATTATATGTTTTACTATTTCTTATCATGCAAACACATGTTCCAACATCATGTAAAGCTCTTTCTGTCGCCACCAGTGTTGGCTCCAGTCTTAGAGATCAGAAAAAATAAAAATAAAAATCTAACACATCAGCTTGCAAACACAGACAAAAGGCAGCAGACACAGGCTATAGCTACACAGGCCAACAGGAGAGGAAGCCCTGCCGGCTAAAGTCAACAAGTCTGACATTGCAAATCCCGCTCTGCTCTGAAACAAAACTGCATGACACAGCGTGAAAGCAGAGTGGACAGCAGCAGCCAAAAGACCCTTACTTCCACACATGCACTTACTGCAAAGATGACACGTATGGATGGCATGTACTCGAACATGCATACACTGGCTTTATGGTGGGCAACAGAATGACAGGTTCAAACCAAGCAGGACGGTCTACTGCACAAAATAGACTTGACGGTAAACAACCGCCAGCCACTCGCATAGCGAGGTCAAAATATAGGCATAGAATGTGGTTCTCGCGGTGTATATATACGGCTGGGAGTTAGATATTCGATCTGCATCTTATGAATGCACAGCTTGAGTAGAGCACATATAAAAAAGGGCGGACTCGACCGCCTGAAATAAGGACTAAAGTACTTCTCTGGAAGCAAGATGCAACGTCATATTGAGTCATGGCAGCCGCTTGTCAGTAGCACAGATCAAGCGATGTCTCACACAGACAAAGACAGAGATGCACTGCCTTGCTCTTCCTGTTGCTGATTGGCCCAGAGGGAAGACGTGATTAAAGTGGCAGAAGAAAAAAAGGGAGGGGGGGGGGAAATGTTGATATAGCAGCACAGCTTATCCATTGTGTGGCCTGGTGGAATGAGATCGGGCCCAGCACGGACCGTCCTTTACTCCCCCCCCACCCCTCGTCCCAGAGAATAGGAACTTTCATGAAGGGACAGAACAAGAGAGACGAGCTCTGTGGTGACAGAGAAAGCTGAGGAAGTTAACACAGTCGGAGGCCAACATCGCTGCTTTTGTTTACCGCCGCAGAGAATCAGCCAGTGGTTCCCAGAGGAAAACCTCTTGACAAAAGGTTATGATTGTTGCTGTTTCAAAACAGTAAAGTAGAAAGTTAGGTTTCATTATGTAAACCAAGGCCTCACAAAGAGCGTAACACAATGAGACACTGCTCAAACCACTCATTCTGTCCTCCTTTGATCGTAGTATGGCAAGTAGATACACTAAGAAATTAATCCAGCAGTTAACTACCTATATAATCCACTGCTAGTCCTTGTATGTACTAATATATATTGTACATTTTTTATAGTATTTTTTCATATTTGATTGCAATTTTCTTCTTTAAAGCGCTTTCACTTTAATTCAGAAACATTGTACATATTTTATAGTATTTCTTCATATTGTTATTGTAATTTTCTTCTATTCTCTCTCTATATAATTTTTTTTG
Organism: Cottoperca gobio; assembly: GCF_900634415.1. Lineage (NCBI taxonomy): Eukaryota > Metazoa > Chordata > Actinopteri > Perciformes > Bovichtidae > Cottoperca > Cottoperca gobio. The sequence goes on along the minus strand of NC_041360.1, from coordinate 8,728,747 downwards.
TACTTGCTTTTATTGTAAATAATTTAATTACATTTTTTCTTACTATGTTTTTGTTACACACCAATGCACGCAAGCAAATACCTTGTACGTGAAAACCCACTTGGCAATAAACCGACACTGATTCTGAGGTTACGGTAGATGTATGTTTAGAAGGCAGCCAAAGGGAAAATCCACCCTCTAAAAGTTGGTGAAAACAATTAAACACAAGAGTGAAATTCAGTAGAAAATGTACATATTTTGCTCAACAGTGAACTGAAGCCATGCCACGAGAGAAGCAGGAATGTGGGGTCAGACAGTGGAAACATCTCTCCCCCCCCCCCACCCACACCAGAATAGATATGATCCTTAGCATACCACCATGGCACAAGAGGTAAAAAAGAGCTGCTGTTTTGATATGGTCCCACTTGACCTTCGTGTCAGGTCTATATATCCAAATATTTATAATGTGTCCCTGTAACTTAAACACTTTCCCCTGAGGGAGTGAGAGATGTCCAATCTTAACTATAGCATGTAATATATCTTTTCTCCTGAATACAATAATCATAAATCAAATAAGACAAGAACCACAACCCGTAGTGGTCAACAAGCTATACAGTGTCAAACACGTGCACTGCTGAAATGCATCAAAGCATGCAGAGCTTTCTCCACATCTGGTAGATCCATCAATGAATGGTGATGATGAAATGATGTTAGACTAGAAACAACATCACTTGCAGCTCGGAGGTCTGTAGATGGAAAAGGCTTCTTCTCCTATGTGATCAGGTTTAAATTTACATTTCCAGCCACCGTAGGCGATGCTCAGTCAGAACCAAACACAAGCACAGAGATTGGGCTCATTTAGTGTCAAACACACAATGTGGACCCTGAAAGAATGGACAATCAGTGAGGAGGCACTCCAGTGATGAGCCTATTGTTGATGTAGCTCGCGTGGATCGGCGCAGTATGTCATTCAGCTGAAAGGATTTTGAATTTCTGCTTTGATTCTTAACACTTCTTCACTCTTACCTGAGTCTACTTATAATCAACTCATAGCAAAAAATGTGTCGGCGGCAGATGTGTCATTTACTATATAACAGGAGTAGAGTAACTTCTTTTTCTTTTCTTCTTTTTACCCTGAAGGATTTTATGCCATCATAATAAATGTTTTTTTCTTCAACACTTTTGTTTATTAAAAATGTTCAGGGCATACATAGATCAGCAGTTGAGTTTTTAAGTTTCATCGCCCACAAGTAAATACCTCAGTATATGGAGCGATAGAGATATAGTAATAGCGATAATAAATGTTAAGTAACAAAAATACATAGTTAAAAACAAACAATAAATAATAAGAATAAGAATAAAAAACTCAATTAAATTACGAGATGAATAAAATAACCTATTCTTTACACAGCGGATTCGACCGACTAAACAATTAACTGATGTCTTTGTATTAAGCTTAAAATGTGTCACTCTTCTAGCTCACATTTAAAGCTTCTTAGCATGTGACAACCTCATGATTTCCTGCCAGAAATAAGTAGCCTATAGTCATAAAATAACAGTGATGTTAATATTATAGTCTTAACAGGAGTTCATAAAAGGATTTTAAAACCACTTAACACTCAAAAGTCAGTTCTACAGACACTATAAAAACTTGTAGGAATATTACTGGATTATTCCACCATAAGGTCATTAAACTGGCTGCCACACTCTAATTGGCCTACACATTATACAGACATTATATTGTGTTGTTTTCATGTTTCAATCATGTGGATGTAACCAGTGTCAGGGTGTAGTGAACTACATGTCATTAAACTAGCAGTTGAATACATTGTGCAGTATCTTGCTGGTTGTTCAACTAAATTCCCATTTACATAATGATTCAAGAAGGCTAGTTAAATTACTTAGTTTGTTCTGTAGTACATTTATAAACTGCAAAAAAATGTTGGCCATAAAAGGAAATGAATAATTGTGTATTTGCCATTTCTTCTCTACTGTAACTGAACCCCATTTGACCAGCACCCACCCCTTTTTTCTTTAAATATTTTTTTTGGTGGGTTATTTTTGTTAGTTTGGGAATGACCTTTGAACACGTGGGCACTTTATGAAATAAACTTAAATTAATGGCATTTTTCTTGCTGTCATGTGACTTTTTAATAACAGTTGTTATATTGTTGTCAATTTGATTTTTGTTTTCCAAAGTAGCTTTAGTTAACCAAACTAGATTTCTCTCTATGATAGCTTTGCTGTAGTTAAGCTTGCAAAGCAATGCTTTCAAAGTAGTTTCCCCCACACTGAATGTAAGTTGTTGTAGCTGCGACAGCTCACTATAGTTTACTATGGCTGGATACACCACACAGTAAAGCGTTCGCCACACGAGACTACGATGTTAACACGTAACGCTGAACATGGGACATAAATAAACAAACACTGCAGTCAATAAACAACCTCAAAGAAAACAGACTCTTACCTGTTAAACCTCCTCTGAATTTTCTGCAACCTGTCACACGAAGGAGAGCAAACGCTGGTAGAGGTGAAATCACCGCCCACGCGACTTCAAGCCCAAACTTTCCAGTCGGACCTATTTGTTATATTATTCCGTTCTGTCAGGGATGATTTCGCCCTTTTCCCACTAAAAAAGAAAGTCGGACCTCTCTTACTAACAACTTTCGGTGCCCGCTTTGTGTCTCAGTTTGATGATGAATTGGGAACAGGGTTTTCTGGTTGGTCAAGGAGGAACTGAAGTTTGAGGAAGAAGAAGGGGGCTGTTACTGACTCCTGCAGGCGTGTCAGAGATCCGGAGCCGCACATGACAATTACAGGGACCAGGGACCTCGTAAAAACTTTGAACCAGGTTGATTTATTGAGATTAGTCTCAGAGGTCGAACTACATCATATTCATTTGGCAGTTGTGAAAAGGTAAGTTTTGACAGCTGACCACAGAGACTAATGTAAATATAATGAGCAATAACCTAGATTTGATGAATTACGTTGCATAGTGTTTTTAGTGTTGGCGAAGCTACTTTGAAAGCATAGTTTTGCAAGCTACAAATTACTTAATGTTGGAAGAAGTTGAACTACAGCAAGCTACCCGAAGGACAATACTAGTTTGGTTAACTAAAGCTACTTGGAAGATGTAGCTGCTACTACTTTGTAAAAAACAAAAAAAAGACACATGATGACATGGGATACAAAATGATACCCCACAAAAGTAAACTTGTTTGCTTTTTACACAGTATGAACAGCTTGAACACAGGTATTAACAATGGGCCTTTCTTTTTACTTGTGAGAGCAGAATTAAAAAAAAATGAATTAATTTCCTTGTATGGACCCTAAATAATTGGTAGTTTTAGTAGTTAACTACACAAAACAATTGCAAAAAAAAGTAATTTCACTCTTTGAATCACTGTGCAAATATATACTACCGGCAAAGTTCTGGAAAATGAAGTTAAACTACCTGTTTAATGATGTTTGGTTCACTACTCCCTAACACTGCACACCTTTTTATTTGAGTACAACTGTGAATGTTTGGTTGTAGGATTAATCCAAATCCATCATCTGGTATTTTTTCACTCCCTGATTCTGATTTAATTACTTCAATACATCAATACAACAGCAGGCAGGGAACAAGACCGTACAGTGTTGATGTGTCCAAATCCCAAATATGCATGGTGTTTACCAAGCCATCAGGCTTCCCTTCTGCTGTGTGTCTAATTAACAGATTAAAGAGTATGAAGAGACATTTTAAAAGCATCAAAGCCAACATGTTAGCTCAAACTGTTCCTTTGGGAACAAAGTCTACTGATGAGAAGAAAACACACATAAACAAACTCTGCAAATTAATTTTTGAGTACAGGAAAAAGTATAGCAGGAGACCAGCATACAACCAATTCGCTGACACTCGTGCACATTATTTAAAATGTCCAACCATTAAAATCCAGTCTCCTCCTCACAAGTCTGCAGGATTGATGATGATTGATGATGATGATACTGAGTATGAAGATAAATGTTTGCATCTTCATCTGTCTGTTGGAGCAGTCCCCACAGCAGTTACTGTTATAAGCAGAAGAAGAACAGAAACAGGAAAAGAAAGTGCTTGGGGTTCTTCTACCTTCAGGTGCTCTTCAAAATATAATCCTTTTCATCAATACATACATAAAATAAAAAAAAACACTGGGAGAAAGCCTACTGTATGGGTAGGAAAACTTTAACTAATCACTCACCATGAGTGTCTGTAGATTCCCCCTTGTTGTCATGTTTACACGGCTATTAACTGAGTGTTACTAAGACACATTTAAAAGACATAATCATTAAACTACACATACTGGTCCCCTGATGGATGGGAACGTTTGAGCACAAAGCAGACCTGGTGTGTTTAAACTGTATGTAATGCCAGGGCACTTAAAAGCTCTTCTTTTCCCCATCAGCATCCAGTAGTAATACTACAATAATAAAGCAATAGTGCTACATTTTATGTTTATTCTAATAAGCAAACCATTTGCTGGCTAGCTTCATATTTAAAATAGATATGTCAGAGTGGAATCTTCTCATGCAATGATTAGCAAGAGACTGAATAAGTGACTGAAATAACTGTTCCCTCCTGTTTTGGAATCCATTTGCTGTAGTTACAGTACCAAAAAAGATAAATTGTTATAAACATATATGGGATAAAGTAATTTTATATTATTTTTTTTAAAGCATCATTTTGCTGGTGCCCTCTGTACCAAAAAAAAACAATAATTCTAATAGGATTTATCCCTTATATAATTGTTTCTCTCCCTCTGAGCTGACATCTAATGATTGGGACTCACTGCAGCTTACAAACATTCCTAGCCGGGGTTTGTCAGGAACCCTTCTGAGTCAGGAATGACAATACCCCAGTCACTTCCCATAGTGTGTGTGTGTGTGTGTGTGTGTGTGTGCGTGTGTGTGTGTGTGTGAAGTGTGAACTTCCCTTATGGCATGCTTTTCCTCCCTGTCTTATGGTTTATTTGTGTTTTGAGTGTGAAAGAAGGGGGGGGGGGGGCTGCTCTATGAAAGTCACATGTGTCTCACACGGCTGTCAAAAAATAAAGACAACAACAGCAACTTCACAAGCTGTATATCTTGTTACGACCACTAATTTGCATCCCAGCAGGGGCCATAATATGACGCGGCCTCCCCTCTCAGCAGCAGTAATATATATTGGAGAGTCCAGGTGGAGTTTGCTCGGCTAATGACTTAATATCCAGAATGGGAAGCATCTGGAGGAGAGCCAGACCTACACTAACTACAATACCTGCATGCCCATAATAATCACTAAAGTCGTGCATTTCACTCTCACCAAGAACAAAGAGGAACGTGCACAGCGTGCTGGGAGGGAAAAAATTGATTCAGACTTCTGGGAAAACTGACGTGTGTTCGGTTCTGCTCACGTTATGATTTCTCTTAAGGCATCATTTGAGAGTCTGGCAAGTGGTGTAAGTCATTCATCATATTTTGAAAAATAATCATTGTGTAATTTTACAAATATGTAGCCTTGAATGATTAAATATAAAGAGTGGAGTATTGGACAGGTGGGGAAACACTTTGAACAGCAGGGACAGCAGTTGTAAGATATTACTGCTATGGATCTTATCATCATGATTACATGATGAGTGACAGATGTTATACTCAACAGCAGCTAAATTAGAGAGTGCTGTTCTCTAAAACATCGTGTTGCAACAAGACTGCATGTAGGATTACCTTGTTTGGCTACAATTCCAACAGACCCTATCCCGAAGTCCTTGTTATCATTTTCTGCTCTTGGAGTCCAAAATGTGTGAGTGTTAAAGATGGTGGTCGTATGTAACTAAGTACATTTACTGTATTTAAGTACAAATTTGAGATACTTGCTAATTTCCATTTTATGCAACTTTTTACTCCACTACGTTTGTCTGAACAGCTTTAGTTGCTGGTTACTTTTCAGATAACAATTTTTCATAACGTTTATGTCCAATGAAAACCATATTTATGTCTTTTTCTGATAAACTGAAGGAGAAAGTGTTACTTTATGAGGAAAATGCTCCTACTTTTTAAATTAAACACTATTTAAAAACCCTCCTGGATTAGCAGGATAATGTATCGTCACAAAACTGAAAACAGGGCTGTTTTTTTCCGAGCTCATGAAAATACTTTTAGAGATATGTGGTTCTCACAGGACAGCGACACTGCAAACATGTGATGCTCATGATGTATTGCTGTAGATTAAACTACCCAACCAGCTATACAAGAGTTCAAATGAGCACAAATTTAAACATCTGCAGCAGGAAAATACAACAAACACATTAATGCAGCAGTAATATTAATCCAGAAGCATCATATATAGTAGTAAAACACTACATTTTGGTGATAATACTTATAAGGTTCTGAAGGCAAGACTTTTACTTGCAGTGACGTATTTTCACAGTGTGGTATTGTTACTTTTCTCAATTAATCTATTCAGATTCCATCTTAAATCTCAGGAAGATGTTAATTAATTCCATTATATTATACAATTACACAATTGTCTATACAAAGTTGTTTCTTAAAATGTGTTTTGTCTTACCATATTGGGCCCTTAGTCTCCATCCTGTCTCTTACTGTACATCACTGACATGTTAGTGTCTTACAGACCACAGTTAATCTTCAGCTGACGAAGGACACAGTGACTAATTCCATAAAGACATTTTAATGGTCTTAATCAGACCAAAGTAGGAGCAGCTCGTTCATTTAAAGTGCAATCAGGGTGTGTTTGTTGTTGTAGCTGCTGGGCCCACCGTGGACTGGTGGCTGGCACAGGTGTAAAATGTTCCTCCCCGCTTTGTCAGAGCACAGACAGGAGTGGCGACCTTCAACAAACTGAACCCAGACACTTGCGTTATCAATCAGGCTCTACTCACATCTTAATGATCGACTATTTGTCTTTTTGCTTTTAAAGGGACACCAGGCTGATTTTAGTGAATTATAGCTGTGAATGCTATGCAGTATATTAATGCTGTGTGTACAAGAGAACTGGACCCTTGAAGGTCAAGAAAGAATGTGTTCATAATTCCAGTATAGAGAGCAGTAAGAACTTTGTACAATGAAGGCAGTGGTGGAAGAAGTACTCGATCTTGAGTAAAAGTATAAACTACAATGTAGAAATCCTGCATTCCAAATCTTACTGAAGTAAAAGTTCAAAACAATTAACATGAAAATATAACTACAGTACCAACATGTAAGTACTCACTAGGCAGAATGTCCCGTTTCAGAATTATATATTATATTACTGGATTATAGTTATTGGTCTATTAATGTGTTCATCACTTTAATGTTGCAGCTGGGTGGCTTAACCTATAATATATCATCATTTATTTATATTTTGTATTAACAAACTGAATCTAAAATGTAACTAGTAACTAAGGCCCTAAGCTCCACAGTGTCATGTTTCGTCGGGTTTGCTAAAGTTTTCATCTGTAGTCACCGTGTCTTACGTCCAGTCTTTGTCAGTCATTTCACTTCCGGTTTTATTTTGTACCTACCTCTTGTCCCTCATTCCAGATCCCTTTACTTCCTGCCTTTGTGTGGTTTCCCGCCACCATCAGCGTCTGCCATGCCCCTGATTGTTTCCACCTGTGCCCACTCACCTCATGTATAAATAATCCTGTCTCCCTTGTCTTGTACCAGTTCGTCTTGTTATGTCCCTGTGTATGAACCAGTGTGTCAGCAGTATTTTTGGAATTGTTTGTATATCCTCTTCGTGAGCGTTTTGAATGTATGCTACCTGTTTGCAAGTAAATTATTTTATTTTACACTTTACATCTGTTTCTGGTGTCGTGCATTTGAGTCTTCCTTCCATGCGTCCGAGGTCGTTACACACACGCAATTGATTTTTGCATTAGCCGGTACTTCCAAGGTGGTGATGGGCAGAGCCACCCACATTGAGCATCACAATGGCTCTTCAGAAACCTATGGGTGACGGCAAGGAAACTACATCCCTATTTTATACAGTCTATGAACATAACCTCAGACATTGTATTTTTTATTCCACACATTCTTCTTCCTTTCCAAAACATTACATGCAATGCACCTTGCCTGCCAACAATTCTATTAGAGATTTGGATGTGTTATGCTAGTAGCTGCCGATGTAGCCTCCAGCTACTAGCCTCGAGCAGAGAGTAGCAGCAGCCTTCGAAGGTCTGTAATCCACACCCCCAGACTCCTTTTATTTGCAAACTTGTAGTCTTCAGGCTCAATTTGGAAAAATACAAATTATTATTGATTGATATTGACTCAATTGACATCACTTTAGGTTATTTATCAGACATTGCACAGCTCAATATGGGACCAAACAAGGCTTTATACAAGTTCTTTCACATATGCAGTAGTACTCCCTAAGAACAACAATTTGAATGTGCGGACTTCCCCTTTAAGTGTAAAATTGTATAACAAATAACAGTTATTTGACATGACAGTGTGGGACTGGCAAAGAATCAAATTTGCAGTGAAACCTTTATTTTAATTATTCACTGAGCGTTGCACTGCTGTTACACCTCAGCTGTCTAAACCAATGCCCTTCAAACAACCTATCTGTATTTACAGCTCAGAATCATACACCTCACACAGCAGAGCTGAACAAGAAAAGAGCCGCCAGCCCTCATTGGTCACTGCAGGGTGGTGTGCAAATCAATGGGTCAATCACCTCCTTCAGCACTGAACATTTCCAGCAGTGAACAGTAGGAGATAGACACAGAAGCACAGCTGGGCTCAGGACACATTTAGGTATCCCACAGTGTGTGCTAACAAGGATCTCAGCAGTGTCATTGTCTGAGAACTTAACTCTGGACCAAACCAGAAACTAGCTGTGCAGATCTCACACTGAGAAATGTCAATTGATAAAAATAGTAGAGATGAGTTTTCTTTCAACCTTTCTTTCTCTTCAAAATGCTCGTTCTCTCTGTTTCCATATGTCAAAGCGCTCTGCTCTCTGGGAGTGTCCTGGGGACAAAAGGGCCAAGGCTTTCCCTCAGTAGTTAAACCTTCACACTAACTGTTGATTGCAGGGTGGAAAAGGGCTTTGGTTTTATGACTCAAGATCTCAACAGGGAACGTACCATGGCAGCTCATATAATATCCTAAATAGCTTTGCTCATATTAGATTACATGCTGTATTTTGCTGGTTTTAACATCCAGCAGTTAGTGGCAACAAGGCTCTATTTGCTTGCAGTTGACGCTCTCCCTGTAGGAAGCTACTTTAAATGCTATTACAGTAATACACATCAATCATATATTTCACAAATGAACCCTGAGATATAAGTGAAAATTGTGGCTCTTGTTATGCCTTTGGGCTTCAAAACATGTGTAGTTGACATTCACCAAACCAATGTTTTAATACAGGCAGTTAAGGCTGGCATACAGCAGCTGACAGATAAATAGTAAGTAAGTATAACAAGAACAAACTTCTTAAACTATGACACCAGTCACAATGAGTATGCTTCCTTGATTTTGCAGCAGTAATGGAAAGCCATAAAGACCATCTGAGATATCAAGGACTTGGATGCCAATGGGACACACTTCTGATAAATTCTTCACCAGCCGCATGATTACACAAAAAAACATTCTGCAGCTGCTCCCTCTGCCATCAACCCGTTGCATCCGCTGTTTGGTTTTCCTCATCGCACCGGCCACCTGCTCTGATCCTGCATTAGGATGCCAACTTAGCTGGACAGCTGAATATAAACAGTGTGATGCTGGCAGCAGTTCAAGAATGACAGTGGCTTATTTTCAGTAGTCATGTTAATTTACATATGTGTAGAAAAGAAAAGCAGAATCAATTTATCAATTAATTTTCTTTCTAATTTGATTTACGTCCAGTTCCAAAGTTCTGTGCTAATGCTGGAATTAACTGTGCTGTTTTATTAACCACAGTCAGATCTTTCTCTAATATTAACCATGTGTTAGTTGCCTAGCCCTAACCTTACCCTAACTATAGTTTACTTTCCACAACCATAATATTTCCCATACCATAGTACAGAATCATACAATATTTATGTTCTTGTCTAAAGGGTTACTTGTGCTTCTGATCACTCTAAGAATCAACAATTCCAATGCTGTGCAGGTTTCAACCGCTTTCAGGTCATTATTTTCAGCTTGGTCTCATTCCCAGGTCATCAACTACCGACGCTTTGTCACATTCCACGGCGTCTGATACCGACGCACAAGGAGCCCTTTAGCATCTGCAGGAGATGCACCGGTCTTTCAACTAACTCCAACGTAAACCCATTCACTGCAACATTAGACACTCAGAGCACCTGTGTCCATTCACTCTGTCTGTGTAGGCTGGAAGTCAGGGTGGATGGATTGGACAGAGAACTTTTACCCAGGAGACGCCTGTTTGTGTCCTCTGTGAAACGTATGTAATTTAAGTTTGGTAATAAACTTACTCTTTTTAACCCAAACCATGATCTTATTCTAAACCGAGTGGTTTTGTTGCTTTGACCTTAGTGACGCCATGTGGTACCCAATGCGTTAAAAAGTGATACCAGGTGTCCCAACAAAGTGCTCGTATGTAGCGAGTTGGGAATGAGACCAGGTTGCTATTTTACCTTGGCGCCCCATCGCCTAAGTCTCTCTAACTTAAGTCTCTCTAACTCTCAGATACGCAGTCAGTTTGGGTGAGTTAGAATGAGGGATTATCTCCTAAACTATTGTAATTGTGTAGTTATTATTATTGTTCCAGTGTTCTTTGACTATTTAGTGGTATAACACATCCGTTGGCTCGTTATACTGATCTGTATTTGAAGCATACTGCTCAATAAAAATATGTTTGGGACAAAAGGTCACAAGTGAATTAACACATAATGGATATCCTTTCATGCAGCTGCAGGAACGTAGCAGAACAGAAACAATTTATGTGCTATAGACAGCTACTAATCTCCTCCACTTCAAACCAAAAACCTGAACTCTGCTTCTTTGAAAATAACATGCAATATCGATTTCAGGCTGAATGAAAGGCATATTCAGAGGTTTGATTAGGGATAACAGGCTTTTCCCTCAGGAAAAGGAGCCGTAAGCCACCGTTAAACAGCTGCAAATGTGAGGTAGAGAGCTTATTTTGTTGAACAGTAATCCTCTGCAGGCTATCAGAGAGTGGTAAGACACTGCTCGGCACACCGCAGTAACAGAGTTGAGGCCTCCGTGAATGTTTGTTTTGCAATTTTCCGACCTTCTGAAGGGGTCACAGAAAAGTCATGGCTTTTTGTTTTGCTTATTACTTAGGTGATTTCACAGCGAGGTCTGTTTCATGGGTTGTAAAAAAAAGTGAGACTAGACAGAGGGAAAGGCAGAATCTCAAGACATCTATTACCATGACTGAAATGTTAAGGTTTAAAACTTTAATATTAAACTGAATTTTAACCTGTCAGTTTTGAATATTTGCTCTATTATTCTCTGATATGAAATGACTCAAGCAAAACTTCTGCTGGCGCCGTAAGTTAATGCCATCAAAGACACTGTATTGAACGGAGGACAAATCCACATTTTATGAGTTACATGGTACTGCAGAGATATAAACACAGGTTGATTGAAAACAAATAAACACATTCCACCAACAGCCAGCCCACATCCACGCTACCATCTTTGTGCAATTAGAGCGAAAGCTGAGCTCTCAGTGTGTGAGACCGTGTGAAAATGCACCGAGAAGCATAATGACTCTGATTTAATCACACTGCATCATCCACATCAATCATCTGTGGATACTGTTCCTTATGTTGTACAGCAGATGACTTGGCAAGGTGGCTCTGTGTGGACATGGCCTCCCTGAGGATGTTAACTTAGCGGATCCACTGACCGACAGATCACAGAGAATCACTCAAATGTTAATCACCCATATGATTGAAATTTAGTGAGTTCTGAACTCCTGCACTTTGTCAACTTCCAAAAGAGATAAAGTGTAAGGTTGACAAGGTTGAGTCTGCTGGATCTTATGGTTCCCATGTACTGAAGCTCCGTAGTTCTAAGCCCAGCAGGGTTTCCTCTTTCAGCCTCCTCTACTAAAAATATTTCCATGTATTTTCTGAAGAACACACCAGGAATTACATGTAAAATATGATATCTGTCACACACAGTACAGTGAACGCCAGTGTTCTTCGTAAAATGAGGTGGGTGGGTGTCCCCGGGAGACTTTTTATGGCGTGAAAGCTTGCACATTATAGTTACTATGGGAACTGGGACTCTGTGGTTATTCCAGAGGAGCAGTAATTAGCTGTTAAGAAAGAGAAACTAGAGGGAAAAGTGGTGAACACACACACACACACACACACACACACACACACACACACACACACACACACACACACACACACACACACAAAATGTGTTAGAACAATTATGGCACAAGGTCAGGTTGAAGGGTCCCACCGTGGGGCGGATTAGGATTGTTGCAGTTTACACTCCACTGTTCGTTGGCTGCGTTCTCATGACTCACCTGATCATCTTAGCTCTGTCTTCTTTCTTAAATGGCTGCAAACAGGCTAATCTAACCACAGGGAGAACTGTGAATGACAGGACATTTTATGCACATCATGCGTCTGAATTCAAGGCAACATCTGTCCATTGCCGTAATGAGGGAAATTATATATATTTTTTCACATAGAATGGTTGTAAAAATATGCCCTGAAGTGCTGCAGTGCCAGCGAATTTAACAAAATGCCAAACCAAAATAGCATTTTTAAGATTGACCAGGCACTGAGATCATAATTATAATGCCATTTGTAAAATAAGCTCACAGGCAGAGTTTTAACTCTCCAGATGATTATTTACCGACATTATCACCAAACCTCTCTCCCTTTGGGCTGCAAATTAAGAGATAATGCAAATACTGCAGTATAAAGAGCATTAATAAGGGTCCCTCACGGCTGAGATCATCAAAGTGCTGTCTATGTGTCTCTCTGTCTGTCTGTTTGTGAGGCCCCTACGACGCGTGTCTGAGTGTGCATGATAAGTAGCATCTGAAAGCCAGCCATCTGGAACACAGGGGTGTACCCTGGCAGCCATGCTCCACTAATCACCCTCTGTAAACATACAGTAGTGTATACGTAAGCCGTAATGAGTCTTTTGCTACAGCCGGAGGATGGCAGCGTACATGCTAGATAATAAGTTGTCAGAGCCTGCTTGAGGGCCTCGGCTGTTTAGATTAAGTTGTCACATAGCCATGTACCACAGCCATAAAGCTCCTCGGTGGAATAAAGAACAATGACCTGAGACTTTTTCTGTAAGAATGACGTAATATATGAAGACAAATAATCTGCTATGAACTTCTGCCTTCTCTTTATCACACGGCTGAACCCCCAGTGGGTCAAGACTTTTCAGTGCACAGACAGACTCCTAATAGCATTATAATGGTAGAAATACATTACCCTGTGCCTGGCAATGTACACTGCAATATGACCTGAAGAGATATTGATTTAGTATAACACATAAGGAATGTAGGGTGCTAAACTCAAAATCTTATTAATGAGAGCAGCAGGAGGAGTAACAGAGTAATTCTTTAGCTTTACGTCATGGGATTGAGATATAGTACTGCAGGATCTGAAGCTGATCTAAGTCACAAACCGCTGCAGTGAGATCACAGTTACTATGCAGCCTTGTCTGGGTGGCATGAATGAGCAGCTAACATATTCTTTACAACAGGCCATGTTTGTTCTGATGCCAAAGTCACTGACATGCCGTCTATGAAGCCCTTTGTACTCTCCATCAGAGTAAAATAAGGGCTTCTCCTATTTCAGGGAGGCTGCTAAAAGGGATATATGTTTTTGAAACGGTATGGTCTGAACAACTTGTAATTGACGTTGTGCTTTTGGGTTTCTGTCTGTTCTGTGCCAGCAGTAAAGTAATTATGGGAAATGTACAACTTTTCGCGCTTCATGCAAAGTAAAGCTGCCAGCTTTTTACGAACTAATATGAGACAGAGGGTGGAGGTGCTTCAGAAATCAGAATCAGAAATCATTTTATTAGTCCCACAACAGGGTCATTTACCTTGTTACAGCAAAAGAACATATGAAGTGTATATAACAATATAAGCGGTAGACGATGGATGGATGGATGGAAAAATAATATAAGTACAAAGTGGTTGATAAACAGTGGTAGAATAGTCTGTTTTGGTGTGGTGGTCTACCAGGGGCCGTGGCGATAGTAAAGTCTTGCTACTTTCTCTACATAGCAGGTGTGCAAAGCTTTTTTAATCCCACTCCATGATGTCTGACAAATGGAGCAGATTGAAAACATAAATATCCTGATATTAAAACACAGAATATGCAGTCATGAACTACTTCGATCCTACATTTTTAAGTCCAGAAATGAATCTGTTTTGTCTTTATGAAATATTTGGTTCTGGAAGATTGGTGACATAGTTACTACTCGCAGGACTGGTTGATGAGCTGCTGTAGCTGGAGAGCTAACCACTAACGCGCTTGTCAGCCGGGCCAACGTTACTTCACTCGACACCCTTTCATTCAATAAAAGCTTGTTAAAGAGGGACAATATAGTTTTCTAAGCTAACAAGCTTGCAGTCAGTTAAGCATAAATTCCCACAATTCATTTAAAAAACATATTTGTACCCTGGACTCCAGTCTTAACAGTCTGCAAACCAGGTTACATTCAAGTAGATCACTTCCTCTCTGTCTGAGGCAGATGTGAAACTATTAATAGAACACTTGGCAAAAGCGGCAACACAGGTGAACGGGTGCGCTGCTTCTGCTGCGTGTCAGAACACTTAGGAATGGGACCGCAGCAGGATGAAGACACTGTCCTCGCGCCCCCTCTGAAAACAGTCCACCTCCGCATCATAACAAGTTTTGTAATGGGCTGGCAGCAGAGTCTGGAAGAAGTTTGACAAGCGTGGATGACGTATCTTTTGAAGTTAAATAACTGTTTTAGGCTGCAGTGAAATCCATGTCACCATGTGTCCCATGCTAATGTGTAAAATATATATTTTTGTGCAGTTACACCATAAATACAATTACAGTACTTGTAGCACAATAAAATGTGTTTCCGTCATTTGTATCTGCTTGAGACATTTACATAATTGTATTCACTGACAGCTCAAGTAATCCTCTTAACATTTTAATTATCCAGTGTTTGCTGCTCTCACGGAATTCTGCCACATACAGCTCGTTGTTAATTTAAAAGTTAACTTGAAGGTGCATTAAATTGAAAAAGGATCCGGATTTGAGCAAGTGTGGTCTATGTTAATTCATATTTGCTTGAAAACCCCGTCAGTGTCTATATTCTAAATATTGACACATGGCTCGACACACAAACGTTGCTGCTACTGCAAATGCTAGTGATTACCTGCATGATCTCGTGCACTAATCATCTCCCAGACTTCTTCGCTCGCTGTCATCAGTAATGTCAACAGTGAGTGATCGGCTGATTACACACATCATTAACAATTACTTACATCAGTCAAACTCATGTCAGCACATTTTCTGCTGCTGCCAGGGTAAACTATATATTGATTTTGGAGCACAACTGGACACTGGTGTAAGACACTATAATGACATATAATTTGTTAAATCTATAGCGTATTACAGAGACACTGGACACATGGCTGTATTCTGGTATCTGTTAACCTTTCCTCGTTGGTAATTAGTGCAGAAAGTGAGCAATAACATTTGTACAAGCAGGACACTGTGGTTAATTTACACTGAAGCTCAGTTTTTACTTCAGGACATAATAGATGTCAGCTGGATTTAAATCAAGACGCTTCTGGCACACAAGCAAGGACCTGTGAGCAGACCTGGATTTATGCTGGCTGAATTCTGATTCACACTATCGAGCACTGCAGTATGCAACATTCAAACACCTTTTTATGATCTAAACTAAATGGTGATGCAATCAGTGTCCAATCTAGGTCTAAAAGAAAAACTCAGTTCAGCCAATTTTAAATATAACTACCAATTTATTAAATAGTTCTTAGTCAAATCAATTGGGAGAGTATGATTCTCTAAAACTAGCCTGGTCTCCGAAAAATGACGCTCCTACAGAACAAAACTGCATTGTAAATTACATTTGAGGAAAATACATTTTCTCCCGGATTAGCTTTGTTTTTGACGTATCACAAATAGGTTTGTAATCAAAGTCCGTACAGAGAGAAGGTCAGGCTGGATGGATGGGTGAATCACTGACTGGGCTTTCACCCTGGAGACTGCTCATGGTGTCCTGTGTGAAACCAAAAGTCAGCGTTATTTACGTAACATACTTTACTTACGTACATAACTTAAGTTACATAAAAAACATGATCTTTTTACTAGGGCTGTCGAATTAACGCGTTAATTTCGATTAATTAATCACAGAAAAAATAACGCGTTAAAAATATTAACGCAGATTAAT
Source organism: Cottoperca gobio (assembly GCF_900634415.1). Lineage (NCBI taxonomy): Eukaryota > Metazoa > Chordata > Actinopteri > Perciformes > Bovichtidae > Cottoperca > Cottoperca gobio. Next base: position 8,712,403 of record NC_041360.1, on the reverse strand, counting down.
CGCGCTCCTAGATGCCCCTGACTTTTGGTCCGACAGCATGGAGCACGGAGCTCTGACAGCACCCGTCCCCTGCGCCCATCCCCCCGTCACACAGAGCTTTGACAACTGAAGAATGAAGAAGGAGTCCTTTCGGGTTATGTTATCGGGGAGGACTCTGGAAACAGTTGCAGGGTACCGACGAACTCGAAGGGCCGTGGCAGAGGCAAAGCAGCGGGTATGGGAGAAGTTCGGAGAAGCTATGGAGAAGGACTTTCGGTCGGCACCAAGGTGCTTCTGGAAAACCGTCCGAAACCTCAGGAGGGGGAAGCGGGGAACCATCCAAGCTGTGTACAGCAAGGGTGGGACCCTGCTGACTTCGACTGAGAAGGTTATTGGGTGGTGGAAGGAGCGCTTTGAGGAACTCCTGAATCCGACTAACATGCCCTCTATGGTAGAGGCAGAGCTGGAAGCTGATGGTGGACCATCGTCCATTTCCCTGTTGGAAGTCACTGAGGTAGTCAAACAACTCCACAGTGGCAAAGCCGCAGGGGTTGATGAGATCCGTCCAGAAATGCTGAAGGCTTTGGGTGTTGAGGGGCTGTCTTGGTTGACACGCCTCGTCAACATTGCGTGGAAGTCTGGGTTAGTGCCTAGGGGATTGGCAGACCGGGGTGGTGGTTCCCCTATTCAAAAAGGGGGACCAGAGAGTGTGTGCCAACTACAGGGGTATCACACTTCTCAGCCTCCCCGGTAAAGTCTACTCCAAAGTGCTGGAAAGGAGGGTTCGGCCGATAGTCGGACCTCTGATTGAAGAGGAACAATGCGGATTCCGTCCTGGTCGTGGAACAACGGACCAACTCTTCACTCTCGCAAGGATCCTGGAGGGAGCCTGGGAGTACGCCCAACCGGTCCACATGTGTTTTGTGGATCTGGAGAAGGCGTATGACCCTGGTCCCCCGGGTGATACTGTGGGAGGTGCTGCGGGAGTATGGGGTGAGGGGGTCACTTCTGAGGCCATCCAATCCCTGTACGCCCAAAGCGAGAGTTGTGTCCGGATACTCGGCAGTAAGTCGGACTCGTTCCCAGTGAATGTTGGCCTCCGCCAGGGCTGCGCTTTATCACCAATCCTGTTCGTGATTTTCAAGGACAGGATATCGAGGCGTAGTCGTGGAGGAGAGGGGTTGCAGTTCGGTGGCCTGAGGATCTCATCGCTGCTCTTTGCAGATGATGTGGTCCTGATGGAGTCATCGGTCTGTGACCGTCAGCAGTCACTGGATCGGTTCGCAGCCGAGTGTGAAGCAGTTGGGATGAGGATCAGCACCTCAAAATCTGAGGCCATGGCTCTCAGCAGGAAACCGGTGGATTGCCTACTCCGGGTAGGGAATGAGCCCTTACCTCAAGTGAAGGAGTTCAAGTACCTTGGGGTCTTGTTCACGAGTGAGGGTACGATTGAGTGAGAGATTGGCCGGAGAATCGGAGCAGCGGGGGCGGTATTACATTCGCTTTACCGCACCGTAGTGACGAAAAGAGAGCTAGGCCCCGGGAAAGACCCAGGACTCGGTGGAGAGATTATATCTCCTCACTGGCCTGGGAACGCCTCGGGAACTGGCGGATGTGGCCCGGAGAAGGGAAGTTTGGGGTCCCTTATTGGAGCTGCTGCCCCCGCGACCCAACCCGCGACCCGACCCCGGATAAGCGGTAGACGATGGATGGCTGGATGGCTGGATGGATGGAACACGCAAAATTGCACATATCTTCTGTTCTCCAATGTTATACTTCTTTCCTTTGCTCTTGCTGTTCAACGTATGTTCCAGTTGATAGTGTTAAATGGTAAGTAGCTGTGGTATTTTCAGAAAGCTGAATGAGGTCTCTCCCGGTCTCATACCAATACAGTGGTGACAATAGCTGGCTGACACATAGAACACAATTAATTTTTTTGCACTAACAATTGCCTGCAGGGAAGAACGTTTAATGGTCTTTTGGTGTTTTTCTGGTTGCCTATTAACTTTTCTATTCTTTTGACGCAGTGTATCTGCCCCGATGCATGCCAATACAACAAAAGAGGTTATCCTCCATTTTTTTTACTCATTACTATAGAAGATTACAATGCCCTGGCTGGCAGAAAGGAGAGCCAGGCCATATTATGAGTCTCCATCAATGGAATGCCTACACTCACAACAACAAGTACTTGAATAAATCCAATTAAATCCTATTTAATCTCATTAATGGCCTATTGGGAACTAGTTATAGTGGAACATTACAGTTTTAATAGCAATAAAATACAACACAAAAACAATAATCCTCCCATGCTCCTCTGGTAAAGTTGAACTGATCGCCAAGCTACATTCTCTGTTCCGTTCACTGTGAGTGTAAGATGGAGTACGTGAACTGTGGGGAGAATGTCAAACAGGAAAAGTGACATTTTATTTATTAAAGGGTTTCAACTCCAATTAACGTGTCTAATTATTGGATCCTTCTGGAGTAGGATTAATGAAGCTGCTCAGCCCCCATCTGCTGTTGACACCGACGCTGTGTGTGTGTATGTGTACACAGGTTTGTGAGAGGCAGAAGTAGCACGCATCCCTTTCTCCTGAAGCTCTAGTCATCCTATATGCTCCCTTACATGTGGAAACAATCGACAGAAAAATAAAAACTCACATGAGAGAGAGACATCTTAACCTCATGAGCAAATCCTACAAGTGAAAAAGCAAGACCTTGAACCGTATTGAGGACACAGCGTAACAATCAATAAATCTATTCCACTTTCTCGCTGTCATCGACTGTTGGCCTCTCTCGTAGGAATACAATCTGATTGACAAGCGGTTTCATATCCACAGAGTCGCTTGTTAAAAGTTTAAATAGAGCATTAAACGCTGCCGAGCAAAAGAGTGGCCTTTAAATGGATCCATGTGAGCTGTGGTTTAGATAGCAAACGACAGGGACGCCAGCCAGAGCACAACTATCTACATCAATCTGATCAGTGTTGATGGAGCCATATGGGAATGATTCCCTTTCCAGGATAATCTTTTATGTATACACCTTCAGCCAAAAAAGGCCACAGTGCTCACCTTGGTGGTACCAAACATGAAGTTGTCACTGAAGGGTTCAGAGAGGTGATTATAAAAACAGAAACAGGAGTGTTTCAGTGCTTCAAAGGTTTCCTTTGTTAAAGGAGTAGTTTGACATTGACATACGCCTATTCCCTCTTTAGCCCAGCGTTAAGGGCTATCCATACCAAGAATACTATGACAACTATAATGATAACTATAACTATATATTTGAAAGAATCATTCTAGATTTTAATCTTAACTTTATTTGAATTTAAAAACATTCTAGATTTTAATGTTCATTATGGAACATATCTAGGTCAACGTCACTCAGCACGTCTGATTTGAGCATTTCAAAGCCTGAACTCACTTGTCACCTTAACTTCCTGTTCCAATGTGAAGCTGGAGCCACAGCTTGTCTGGCCTTGTTAAAAGTTCAAATATAATCTGCTCACCAGCACCTCTAAAGTTAACAAACTCACTAACCTCCTACTGCGTATCTGTTTTTATCGATACACAAACAGAAAAAGTTATGTTTATCAGGGGGATTGCATGTTGGAACTATTTCTTTCACAGGCAAGTGACTTCCCAGAGTCAGGCTAGTTGTTTCCCCCTGTTTCCTGTCTTTATGCTAAGCTAAGAGCAATGTTTGTGCTGGCTCTATCTTCATATTTACTCTATGCCAGGAAGCAAGGAAACGCATTTTCCAAAAAGTTAAAGCGTTCCTTTAAAACCATGATCAGTACGTGGTCCTATTTACACAATTCAGATTACCTAAAAAAGTAATTTAACACGCCCTGAAAATCTTGTCTTTGCCGACCTCTAGTGGTTTAACGTTTCACCTTGCTGCAGTGAGGTACAGGTGGACTCCAGGACCCAGTGACATCACTGTTGGCTGGGTGTGGTTACAGGAGAGCCACTTCTGTCCAACTAGAGCAGCAAAACACTGCTTTTTCAACCTGATGTTAAGTTACTTTTTAAACAAGACAATAAACTTGACTTAAAAGTTTATTGTCTAGACATTATTAAGAAAGGACCTTTTTTTGTATTATCAAGGCATCAATTTAATATAACTTGACTGTCTTATTGCCACAGCAATTCACTAAAGGTTTATTTGGATTGAAGGAGAAACCAAGTAAAGATGCAACAGTTCCACTTTTTTAATTTTAAAATGCTTTAACTGATCTTCTTAGGAGCACTGAGACAGACTTTCAAAGTGAGTCCTTTTAATCATGATGTCGTCTTGCTGTCTGTGACTGATTGGATCCCCCTGTGTTGTGTGGAACAGAACAGAAATGTCCCTGTTCATGAAGAGACTCAGCACTGGGATGTTTCTTGTTCCCTTCAAGTGATAATTAACGTCAAGAACGTTGTCAGCTGCCCTGCTGGCGGCAACCAATGTGCCTGTCGTCCATTTTTTGTTATACTTTGTTGGCAGTGTGTGTAATGTTTGAGTTGATGTGAATGATGATGTAACCGCTACATCTTGGATACACTACTGCAATCCATCTTCAGAAGCAAACATTCATTTATTTTACAGTCGCAAACAGACAACAAATAGTTGAATCTTCAATCAAGGTCAACAGAAAGATGTACAGAAAAAAACTCCATAAACTAAACCAAACGAAGTGGTTTTGGAGGGCTTATGTGAGCGTTTGTGTAAAGTCAGTTTGTACCGTTTTTTTTAAACCTGTTGCAAGTAATCTGATAGATTTAACTGGGAAGAGTTTGTAGGTCAATCTAGTGAGGGAAACAGCAAGAATGCTTTGACCTTACCTTGTGAAATGCCTCTTGTAGGCTTGAATAGGGTCAATGGGTCAAACCATTGAAATGGGAATTAAAAGACACGAGTCACCCCTGTTTTTGTTCATTGGCTATTTGGTCAAATTCTGTATTCTAATGACACAGGTAACAGACCCATTGTAGTATCAAAGGTTTTGTCATGTTGAAAAATCAAGCAGTAAGTATTACAATTAAATAAATCTACATTATGTTTTAATTGTATATCTTATATCTATGACACAGTAATATTACCTTCACAATTTTAAACGGTCAGTGGCACTTTGATCAGCAGCTTTGTCATGATTAAAAACCAAAAGCAAAAATGCAACAATAAAAACACTAAGCACTAACAAAGGCATTTCAACAACATAAAAATAGAATGAATTACACACAATGATTCAGTAAATACTGTCAGCTTAGTGGGAAGAAATTAAAAGCCATGTCTGGATGCAATGTTTCCCTAATAAAAGCTATTTTATGGTTCAGTTTGTTTTTTTCGTGTCTGCTAAATAATACGTTTAATGATGTAAGTACAGTAGTGGAATTGTAAAACTTTGAGAGAAAGAGCATCTGAGCACAGCCAGAGTTTACGAGTAAGAGAGCATCTGTATGTTTGGACTGAATTAGACTAGTTTGTTCCTACTACACTGCAGGCCGTCACTGCTCTCTTTTTAAGCTCTTTAAACACTGACAGAACACTGTTTGGTAAAAGGAGCTCCACTGATGGTACCAGCCTGTGGTATCCAGCAGTGTCACTGCTCTGCAGTCAGACCAGGCTGCCCCACAGCTAAGCGCTGTGGTCCAGATGGCTGAAGGTTTTGTTTTATTGGAATGTCCTTGACAGAGTCCTTGACGTAGGGGTCAGCGAGGAGAAAGTCCATTATCACTATTTTCCCAGAAATCCATATAAATACACAGCGGGTAGATAGATTGGTAGATAGATAGGAATAGCTGATAAGAAATACCCATATTCGTTTCTTCTGCATGTTATTGCTCCTGGCCAATAAACACCCCTCCACATAACTTCTGTTTTGTTTAAATACTTAGTTTTTTGTCTGGATTAAACAACAAGATATAATGTGTTAACTGGTGAGCTTCAGAGCTGCTGGTAGTAGATCTTGGTACTTTTAGACAAAACCAGCCAAGTGTTTCCCCCTGTTTCCAGCATGGATGTATTAAGAAGACTAAATTCTCAATACTGACTGTGGCCACTTCACCAATCCGTTCTCAGTCCTATCTCCCATCGACAGCTTGGTCAGTAGCCCTGCATGCGTCGAGATTTAGAAAAAGATTGTGGTTTGGCTTAAAATATGTAAGTTTGTTATGTACGTGAGTTTTGTAAGTACGTGGCGTTGTAACCTTTAAATAAGTCAATAAGTCAATGTTTACTTTGGGTTTCACACAGGACCCGAACACCGATCTCCTAGTTTAAAGTCCTTATGCAGACTTTGTCACTCTTTATACTAGTCACCTGACTTCCTTCTTCACTCCCGACATCAGTGCCACGTAGAGCGTCACAGTTTGAAGCATAGGTCCACTGACAAAGCGGCTGTATTTGATGAACGGGTTGACGCTCTTCCTGTGGGCTTGGTTTCCAATCTTCGTGCTAAGCTAAGCTAACCGGTAACTTGGATCGCTTCCTTTTTTAATGTACAGATATAAATGGTATCCATCTTCTCATCTACTGCAACTCTTAGCAAAATGTTGAACTATTCCTTTAAATGATTTAGGATGGTATAAAACTACATTTATACAAAAAGTGATATATTTATTGCTCATGATCACCAACCATATTTGAGTGTAAACATTCTATATGTATTGTTGGTAGAGTTATATTTTCTTAAAGACATACTACAGATTAGGCCGTTACATTCCTCACAGTATCAGTGTCTTTCAACACGCTGTGGTGAACCAGAGTTGGAAAAGAGCAGGTGAGCTCAACATTACCTCACTAATGACTTCTGTGATCAAAGAGATAGCACTGGCCTTTAAATATTTAACACATGGCATATAAAGGGTAGGAATGTTCCTTTATGGGTGAAGCCTATTCTCAGTGACTGACCCTATGGTTTCGGCTGTGCATGTGTGTGAGCGGCAGTAAAACCGGGCTGTAACTGCTGGTGGGCCAGCCTGTGCTGACAGAACTACAGCTCTATGAGTTGCTCGTAGCAAAGACACCCAAAGGTAATACTAGCTTCGTCTGCTCTCTGAGTCCATGTTTGTTTTACTCTCTCTGTCTCAGTCTGTCAGCTTCCCATCACCATCCAGCCCTTCAATGCCGGCACTGATTATGAACCACTCTCTCTCTTTCTGCAGTCTTCAGCCTTCCTTCCTTTCTCTCTCTCTCTTTGTTTCTCTCTTTCTTTTCTCGCAACATTTATGGTTCCCCTACACAGTATCAACCAGAGGGAGACATCTGCTCTCTCTCAGTCATAATGCTGTGAGACAGCTTTAGTTTTTTTAATTTCCTGACATGAATGCTGATGACTGCTGTGTGCAGAAACATACCGGGCTGCAGGAAAACAAAAATCACATCACTGTCTATTGTCATCAGGACCCGAAATTAAAAAGTGTTACTGTCAGGGGATATGACTTTGCCAGGGAGAGAGGGCGAGGTTAAATCTCCTCAATTTCAAGCGGTCTGACTCATATCGCCAAGGTAATAACCGGCTATGAGAGAAAATGGCTGCTTAGAGACTGAAGTGTGTCTGAAATATTGAGCATAGGCATTTTCCCTGATACAGGTGGACGCCTTTTCTGTAAGATCGCTTTAATATCAGCCAAGAGGGTTTAAGTTCAAATGAGTGAGACATAGAAGTCTTGTTTTTTTCTCTGCAACATTGCTGTACATCATCCAACAATGTTATGTAATGAGCAAGCATATTTAATGTTTCCATCTGATTCCAGAAAGTGATTTAACGTACAATGAACCCTCTCGGACATTATTAATAAAATGAAAAACACAGCTCCCATAGAAACAATCCAGAAGCCATAGTATAACATCTGTCTTTTTTCACCACTCTTAACTGTACCGCTGCTTCACGTCAGTTTAATGAAACAACGTCGGCTACAATGAGATCAAGGCAGCACCGAGTGCAAAAAATAGAGCACTTGAAATGCAAAAGTAATCAAAGTTTCAGTGACATATTACCTGCCAAAACAACAAAAGTACTACAAGAGAAAGGTCCTTAAGGGCCTAATAAGGGCTGAACAGAAGGTCTGCTAGACAACAAAATAGTGTTATAACCTCTAGCATATCCTCTTGTCTAAAAGGAAAAAACAGCCTGTCAAGAGTCTCCTGAGGAGATGTGAGAAGCTGTGTGGCCGACTAGCAACTGCAGCAATTTTACCATGTACGTGTCTGTGTATATATATATATATATGAATGAATATGTGTTTCCCTGTATGCATACATGAACTGCATGGTATATATTCCTTTGTTTAGTTATTGCATCTGTGAAACCTATATGATATTGTCAAGAATACACTGGAGGTTTGAAATCTTGAATGGCTTGCTTAACAGGCCTACTGAGCACAGGCCTAGGGGCTCAACGAGTCAGCCCCCCCCCTAACAAAATGTCCCTCAATCAGACATGAACCAAAGGTGAGACTGAAAATGTCCAAAAAAAAACACATAAAACAACTACAAAGAAATGCAAAACTGCAAAGAGATTCAAAGAGACATAACGAGACACAAAGAGACTCACAAAGTCTGACAAGGGACAAAACCACAAATAGATGCGAAATGACAACAATGAGATACAAAAACACAACAAAAGACACACAAAATTATTACAAAAAGAGACTACAAACTTTGTAATGATTACAAAGAGATACAAAACAACAGCGAAAAGTTGCAAAGAAAAGGTCTCCTGCTCCTATGTAGGAGAGGTAGTCGGGCCTTTTGCATGTCTGTGCCCATGGACTCATTTTCTCATGAGCCGCCCATGTTTAGGATTAGATTAGAGTTTCTAAATGTTACAATCAGCAGTGGGGAGCGCAATACTGTTCATTACTGCTATATGCTTATTGTCAGACCCAAACGGAATTACATACAGTGATTGGGTGCAGTTAGAATTTTTTTCACTGTCTCGTATTTCCTAAAAGTACAAAATAATAGATCATGCTAGCGGATGTCCCTCGGGCTATGCAGCTAGCGCGGCTAGAAATCATAATTTAACAAAGTCCACATTTCTAATTAGAATTTTATCTTAAAGAACTTTGTGTGCAGATTAAATAGTGGAAATCAATGAGGAATTTGGAATTTGACTTGGAGTCACCCCATTAGTGTGCATTGTTAATGTGTAACATACCCTAACCCTTTGTACTGCACACAGCCTCCATTAGGCTTCCAGACTTCACTGTTCGAACATTGTTAGAAAATCTTTCCTATCAAACATACACGCTAAAGACACATGGTCATAACTCTGCACTCATACATCATATGCACAACACAAACACACACACACACACACACACACACACACACACACACACACACACACACACACACACACACACACACACACACACACACACAGGGATTGTTTACACATGGGGCCTCCCCAAATTGATTATTTTTCTCGACGACAGATGAGGCTTAATGTAGATAAATGATCAAATCATTAACTTCATTAACATAATCTGATCTACAATTTTTGATCTTCCCGCAGAGAATGATTGTTTCAACATAGTGTATGAATAAATATAAGATTATAAGCAATATATTTTGTTTCACAAGTACAATAGGTTCCATGGCCAAATATGTGATTGCATAATGTAGGCGAACAAAGTGTTTGTGGTGAAGCAGTGATTCTGGAGCTCACTAAAGAAAAGTGTGAGGTAAACTTAAAGATACCTGTGACATATGTGGAAACAGGTTATCCTCCTGATCAATAATAAAGACACGTCATTCCCTTTAAAATAATTGCTCTCCCCACTGGGTAGTTAGAAAGGCTGTGGAATACATTCAAGGATCATAGTACTTTAGATAAAGGTACTGCTTTTAGCCACAGTGATGTCTACAGCGTATCACTGTGCTGATAAATATGTTATTATGAATTCTTGCTTTTGTATCACATGAATGGAGCTTCATCAAAACATTTATTCCACAGTTTAACTTACAGTTTTCTTCCTGTTGTCCTTCTGACAAGAGAGTATACATTACTCTATACGCTCAAAGGAGAAATAGGAAGTCTTTTAAACCTTAAGTTGCAGGTAAACTGTCTATTATTGAGTAGAACTATAAGTATTACAGTTTTTTACGATTGCTAAAACACATTTCTTGAAACCTTAACCCATTTTCTCAAAACTTTAAACACAAAACACAAAACTCAAGCTACATTCACAAAACCACAGACTCCTCTGGCGCAAATCAAACAATGCTTTCACATCATGCACTTTTCCAGTCAAAATAGAAACACCTACGGAGCATTCATTAAAGGGCCTACGAAATGATAAACATGAATTTCTACTGATGATAGTAAATGCTATTTATGTTGTAAAATTATGTGTTATTTATGACACAATAACAACAACACTCTTGCTAAGCAATGGGGGAAAATGCCATTGCCTGTAGGAGGTTTACCCTGGTGTAGGGGTTCCGGTCACAGACCCTCCAGCGCCACGCAGAAAATAACTCCTCTATTGGGTTGAGGAATGAGCTGTATGGTGGAAGGCAAACATTTATGAAGCGCTGGCTGATGTTGAATCATTCACGTATGCGGACTGCACAGTGAAAGCTGACATTGTCCCAAACTACAACATAAATAGGATGCCCAGCCTGATGAGGAACCTGCTGCTCACGATCAATCAGAAAATCCCGAAGACCACCAGATATGTGAGAAGATGCTCGGTGTTGTTAGGCCCCAGGGTTGCATGATGGTGGAGAACCCCCAATTACTTATGGCGGCACAAAGGGTGACATTGCCACCACGCTGGCCAGGGACTTCCACAATGGTCCGTTGGCCAATTATGTTCCTGCCTCTCCTTCTCCTCTTCATCAGATTGAACCCTGCTTCATCTACAAAAATGCATTCATGGGGCCTTTCCATAGAATCACATTCAAACAATCTCTAACTGTACCTGTTTTCTTCTCTGAATGCCCTTATGATGGTGGCCACAGAGAACCTACTCTTTGTCCTGCTTCCCTCATTGTCAAGACATGAACAAGAACATGGTCTGTGACTGTTGCCCGGATTGCATCTGAAATGATGGTTCTGGTTCTTCCTCGGCCTTGATATCTTCCTGGCCCATCACCTCTTACTCTACTCTTCCTCCTCATCCTCCTCTGCCTCTCAAAATGTTTTCATCCATTGTCGGTATTCACATGTGCACTCTGAACTTGCTTATATAGTGTGTTAAATCGGTTGATCGCATCATTAGAAACAAGTGTGAACAGTTTTGAGTCGTTGTGTTTAAACGATGACAACTGTGTTGTAGTTGTGTTCAACTTTTGCTGCCTGTGTTTGACATTTTGCAACACATGTTTATCACAGTGGGAATTATGTTTTAAAGTAAAGGAGAATGTGTTTAGAGTTTTGCAAATAGTGTCTAACTACTTGAACTTGTTTAGGGTTTTGCTAAAAGAGAGGTTGATTTGACAAATGGGTTTAGGCAACTGATCATTTGGTTCAGAGAACGGGGTTTAGTGTTTCAGCAATTGTAAAAAAAAACTGTAGTCGTGATATATTTGGGGTCTCAGTTAAATGACCCAAATTTCAATCCAACTGAGTTCAAACTGTATCACGTGACCATACATGCCACCGGTATGGCATTTTAGGCCGCAGCAGATTCATTATAGAACAATAACAAGAACAGGCATTTGGACTTTGTTGCCCAAAAAAGTGCTAGAGGGATTTGAGGGAAGGGATGGAAACAAGGCGGTGGGTTGAATCAATTGACCAGAGGAAACAGAAAGAGGAGGAGAGGGCAGAGGCAGGTGGAGACAGTAATAGACCAGCGGACGCAGGGGGAGACAGTCGAGGACCAAGGAAGACAGGGAGAGACAGGGTGAGGCTGGGGGAGATGCTTGGCATTGCAGTGACCTGTTGGAGCCTTAACTGCTGTATTTATCACGCAGCTGTATAATGTGGGAGTACACAGAAAACCAAGCAGTACCAGTCCAACAGTGTAACAAACTAAAAGCCTGAGAGAAAGAAGAAACCTCAATTACTACTCATAAGATTCACTGTACTCGCGTTTAAAGTGATACTCTGCCCGGAATCTTTAGAGGAAAGGACACTCCCTTCGTGTAGACTTGAAAGAGGTCTGTAAAATGTTTGTAATTAGCATTTTCAGGGGGAACTGAGGCTGTGGTCAGCTCGTATTCAAGACCCTACAATGTATTTCAATAATGACCAGTTTTAACAGTGTTTTCGCTATTTCGTTTTGCAACAGCTGATCGCCGTAGCGCTGCCGTGGCATAATGTTCAACGGGACACTCATCCTTAGTATGTAGTGTATCTTGCGTAGTGTGCGGCGTAGTTTTGTGGGCTGCCATTTCTTTTTTTAAATCTGGGTTGAATGAATACAAAATTCCAGTCAGAATTGACATTAGCCTGGCTATTTAAAAAACGTTGGTTTGTGCAGGACGTCCCGTGACACGCAAATGACGATTCTCTCTGACCAATCAGTGGTCTGCAGTGTTTTAATTGCGTTCTGGTATCTTCTTAGCTAACTTGGAACCTTGTTGTCTTAACGTACCGTGGAGTGGAAATGCAGCATTTGGCTCTTGGGATGACATCGACTGCTCCACCACTTTAGTTCCAGATTGAAATATCTCAACAACTACAGAATAGATTGTCATGACATTTGGTACAGACATTCATGGTTACCAGTTGATGAATTCAACAGACATTGTTGATCCCCTGACCTTTCCGCTAGTGCCTCTATTTTTTATTTCAAATTTGGTACCCGTATTCATATCTCCATTAAGGGGTCATCAAAGTTATTACAGTTGACTTTATCGATGCATTAAAGTTGTATTTAGTGCCATGAACAGGTCTGTCAAATGCTTTATGACCAAATACAAAACAAAAAAAGCTAAAACAAAACAAAACAATGACATTACCATCATCCCCAGCTGTACTGTGTGTTAATTGCTAGTGTGTTAAATATTAGTACTATTAGCAAATGTTAGCATACTAATAGCTAAACTAAGATGGTGACATTGGCAAAACATTATACTTGCTTAACATCAGCATATACAGATTGATAGTTGTAGTCTTTGACTCATAATCCTGTTCTCAGCTGTTCATCTGTATGCTTAATATGTTCCAAACTATAATTACAGGAATTTTCCATCCTTTTTGGTAATACATTGTATATATACATATATATATATATATATATATATATATATATATATATATATATATATATATATATATATATATATATATGTATATATATACACATATATATATATACATTCTATTACCAAAATGTGGCTAAATGCACTATTTCAATTTTGCTAATTTAATTTGGAATACATGTAAATCTAGGTTGTGAGACATTGTGATGGCACATTTGATATTCCCAGAATCATGCACTTGTTCATAAAGTTATTTATAATACAGAAAACATTTCATCCATGGCGGACAAAGGCTATAAATAATGCAGCTCTTGCAACAGAGTCTGAAGAAGCCACAATAAAATAGCAATTTCTAATCTGGCTGTGCTGCTCAGCTCTGCATTACAGCTCTGATCAATGTTTTGAATTCCTCCTGCACTGATAGCAGAGGACGCATTAATGCCAGGTGCTATGGATGCATAACATAAAGTAGATGAAGTAGATTATAAAATGACGAGTATTATCTGCAGACTGAACCTCCCTCCATCAGTTCAGAAATAATTTTTTGTGATTCAGGCTTGAACTTTATCCGGAGCATCTAAAGTTCAAATTCCATTTGCTGGATTCGTCCTCATTACAGTATACTTTCACCTTTGAGGCTTTAGAAAAATCTCCCACTGCCTGCTGTGTGAACTGTTCTATGTATGGATTTGTGGATTGGCAGCAGACTTGAATCTGCATTCAACTGTGAAACCAAGTTGCAAATGCATGTTTCAATAGCCATCTGGAAATGCAAAGTACATGGCCTCATTTTCCACTGTGTTAGTTGTTTATAAAATTTCCAACACCACTTTTGTTTCCATCGTGCCAATTAAACTACCCTTCAGATAACCTTTGAGCAAACCACAGAGAGGCAGCCATCCAGCACACAGGAAATGAAAACAGCCAAAAAAAAAGCAGCAGCATCATTTGTACTCCTGCTCATTACAAATGTGTAAAATGCTACGGACAAGCTAAACAGAAAACACAATTTATATACATCGTCAGTTCGTCATCATCGTCAGACGTGTGTTTAAACGCTGGTATATCTGTTTGTGTGTATCAGGTATAAAATCTGACTTGTAAACATTGTCTATCATTGGAAAAAACATCTTTCTGCTCAGACACTCTCAGGGACACATGGCACTGTCATTGGCAAAGTGAATGTGACCACAGATCCAGAATGCTGGATTAGTATTTCACGCAGCATGCCAGACAGAGAAAAGACAGTCTGAAAAAACTGCAAATGGAGAGAGCAGGAGAGAGAAACAGAGAGAGAGCGGTAGTAGCAATGAGAGTGGAAACAGAAAGCATAAAGGACAGATTTAATCACAATGTGTTTCCACTTGGCTACCAGGTGGTGCCAAAGTGAATGAGGATGGGTTGATGATGAGTGTTGAAGGGGCTGTGGGGGAAACTGAGAAAAAACATTATTTTCTAAGCTCGACGCAATTCTGAATCTGTTTCTGGTTCAAGATTTGTTTTATGAAAGTATTCCCTCCTGTCCTGGATTAGAGTTCACCCATACATTGGTTTTTGAGAACAATAATATGTGTAATTGATTTCAAATGCATTTCTGTCAAACCAATCATAAAAAGTATTTAATGCTTAGGGCAGGATTTCTCTTTCATCTCAGAGCACATTGATGCTGAGCCGTTGCTTTACTCCATGTCTACCTAAATATCTTAATGGGTCTGTGGGTCTGTGGGACGGTCATTGTTCTAAGGCCAGTGATTGTAAATATGCTTTTTCATTGGGCTAATTCAGACTGCGGTGAGCCGCTGTTCAGCTGGCAGCCTATATATTGGCTTTGCACCATGCCAATCCGAGAGTCCGGCGGTCTCGCAGAGCGCCGTTCAAGCCAGTCTTTCCAGTGCTCCGTTCGTGTGTCCGCCATTCATTCTCCCAGTCCAATTTAAACCCATTCTGTTCCATCTGCACCAACCTGGGATGATTACAAAACACACCTTTTTGGTCAACTTTAAGGAATTTTGAAAATGCAAAAAAACTGGAAAGACAAACATGCAAGGGAGCGAGAGCTGGAGAGACAGAAAAGGAGAGTTTTTCTTTATTTCCAACCTTCAAGCAAGGCAGAAGAACATCTGGTGAGATGTACGAACACAAAATGGAATTCAGGAGGCCCTGCTTACCCGAGATCCTGAATCACTTTTATCCTTTTCTACTCACAAGTTACACCCAGCCAGTGAGACTAATTACAGGAATTTTCCATCCTTTCTTTTTTGTTTTAAGTTACTTTTTACACCTCCGTCTTTAATACAAACCACATTTGAGATGTGGGTTGACTATGGGCAAAATAAATGAGAGTCCATGGTTACAGAGGCATAAACAAGATGTCAACAGCCATTGTAATGTGACTAACACACATGCAGTCATAAAATCCACAAATGAAGAAAGTCAGAGTTGCTTAATCGTCCAAACACTGTCTGTAACCAGAAAGGTTTGTAATAATTCATGATAAATTGATAGAGTTTAGAGTCAAACTGGCAGGAGAAAAAAGAGCTCAGGGTTTAAAATATTAACATGGCAACACTTCATAATGATCTTATTCCACTACTGTGTTTACCTATGGAGGGAATAGTAGATACATTAGTTTATGTAAATTAAATAATCACAATAAAGATGAATGTGTATAAAATGGTGTAATAACACACATTTACAATTGTGTAATAAATACACAGTTGAAAATACATTATATAATAATAGTAAATAATAATAAAGGTAATAGTTAGAATGTAATGTCCAAAAACTTTGAATATTAAAATAAAACAGGATTAGGATCTAGGTGTCTAAATCTGAATGTGGTATCAAAACATTACATCAGCATTCATATCTTAGCCACTTGGGATCAGCTCAACAAGCTGTAAACACAACACTGACATATTAATCAGTTGCTTACAGCCATCACACACGCGGCAACATTAGTATTTATTTGGAGTCATTTATGCGTTCACCTGCCAAATTAAAGTCTAATATTCATTCTCTTTCAAGCTCTCTTTTGGTTTCGAACATCTGGAGGTAAGTATCTGTCTGTTTAACTACTAAACATTCTACTAGTTGTTAATTTGGTCCGTCTCCACGTAGTATAATGGGGTTATCCGAACCTTTTTCGTTGAAATAGTTGCCTGCCGCAGGAGAAAACAAGGTTAACCAGAGTGAACCAAAACATTAAAGGTGCAGGCCGCATCTTCCCAACGAGATGTACTGATCCAAGCCAGACAGTTCGCTAATAATATAAAGTTGCCGAAAGAACACAATGCGTAACTTTTCTTGGATATTTATTCAAGATTTTAAAATCAAATGCTAATTTCCAGTTTACAGCTAGCTATCAATTCATTCAATTTGAGAGCACACACTAGTCATGTTTCTCTTCAATTGTCAAGTGAAATTTAAGAAAACTTTAGAGTGTTTCTATCAACTTTGGAGCGAATAAACTCGGCTACAGCGTAGTTCCGGCAGAAGTTAGCGCTATATGCTATGCTGGCTGTAACCCAGCAGTAAACAGAGTAGAAGAAGCAGAGGCTGCAAACCGGAAACAAAACAATTTGGCTTGGCCAGGTAACCCATCTACGAGACAAAATGGAGAGAGGTCTTCAGGAATATATTTCAGTTTTAAAAACAAACTCAAACGAGCGAAAAAGCTAAGGTGACCCGCGGAGTGAGACGATAATGCTGTGTGCATATACTCATGTGACCCATTGTTAACATAAAAAAACATTCATTAGTGCAGCTTTAAACATACAATATATATTTGCATGGATCCATAGGTTTATTGTAAGGCTTGATATAAATACTAGTACTTGATTATTTCCCAATAAATGTTTCTTGTGCTGTAAAATGAACCATCCTGCAGAGCTGACAGACGCGTTCAGAGAAATGTGTTTGTGTTTCATTCAGGTCCATAAGAGCACTGTTTGTGAAGCTTGTGACACTTTGACAAGTAACTGGATTGTGTTTGTGGGCAGCAGAACATAACTTTGTATGCTCCGATTAGAACCGAGAACATCTAATGTAAACAGTTTTGTCTTTCCATTTCGCTCTCCCCCAGCCCACTGCCTTTCTGTTTACAGCTCAACACACTGCTGTGGTGAAACAATACGAATGAAAGAAAGTCATTTAAACAAACATATGATCAAGGGATAGAGTGCTGCAGATTTGTGGCCAGAGTGTTAAAACTGGTGCTAAATATGTTGCTCCAAACTCTCTTTCTCTGATGAAGCAAATCCAATAATTTTAAGATGAATAATGGTGAAGCGTGGCTGTGGAGAGCAGGGGCTTCTGTCAACTCCAAGCCCTCTCTTCTCACCATGATTCGGAAACAAGACTTTGTCTGAGCTGCATTGTAAAAGCCAGTATGATAGATGTTGAGGAAGCATTAAAGTCCACTCGATACCAGCGTAAATTTCCCCCCGACCTCTCCCTATTTCAATAAGAAGCCCTTTAAAAAGGATTGTTTCACCCATGTCACTTGAGTCCTAGACGAGGAAGACTCCAGTTTTAAGACCCAATGGAGCTCCGGGATGAAGAGCATGTTGCGTTATTTACTGCTAATGTGTCTGTAGCGCTGGGTTGCCAGGAAATCTAAGTCCACATAGGCCACACAGAGCCAAAATGGCTGACCGGGGCCTCGTTGCTCATTATGGTCTATGGAAAAGTATCAGGCAGATTGTGTTGCGGCAGAAGAATGCACAACAACACCTTGAAGGACATTGTAGAGGATGTCTTCTGTAATTACCTGTCATGGAAGATAACAGACCTAACAACTTTTTTTTTGTGAGATCTATTTACCACACTTCAGACATATATCAACAGCTGCACAATGTCGGACAAAATTAGAATTCAGCTTTAACGAGAGAGGAAAAATAACACGGTGGATGTCCGGATGGAGTCATTGTGGAGCAGCAGAGAGACAATTAGTTCAGGAATTGATTGCGAGCAAAACACAATGTATTCTCTTGTCAGGTGCAGGGTTGCTTTTTTATTTCATTTATTGATATAGCTTGTGTAAGCATTGTCTCTCTTTATCTCTAACCTTTCTGCTTTGAGCTCATTCTTCCTTTCTTTCATGCTGCCTCTCACCTTTTCCGTCCCCTTTATCTTCCACTCAATCCCTCTCTCCCACCTGTCCCCCTCCTTAACCCCCCTCAGCCCTCTCCTCCCTCTTGTACCCTCTCAAACTAATGGAGCATATTACAGGCTTACTAAAAATAGCCCTGCTGCAAAGTCAATTCATTTTTTTCCCTTCTGTCTTCCTCTCTCTCCCTTTCTAATGCTTTCTATTTTCTCTCTCTCTTCCGTGCCTCCCTGTGGAGAGAAATGAGTAACGGGGAGAAGGCTTGTCAGCTCATTTATCAGCTGGCAGCCCGTATGCAGCTCTCTAAGCTATCAGGGCTGTGCATCTGAGGCTGTGGGGTCGAGGGCCTGGGCGCGGACCCCTGGCTGTCTGTCTGTCACGGTTCTTGCCATACGGCCATGGACCTTGGGGGACACGGTGAAAATAAATGAATGTTCAGTGTTTACAGGGAGCTGTAGGCACCGTGGACAACACCTGCTGGTCAGGCCAGGGGTCTTAAATCTTTGGGCAAAACTGGCGGGTGACACCGTGCTAAGAGAATCTATCACATGGTGAGAATGGATGAGACGTAGTGGAAGAGAAAAGCCTCTGGCAGATGCACGAGTTAGGAAAGATAACATAAAATCTATCCTATCCTCTGGGGAAATACAAAAAAAATCAAATTAGATCCAGTAAAGCAGGTAATGTATCAAAGGATAATTCTGGTTTATTACAACTTGGATCCTATCTTTCATCATTTCTATCGGTAATATTAACATTGCATGCACCAGATTAGTTTTTGAGATGTGAGGATGTTCCAACATTGCAAAAAAGCAATAAACACAAACAATCAGATGCTCATACAAATTGTATACAAAACTCTAGGTTAACCATATTTATTGGGAGGAGAACAACTATGTTATAATCATCCATCTTAGTTTACAGACCGACTTCCTAGCTCAATTTTGACTCAATCGTAATTGCTGAGTGTGCACATTCTTTCAATGAGGGAATACTACTGACATCTTGGATGAACTCACATTCGGTTTGTAACCATTTTGATTACATTACAGTTCATTTAGCAGACGCTCTTATCAAGAGCAAAATACAGTGAACTAACTACAGGGACAGTCTCCCTGGAGCAACTCAGGGTTAAGTACCTTGCTCAGGGGCACGATGGTGGCACCCTGGTATTGAACTCACTAGGCCATCACCACCCTTTTGATCATGTATCAAAACATTTTATTATTGAATATGGAACAAGTCTGCAAAACATGTTTTGTTTTCCTTATGATATCCACTCATAGCAAGGAAAGCATGACTAACATTTTATGGTTATGGTTAAGCAACTCAATAGCTTGGTTAAGGTTAGGGAAAGATTTTTGTCCTGATTAAATATGGAAAAAGTTGACGCTTTAAATGAATCACGGCACAGTACGTGTCACAAAATCTATTCCTAACTGTAACCAATGTGTTTTTCTAGCCACATGTTAACCAAATGCCGAAACACTAAAGTCCCAGTATCCACAGTGTGTAAGTGTGCGCAGCAGAGAAGGTTGATAGACAGACAGAAGATGTCACTAAGTGGTTTTAGACTGCTTGCTTTTAGTGGTTGCAAATACAACTAAATATTAATCTTGTTGCAATAGCAATCCACTGAAAGAGAGAGAGAGAGGGGGGGGAGAGAGAGAGGAGAGAGAGAGAGAGAGGAGAGAGAGAGAGAGGAGAGAGAGAGAGAGAGAGAGAGAGAGAGAGAGAGAGAGAGGGAGAGGAAGAGAGAGAGAGAGATTCCCCTCAATCACTTCATCCTGCCGCCTGACCTGGCAACAGTCGTGCCTAGTGTCTCTAATGATGCTGCAAGCTTCTTACACCCTTCATATATTCACTCACACACACACACACACACACACACACACACACACACACACACACACACACACACACACACACACACACACACACACACACACACTTTGCAAATATTCCAGCACAGTCCAGCACATTAGCCTCGGTCTTGGGTCAATGGGATAAAGAGGTTCTGTGTTATTGCAATAAACCACTGGTGGCTGTGACCGCAGTGCAAGCAAATGCCTCATGACAGCAGAGCAGAAACAAATAAATCCAATATGTTACAATGGGAGCATGGAGCAGCTCATGGCAATAAGAAGCAGTTAAACTAATCTGTTCATGTTAGAAGTTAAATGAAACACGCACACATACACACACTTTCTATTTTTGCATCGCAATAAATTCAGATTAATTAGAGAAGTAAAGGATTGAGAACGCCTGGAAATAGCTTTATGCAGAAGATAAAAATTGGATTTCTTCCTCCTGTCATCATTCTCCTGCTCGTGAACATTAAAAAGCACTCCTTTGTAAGATAATAGTTGAACATTATTGTCAGTAATGTGACAAATGCTCAGTCATTGCGAAACCACAATTTAAGTCTAGTCACGGAGAAAAGAACATTTCTTTTTACAATTAACACTTGAAATGGTGAAGGCACTTGCAAATGACAAGGTAGTACTAAATGTAAACCATACTTTGGTGTTTCATTATTACCTCTATTTTTTTCTGTGGTGTAGTTACAAAGAGTTGCAATGGACCATTTATAGAGAATATGCATGTTATACTGTTTTGAGCTTACAGAATTCGTAAACCAACTGTATGTTGTCTTAGTCTTAGAAATATAACCTTTGTAAATATATGATTAAGTTGTGTTCAAAAGATGCATTATAATTTCCTCGTCAGTCCACAATAAAACATTTGGTATCGCTGGAAATTTGTAATTCCAAGTTTTCTAAAGCTCCATTACTCAAAACACATATTAACACGCCATTAACGTGGACACGAAGCAGTCAAACTTCACATTTTACAGTCACACTAACATGTTCTAGCCAAAATATTTCACAAAGACATAAGCTATTTTATGCCAAAAAACTGCAGATTGAAGTTACTTATGGTTCTACGGTCAAGTTTAGGCTGATGGGAAGTCTCAGTGAGCCTTCGGGAGGAGTCAGCAACCATCTTCGGCAAGTTAGACTGACTTTTACTGTAGGAGCTCTGGCTGTTCGTGGCTACCTGATGGCTGTATCAAAGTGCTAAAAGCATTGAGGCTTGTAACGTTGTATTCCTCCGGTTGAATCAAATCTGTGGGGCCAGGCATATTCCATTTATCTGCCTGTATAGCAGGAACTCCTCAGTATTGTATTGTATTTATTCTTTCAATGCTTTTGGGAGATTTAAGTTATGTGTAACATGGATATATAGAAATAGTGTTTTGAGGTAAAACTCCCAGTAAACAATAAACATGGCTAAAACATGGAGACTGCCTGAGTATATGTGTATGAATTGTATCGTAAATGATGTATTTTAGTGTATTTTCTTTACATTCACAGTCCCAATTGTAGTAGAAAGTAGGAGAAGATATTCAGTTGCATTGTTTTCATTGCCATCTTTGTTATAATGGTGATAGTGCCTTTAGATTACATGTTAGGTGAGCAAAACAAATCATATTTTTTCCATTATTGCATCTCCATTTACTCTAGAGTGGTAATAGAAAAGTATTTGCTTACAATAGATTCATATTCCTTAGCTTCTTACTTTTCAAAGGAGAGCAGAAATATGCATATACGCCTTATGGTTGAAGAGCCATTCCTGACTTATTTTGGGAAAGTTATTTTAGGCATATTTTCCTTGGGCTGGGGCTGAAGAGACTTTTGTTATCTCCAATTAACAGCTTTTTCTTTCTTCTGTGTGCTCTGCAAAATTATTGTAAATATGAAAACATTTTTATTTGAGGGTTTAGCTGTAAAACATCTTAATTTGTTCCTCTTGTATTCAGACAGCGTTGTTGAGAGTGTGCTCTCAAATGTTTACCCAAAGAAATGTACTGCATCACTGACTGTCTCCTGTTGACTTTACTGTGAAATCAACCCTCGATAGACCCACTCTGGCAAACAGACATGACTGTCGCAGCAAATGAGCTGCTGTTGTTCCTTCACTTACTTATGATGGATTTGTTCAACTTAGCAAAAGTAATCGGAACAGCAGCCATGAAAGCAGTGGGAAATCTGTGTGTGTTTGATTTTGATTGTTTGCTTGTGTGAGGCAGGTCTCACCATCACAGGAGATGAGAGAGCATCTGCAGTGCCCTAACCGGTCCGCTCAGCAGACGGCGGCCACGTCCTGTTAAACGATGCATCAACATGGAGATGACACAGCGAAAATGACGTTCACCACCACCAGGCCTTCCGAGCCACCTGCCTCCTTCTTACCCGGTGGCACCTGGCAGATGCTGCGGCGGCCGAAATGCCGCAGAGCAATGAAAATAAATTAAAAATATTCATGCGCTCAACTTGAAGAGGGTTTCTGAAGGAATAGTTCGACATTTTGGATGATGCGCATTCTTGGGTGAAAAGATTAATACCACGCTGCATGTTGCATGTTAAATATGAAGCTACCATAGCAGGCAGTTAGCTTAGTTTAGCATAAAGACGGGAAACAAGGATAAACATCTAGCTTGTCCAAAGATAACAAAATGTCATTACAAGCACCTAAATCTTACTTATTAAAAACAATCATACTGGTTTGTTTAATTGGTACAAAAAGAGAATAAAATGTACAAGTTGTAGTTTTATAGGAGTAAGCCAAGCCAGCTGTTTCACCCTGCTTCCTGTTTTATGCTTAACTAAGCTAACTGTTAGTAATAGCAGTTTTGTGTCTGATTGAGGGCTGTTGTGACAGTGGATTGTGCAGGAGGAGGAGGTCAATACTTTTGTGTCAGCACCATCACACCTACTGTATAGCAAATACTGTCACTACTTCTAGCTGCAATTGCGAGGAATTCCTTTGACAACTCGACCATTTTCTGTCGCTCATCCAGGTCACAGTTTAATTAATTTCATCATTAGGAATTATTGCTATATACTGCTGGGAAATATCATCCTTATGTTGTCTCTTTCATACTTTTACACGTATAAGACAGTCAAATAGGTATTAAATTGAATTCTATGTAGTATACAAAATGTCTTTAAAAGTCTTGAATTTAACTTAGTGAACTCTACAGAAACCCTGTTCAATTTAATAGACATTACAGTGGAGTCAAACGTCAAATGTAAATCTAAATTCCGCATATTTTACTTAATGTTAAACCATTTTTTTTATTTAATTCCAAAAGCGCTCCTTGTATCTGCTTGTCATTTGTGAGAATCTAAGTATTTCTTGCAGCATATGAAATGAGATGAAGATAAATAATGAAATCAGTGAAAAAACGTATAATTGATGCCGTATATCTTGAGGAGTAGACAATATTGGCTTTACTGAGCAATGAGCTCAAACAATGTTACCAATTTGTGAAATGTTTAATACCCATTTGTCCAAACACAAATGTCCACTCCTCACCTGGTGTGAGTTATGATCTATCTCCTCCAACCACAGAGTGAATTTGGAAGCTGCTTCAAAGCTTTTCCCTGAGTTTTAAACACGTTGCAATCCAACTGCAGGTAGGAGCACTTGGATGTAAAAATCACAAGCTTCACCTGCAACGCCTCTTTCCCCTCCTCACAGTCAGATGGAGTTGAACCTGATTAGAGAAGATTGGTAAGATTGGTTAGGAGCCACTGAAGGAGAAATAGCCGTCGGAGCTCTTCTCTTCCCTGTCAGCATCACTTTCCAATTAACTCGCAAGTACCTTTTGTATGTGTGTGTGTGTGTGTGTGTGTGTGTGTGTGTGTGTGTGTGTGTGTGTGTGTGTGTGTGTGTGTGTGTGTGAGACCAGCAGGGTAGGCTTTGATGTTGATTCGAGCCTGATTATGCAGTCTAGACTTACTGAACTGTCCTTAGTTGGAGGGTAAAGTGGGGTTTTGTCTGTTTGTGTTTGCATGATCATGTCCAATCCAAGCAGTACACCTGATTGTGTGTGTGTGTTGGGTCGATCTTGTCTGTCTGACAATAATCCAGACACCAATTATAGAACAGTCTGATAAGTGTGAAATAAAAACTCTGTTTGGACGCTTAATTTAGACTGGGCTTTTTCTAACATAATCATTAACCCCACAACATAATGTAACTAGTAATTTACTCCATTCCCTTGGAATAGGGGTATCCAAACTACGTCCATTTTTAATTGGCCCGCAGCAGGTTGAGAACCAAAATGAGCGACAGCATCTCTGTGATGTCCTTCGTATCTCAAACACCAAACTTACTCCTGACCTGCAGCATCCTTCAGTCCAAAGCATCACTGCTTCCACTGAGTGCAACGCTGTTCCCATTATAGGAGAGTTAAAACATATATTACAAGGTATTCATGTTAATAAGCTCAATTTTTCAATAAATTTAGTCAAATAAAGTTGATAATATTTTCTAACTAACGTTAGTTGATGTGTTAACAAGCCCAATAACTTATTTGTTTAACAAGCTTGCGATATATCCATCCCCATTTCCCCTCATTCCCCCCCCCCCTTGATTTTTTTTTTAGGCAATATACCTCAAAAGTATGAGTGGCCCAGCCCTTCGTATATTTTTCTGTATGTGGCCCTCAGTGAAAAAAGTTTGGACACCCCTGGCTTGGAAGATAACTTTGTTACTGTTGCTACTTTAGCTGGTAAGATAGTTAGCCAGACATGCTAACATATGCAGGTTACGTTATAACAGATAAACACTCTGTTTAATCCATTCTTTACACTTTTGTGTGTTTTTGGATTTGGAAAGAGAATAAGAAATACATGATTTTAGTGACTCCTTGAGTCACAAGCAGTTATTGCTTTGGTTTTCTGTTTCTGTTCAAAAATACAGTTATATAATATTTTACTCTAGCCTCTTACATTTATTTTCCCATCAACCTCATTATAATTTTTTTATTGAGGTTCTGGCAACACAAACGTCCATTTACGAATATGTACAGTACAGTACAATGTACAATATGTTTTTTTAACTACCATAACAAAACACAAAAACAGCAGGAGTCAAAACAATAAAAATGGACAACAAAACACACCACCACACCTAATTACATTTAAATTACAAGGGTATTCTTTCAGTTCCTATGTTGTTAATTAGATATAATCAAGTCCAACCCGGAGAAGTCCACCATGTTCAAAACTGGTTGCCATATCTTAATAAATCCCTCAATATTGACAAATATGTCCATAGAAATCCACAATTTGAGTATAGTCTTTCTCGTAATAAGAGTGTCCCAACCAACTTTGCATTGTACTTCTTCCTGTTCACCTTAGCTCACGATGAAATTTGAATTAACTGTTGTGATGCTATATCGATTGTTGCTGAGTAACAAAAGTGCCAAAATAATGCACATTTTTAAACTTTGTGTCTTTTCTGTCCTTGCATTTAACTGATGTTAAACACAACAGAGAGAACTTGGCGTTCCTGTCCATTTTTAGGTCAGGGAGAATTACCTTAATGTCCTTATTATTTTAACCTCCAAATTCTCTGCCAAACCCATCTCTCCATGATGGACCAAGGAACTCTTAAACTGTCATCAGAGGAAGAAATATCAACTTATTTTTAGCTGGGTTAAGGTCAGGTGTCCTTGGAGCTACCGACACTCGTCTTTTATGAGAGCACTTATCTTGCAGGCTTGTGGCCCTTATCTCTGATGCTCACAATGACAAGATCAGAGTGAAGAGCCATCGAGTGACATCTTGATGCATCGAGATAAATGATCAGCTCTCATGTAAACCCTTCATATGTCTTAGAGCCTGTGCTGTCCACCAGAAAGAACACAAATAAAAGACATAGATGCTATTCAGAACAATGCTAATTAAAATCTACTGACTATGTTAATACAAAGATCTAGAAAAAAAACAATAATACTCAATATTTTCTATTCTTTTAAGTGGTTCCTCATTTTCAATAAAGAAGTGAATCAATTGGTTTTGTCTATCTGGGCTTTTATCACTGCAATCTGAATCAATAGAACCTCAACATAATGACAGAAGCAAAGCCCCGAGCCTTGTTATACAAACGCAGGGCTCCAGCAGGACCGCAGACGGCCTTCGTCAATATCCTCTGAGGCCCTGAGACTGTCCTTCTGATCCCCCTGATCTGAATGTCAAATCCATAATAAGGTTTGCTGCCCATCATCTTCTGTCATCTGTATTCATCCAAGTCAGGAAGATAGCAGCCAGGTAGCTCTTATCTTGCTGAGCCACAGCTGGCCTCAGACATATCGCCAACAGCTGTGGCGACATCAGCGTTGCTGTCAAAACCTGGATTCAAAATTTAGAGAGTTTCAGCTATTATTGCTTTAACTCTGCTCAGGACTCTTTTGATTTATGTACAGCAGTAGATTAGAGTAATAGAGCTATCATTCGTCCCATGCTCAGATTCCTTGTTTTTCCATTGGACAGTGGTAGACTTCGACTAATTACGTTGACTCAAGTATTCAAATTATTATTATTATAA
Organism: Cottoperca gobio; assembly: GCF_900634415.1. Lineage (NCBI taxonomy): Eukaryota > Metazoa > Chordata > Actinopteri > Perciformes > Bovichtidae > Cottoperca > Cottoperca gobio. Next base: position 8,685,768 of record NC_041360.1, on the reverse strand, counting down.
TAATTAATTACTTAAAGCTGCACTACTTTAAAGTTCCTCTCAGTTCCATCTTTCAGCTTTTTCCTTAGGTTTTCTGAACTGCAAATTGACAGTCTTGGTTCACTCTTACTGCTCTCAACAACCGTCATTGTTCGCCGCAGGCAGCTGGTCCTCAACAAGGTTTATCGAATGCTTAAATGTTTACTAGCTAGTGGCTAACTAGCAAGCTGAAGACCCAAATATATCCCTCAGGAGTCGGTGGAGTCCAAACAAAGGGTCATGGTCACAAGTTGCCATTTGGCTTTTTTGACTCATTGTTGATCTCAGAAGGTCATGCCTCCCGCAATATGAGCCGGCCTGAAGGGAGAGAGGGAGCGAGAGTAGAGATATGGACGCTTGAGAGTATCTTAGGTCTGTTTGCTCCGTTTATATGGTTCGCTTTGGCCGGTGTTAAAGCTGTCAATCACACCCTGGTGCGGACCAAACAACCAAACTGAATCCGCCTGAAAAGGAGGGCTTTCAAACGGACGAACGTTTGTGGTGTGAAAGCAAACCAATATTTTATATACATTATACTTACAATTTAGGAGAAGTATTTTACTTTTTACTCCGCTGAACTTATTCGACAGCTATAGTTAGTTGATTATTTAGCAAATGATGACGTAGACCTACCTTTTCATTCATTAGGAACAAATGTGCAATATATTCAATTCAGTACCACAGCCCTCCAGTGTTTGGTGACACTGTCAGAAATGTCTAAAATGCAATTACTTGTTTATTATTGAGGTCATAATTTTAGGTGGTGTTGAAATGCACTACATTGTATTGAGAGGTTTTTCTATTTTCTTGTCTAACACGTTTACACACATGAGTGGAGCAGAATATTATAAACTCCTCTCAGTATAATGCATTCCAGCACAATGCCATCTCTAATATTAACCTGTGTGCTAAAACATATAATCAAATTAGCACTTTTATGACTGTGGCAAAAAAGAAACATGAACATTATAGGCATCATAAAAGTACAGCAGAACAGTTATATTGGATCGCAATAGGCTGTACATAATAAAGTGGCCACTGAGTGTGGTTTACTGTAATCCAAATTAGTTCTAGATACCACATTAAAGTGCTACCCTTCAGCCATCACAGTCTAATAGTTTAACATGATATTAATATTATACAGATTACAGCCACTCATAATGAGTTGTTCTTAAATACATTGTGCTTATAATACATATGTACTTTTAAGTAAATAACATTTGTACTTTTACTTATAATGGAGTACATATTGCTAATTTCATCTGAGTATGAGGAGATCTAAAATACTTCCTCCATCGCTGCCTTTGGAAACCTATTGTGTAGTGACCTTGGTGTACATCATCCTTTCCTTTCCTTCAAGTGTTTCCTTTCCCAGTCTTGTATTTGTTACTGTTACCCTCTTCGAGAGCAACCTATTTTCCCTGTTGTTCAACCTCTTCATTCTTATTCTCGTCTCCACCCGGGCCCTCTCCAGTTGGCGCCATGCTCCTGAGACACCGGCCGGTAATTAATCAAGTTGCACAGGAACGCGGTTATTGCTGAGGGAAACAGTTTGGATCTGCATTTTCAGGCAGTCTCACTCAATCTGTCATGTTCCGCAGATGTGCGAGAGTAATGAATATGAATTGGTGCTCGAGAAGGAATTAGTTTTCAGCCTTTATATTGGCAGAATGCCCTCAGGAGGATGTCACCTGCAATGAGCCGTTTTATAGCCCTCCTGCATACCAAGCAGGGCCAATTGGCTGTTAGAGCCTAATGTGCGTATACGTTGTTGTGATTTTTACAACATATTGACAAGGTGATAATCACAGTCTAAATTAATGGTGATTAACTAAGCTAAGGAACCCAACGTTAAAACTCAAAGGTGGACATGTGTGAAGTTACCTACAATGTAAGATGGGAAGTTGTGGCATAAATACTCACCCCGTTTCCACTGAGTCACCTCATGCGTCTTGGTTGTATCAGACAGCTATCTGAAGTGTAAGTGCATCCAAGAAGCATTCAAGACAGACTGCTTCCTAAATCTGATTGCTACTATCTCTGGAGGCAGTTTAAGATGTAGTCATGGGCAGACGATGAAAAGGTGTAAATACATACATCTCATCAAGGACGCATACTTAATCTTTATTCCTCCAATGGGGAATTTCTTTTCGACTTTGTATGTAGCTAAAAATGGCCACTGAGTGCATAAAGAAATCATAAAAATAGCTTTTTAACAAACAAAAAAAGGACCAGCCTTTATTAACTTGCCCCTGGCCCCCTGTCGTTTTGCAAAAGTGGCCCCTGGGACAAACAGGTTGAGTATCCCATGTCTGTTCTATAAAAACAACATCTCTTACATGTCTGTCTGTCCAGGGAGAGGGATCCCTCCTCCGTTGCTCTTCCTGAGGTTCTTCCATTTCTTGCCTGTTTAAGGGTTCTTTGGAGGACGTCAGATTGTGTCTAATGTTTTACAGATTGTAAAGCCCCTGAGGTAAATTTGTGATTTGTGATGTTGGACTCTATAAATAAAATTGACTTGACTTGACCTGACATGGCCTCTTCCTTGTGGACTGGAGGAAGGGGCCAACCTTGATTTGCATGCACCTGGAGAAAACACAAACAGATTGTAAACAGATTCGCAATCTGGCCAACGTAATCCTATTTGGCAGATATGTAGAGGAAAGTGTCTTATATCTCAATGTAATGCAATGACAAGTGTGAATGAGGTTATCAACTGAAAGGTGGTTGTAATAAATATTTAGGTTGCTGGATTTAATCTTAAAGGGAACATGTTAGGCCTGAGGACACGGCACTGATTTTTAAATCACTACAGCCTAATGCTAAATGACTCCACCAGGAGTCATAACAAAACAAACTTGGTGAAAGCCTGCAGCATCGTCAAGCTCTGGTGAACACATGAAATGGGTCTCATAACCTGGCTGAGGGGTTTGGAGGGATTTATGAACAGTTGCACACATAAATATAGATATAAAACACACACACACACACACACACACACACACACACACACACACACACACACACACACACACACACACACACACACGGCTAAAAACCCAACATGTTAATTTTTCCAAAAGGGTTTATTAGAGGCACTCTATAGTATACTGGTGCAATCACTGATCAAGTTATTCATTAATCTTGCTGCCTAAATAATCTTTAAGTACCGGTACTCATGTTTATACCCTGTAAGTGTAAATGTTTGCAGGGTTGTATTTTGTTGCAAACGTTCTGCCTCTAAGCTAACACACCTTTGATTGAGTAGATGGACTTACTAAATGACACCTTTTACATTAAGCTTTAGTCTCCATGTCATAATATCAGCTAACAAAACAAACAGCTGTGACTGAACCACACGCACGCACGCACACACACACGCACGCACGCACACACACACACACGCACGCACGCAAGATAAGATAAGAGCTTCATTATGAAGACTCACAATCAATAAGGGGTAAGCGTGGTGAGGCAGTTATTCCACCTGAATAGATGGTGGTGATGGCCTAGTGGTGTAGTGGTACGCCTTCCAAAACAAAACACTAGAAGGTTCAAAAGTTAGAAAAGTTCAATACCAGGCTGCCACCAGTGTACCCCTGAGCAAGGTACTTAACCCTGAGCTGCTCCAGGGAGACTGTCCCTGTACTTAGTTGAATGTAAGTCGCTCTGGATAAGAGCGTCTGCTAAATGACCTGTAATGTACAAAATAGATGAATGCGTATTGAGGCTTTCTATTTCTGCAATATTCAAATAGGAAGACTGATGAACAGTCAGTCTTTTGTATCACCCTCTTAGACAATCAACACTTTTGAAATAATTGTTATCTTCATGGCAAAGTCCAGTCGAGTGACAATAGCTCTTAGTTTTTTCTCTACTTAAAGAATATAGGGTCAACATGATCATTTGAATCCTCCAGTCTTACTGTATGTGCTCCTCAGCTGTTTAGCATTCTCAGTCAATGACCTATTGAAAAGTTTAGCTAGCCCACTGTCATGGTAGTCCCATTGGGAAATGGATGCGTTTTCATTAATACAAGTTTGCTGTCTTCCTAAAATATCTGTTCAGCATAAAAATGAACCAGTGGGCCTGTTGCTGGGTTGTACAGTGGCTTATTTCCATGCAGCTACTGCTGGGTCATTAAATATGGATCCTCTCCCCAGAGAGTGTCACAAAACTGCAGGTAAATAAAAGAGGAGGGAGGAAGAAAGAGAGCAATTGCTGAATGCAAGAAAATGTAACCCTCTGCTCCCTTGCCACATTGTGATACCGACAAAATGCTTTAGTCTCTGTAATGATCTGTATTTACCAAGAAGTCTGCTCTGTGGCTTTATTTAGCCCTCTGACAAGCACAGGTTCTTAGGAAGTTGTTAGAAAAATATTTATAATAACACCACAAAGTCAGGATCCAAATCAAGTAAAAGGATTTAATCTATATTCTTGCAAGAAGGAGCCCGCGTTTTTATTTCATACAATGGATGATCAAAACTCACACATATACAGGTTTGTAAAGTCTGCTGTGTTGCTCACCGGAGCAACTCTCCCATCCTCAGTATTTATACCCAAAGAAAAGACAGGAAGCCATGAAGAGCTTCCAGGTCAGTCTTCCTTTGTTCTACAACATGGGGGTTTACAGTAAACACAGATGTCGATCAACTCAGGTCCCACACGTGCTAATTCAATCGACTGAGGACTGTACTTAGAATGAGCAGTTCACCTCCTGTCCCCTGCTGTGCTTAAAACTCAGTTTTTCCTCCGGTCTTGTCTCCTGTCTCCTGCTGTGCTTCAGTATTACAATCAGTATTTCAATCAGTATTTCAATTCCTGTATTTTCCTATCAGAAGTGCTTAAAACGACTTAGTAAACCTTTGTGAAGGGTTAAAGTTTCTAATATATCTGATGACGATAAGCCTACTCCAGGCTTTTTTCACAAGTATCCTGTTTATAAGCTAACTAATCAATAAAAAGATAAATCATTGGCAGACGATAGTAGATGGGTTCCAAAATTGCATTTCGGCCACTTTGTTCTGCCTCTTTTGCTTTCCACACGGACTGTTATCTGCATTTGACCAAAACCATCTCAAACATTATTGGCCAATACTACTCGGGCTACAAACGGTAAAACCAGGACACTTCTGATACCAAAATCTTGTCCCAATGCCTACAGATTCTGTATATAAATGCAGGTATACTCACATTTATTATGTGTCAAATATCCTGATATTAAAATGGCTCATACTTAAACGATAAAGGAGAGTTCAGTGTTTATGTCAGTAACGACACCTGTAGGCTATCTTCTTTATACTGACAGCCTCAGGATGCCGCATAAAGATACTCCCTCCCTCAAAATACTCCCTGAAGCTGTTGGATTCCAGGACAAACGATGTAGGTCATGCCCCTAATGCCCTCCTACGAGGCTCTAACATCACTTACCTCATCGCTTAGTATGACCTCAGTTTCTCACAGGGTGGTTTAGAGAACCAGAAACAAGGACTGCTACAGTTTAACTTGGAGTGTTTTTTCTTTATTTTAAAAAGTACCTTGTTCATCCTTTTCTTCTGGGAGTACAGAGACTAAATCTCATATTGCAATGTCTGATGTATCCATTTCCAATGTCTTCCCCACTTAACCACATAGTTAGCACAGACACAAAAGCCGCAATTATTGTGACTGAAGCACAAGTCTGTGAAAGGTTTGCGGTTATGATTGAAGGAAAACGTTCTTGTAATTTAATAATGTATATATATATCATCTAACTGTGAGGGAAATACACTACAATGTACAATACAATTTGAAAATCAGTTTTTACATTACAAAAACTAATCCCAGTATTGTTTGGTTTGCTTCCTGGACTTACTGTGAGTTTAATAGACGTTTGGTGTCTCTGTGTTGCTAACGTTAAGCTAGCTTGATGGTCAGTAAATACCAGAGGTGGGACCAATTCATTATTTTGCAAGTCATAAGTAATTCTCAACTCTTTCAACTCAAGTCCCAAGTCCTACACTTTGAGTTTTTGAGTCCTAATTCATAATACGTTCCAAATGTAATGCCATTTTAACAACATAGTAAGGATACATTAAATATATTTTCATAGCATACAACACAATTAACCAGTTCCACAGCTTAATGCATTTTTACTTGTTTCTGCCCTGTCATGTTGTATTTAAGTCATCTCATACTGAAAAAATGTTTGAAAAAAATGCGCGTGTGTGTGTGTGTGTGTGTGTGTGTGTGTGTGTGTGTGTGTGTGTGTGTGTGTGTGTGTGTGTGTGTGTGTGTGTTAATCCTGGCAGAACAGCTGTCATTAGGCACATCCATTGCAAACCAACCTCTTTTCCCTGCTCAGCAACGTAATGTTAGTTCTCCTTCTTAAAGTCCACACCCCTGCACATACCTCAACACAAAGACAGGAATCAGGTCTAGACCTAAACCATGGTCTGATGCTAAGTCGTCATTGTAGGTGTTCAATCTTTACAATAACAGCATGAATCTAAATGTCTGCATGTTTACCATATATACAGTTTGATTGTTTAATGCGTGTATGTTCCATCTGCCTACTGTAACTCCCATCTTCATCTTTACATTTAAGTCAACAACAAAGTTAGAAGAAGAGATACAATACAGTATAAGGGAAAACTACTGTTAATATACAGTACAATATTCTTTGTTAAATGAACATATGCCTTACAGTTCCTGCATTAACTATCATATGTTCACATACTACAGTTAGGAGGATTTAACACTAGCAGGTTTGTTTGTTGATTCTTTTAAGGAACAAAGAACCTGTCAATTTGCCACGTATCTTCCAGTCTTCAAAACAGGCAACAACAAAGGATATCAAAAAACCACTGGGATGACACTAGCCGTTTGTGTGTATGTGTGTGGAGAATGAGGAGTATTTGTGTTCTGGCGTGTGAACATGGAGGACACTACGTGCCCGAATTCAATGTTGCTCCCATGTGAGTCTACTCAACATACCACCTTGCCTCATCAAAGTCAAAACACGCGACAGTCAATTAATTCAGCAGGCTCCATTTGATCCATTTCCAATGCAGAGACCTAACTCGCAGAGCGCTCCACAGAGCAGCTGGTAATGAGTTGGAAAACACAAGGTTTTGTCTTTGAAAACAACATTTCTAGTGTGAGCGAAAGTCTGTGAAAGTATGATACATGTAATTTGCCAAGTTTTCTGTGTGGGGAATATAAAAATACTCGTACTCACAATGCCTCCAGCTGTGATCAAGGACTTCTGTTTGCAATGATCGGTGTGTTAACACTCTCTCATGGTTCATTGCATTCATCTCATGGCATTGATTTAAACTCTAACTTGCTGTCTCGGTGTGTGAGAGTTAATCTGAATGATACATTGTTATCTAACTTCCATCATGGTGCCCAATAGTAACTATACGCAGTTTCATTAATTATCATTTCCATCTTGAGTGTTCCAACTCACTTCACCCCCACATAGACCATATATTTTAGGACAATGCAATGAATATCAGCTGCTGCAAACATCAAACATCATTTAAATGCCTGTGTAATCACAGTTTATCATTGGAGGCCAATTACTGCCACCAAGCCGTGACTGCAGGATATTCGACAAACCAGCTAAAAACAAACTTGCACAATCAGGCAGCATTTAACCGCAACACACAGAAAGAGCTTAACAAGGTTCCCGGTCGGCCTTGGATCTGTCACTCATCTCCTCATGTTCGCTGTGTTGCAGTAGGTTTGAATGACGGCTACATCCTCAGCCTCATTTCACAGCACAGAGGTCTAATCAACACCGAATAAAAAAGAGCCAAACAACACAGCCACCATGCTAAAAACAGCAGCAGCATTAAACTGTATCGTGTGTGAGCATTGTGTATCTTGTAGGCTCATTTCTGATGTGTGGAAATAGTTTTTGTTCTCCCTTTAACTGACAGCAAACCCTGCAGACGATTGCTGCACCAGTCTTAGAGGGAAGCACATTTGAAAAGCAACCTCTACTGTTCCTTTCAGTCTTATCAGTGTGTTTGATGGAAAGCCAGGGGGAATAAATAAGACTGGTGTTGCAAACTGTAAAGAAGAGATTGAATTGTGGAAAGAAAGCTATCAACGGCAACAGAGTCGATCAGTTTTTCGGATATCATGGTGGAACACAACAAACTGATAAGTATCAGTAATGAGGTCCCAGGCGTGCCTGCCTCACTAAGGCCAATGATCCACCTGGGTACCCAACAGACTGTGAGTCCACTGCCCAAGGTCAGACTTTGACTGGATACAAAGACATTAGCTACACATAAAGACAAAGGCACTGTATGTCTGTGTGTGGGAATTTTTGGACCCTTGTTTCACTTTGAAACCGCCACACGGTACCTAATTATCAGTTTTGTCCCTAATCTGGACAAAAACTGAACTTTGAAAACAACAATTTGCTGTTTTTTCGTGGATGTTATTTGCTGGACTATTTCTTGGCCAGGAGCAGTAACTTCCTGACATTTCCGCCGGTTAACTGGCAACCTCGCGGGACAGGCTGATCTCATTGGGGTCAGCCCCATGGGCCTTCAGCAAATGAAGACTTGTGACGATTATAAATGTGTTATTGTGCCGAGTGGTAGAAGGAAAAAACTGCTAACATATCCTTTGTTTGAACTACTTAAAGGACGTCAGCCACCAACGTCATCTGCATCATGTGCCACTGCTGAAGGCTACTGGCAATTACGCAGGGAATATTAAACAGTTGTTAGATGATGGTAAAATCTGTCTATTACTTGTTGAGATGTTGCACTAACAATATCCGATAACAGACAGACAAAATAATGAACTAACAATCAGACAGGGACAAAAACATTACTTCATTAGCGGAGTTGCACATGGGAGTTTCTTAATGACCCAACAAAAGCAAGGAAGTCACCAGTTGAATCCAGACAGGTCCAAGATGTAAAGATGTAGATGAATAAGAATCCATTCATCCCGCACGCTCCAGGTATCAGAACACCTCCAGCCGTGCCTTGTTTTCCACAAAGATTTGCCAAATCCAGAAGGTTCTTGAATCACTTTCTGCTCTGTTTACTTTTTAATATAAATTAATCACTGTTTTCCAAGTAACTAAATTAAACTTCAAATGATCTCCTCCTTAAGCCACTTCCACTCCTCTCTCTGATCTCCTCCATGCTGCTTGTGTTAGTGTGTTATTTTTCCCCCAGCTCACATGTGTGTCTCATTTATCTCCTTCATATCCTATCAGGGTAGAAAAGGGCTATTCTGTATTTTTTTCTTTCTTTTCCTCCTTTCTGCTACATAACAAATGTACTTTTTCTTTTTAACCCAATAAATATTTTTCTTCTAACCAAGTAGTTTTGTTGGTGGTTGGAAAATGTTTAGTTTAGTTTTAAACATCTTCACAGAACATACACATCTGCCCTGGATGCCATGGGGATATACCAAATACTTTAACAGAAGATTTATTTTTTGGGGCATGTAAGTTACATTAAAAATAGATATCTTGAGGTGAAAGATGAATGTACTGCTGTGACATGCTGTAGGTGGAGATGTAAGACCCACTTTATTATGTTGACAGCGTTGCAGATGCACACTTGACACTGTACAGGCAGACAGAAATTGAGGAGCGGTCTCAGCCAACTTTACAAGTGAATAATAAAAGGCGCAGCTTTTCCTTTGCTGCTCTATTATTTGATATTGGCATTATTAATTCAGTTGTGTCTGAAGTGTGGCCACCTGAGACTGTAACACAGAAATATAGCACACTACTCTTTGTCATTGGCAGATCAACTGGCAGCAATACAAAATCAACTTCAAGCATCTCCATCAATGTTTCATTATGAAATAAACTAGCTTCTAATCTAAAACCTCAGATTTGTCATCAAGTTTTGGTTACAGTATAATTCAAACCAGCAGTGAATAATCCCCTAAAATAAACCATCAAAGAGGCTTCAGTGGTTTCAACATCTTTGATGATCATGATGTTCCTTATCAAACTAAATGATTATGTTAAATTGTGGGAAGTATATGCAGCACTCTGTCTCCCTTCTTTTATGGGAGAGAAAGAAATGTGTGGGGCTCTTCAGTTAAAATGACTATGCTGAATAAGACCTTACAGTATTCTGCATTCATGCGTTATATGATGGGTTGTAGAGGTGGAAAAGATTCCCATGTTTACAGCTTGAGAGCATTCACTTCATCAGATAACTGAAGTCATTTGTTCATTTACAGAGTTGGTCCTGTGAGGGTTCCATGTTTGCTTGGTTTTAGCGAACTGTATTATTACTGTAAGTAATAGGAACAGTATTTACAAGTTGGAAACTGTTAAAAAGAATGATTTTAATATGACCTGGATGTGGCATTATGTTATTCTTATTGTAAAGGTCAGTAACTCTTGCTTTATATCTTATTACTTTCCTCTGTTGAACAATACATTTATGCAGGCATGACACCATGTTCCTTTGCTTTTTAATTAGACAATCAGTAGCATTTCAATGTCATCATCAAGGGGATATGTACAGCATAGTCAACAAGATCCCGGGCTTTTTAAAAATGATTAGAAATCTACACATTGACATGTCTACAAAGCTGGAAGAACAGTGCGGCAGGGGAAAGCACTCACGTGCAAATTTGCTAAGACTGGATTGCAGTTGCTGGTAGCACCATGAATTGAGCATTCCTTGCAAACTGCTATCCGCCCCGTCTCAAGCTCCGATTCACAAAATATATTGTGCTGATGATATTACAGTGCAAATATGGCATAAAGATTTGCGGCGGGCTACAATTTGCCCTTTTTTTGATTTGTTGATTCTTGATTGTGATTGCAATCATCTTTGTGGCAAAGTATAAATGATGCCTTTCCGCCAAGAACACAGTAGGCGGAACAATGGCAGAGAAAGAGAAACATTTAATTTTCAGACCGCAAGCTAAAGGTCCTGACCGACGAGATGCAGAGTTCAGGCAAGGAATTACTTGACAGAGAGAAACCATTTTTGGGATTTAATATTGCATCCTGTCAGTATAAATTGGCTTCAGTTACCACCAACTTTCTGAAGACACTAATAATTTCACTTTAATGCGTGTGGCAATTAGCACTGATCATTGTGAATTGGACAGTTTTTGCAATGAGGCTGATTTGAATAGAAAGGGGCCAATTTTGCGCCTAATGTGTGCATATTACCTCATTTAAATATGTTCAAATAGCTCAGGAGCACCAGAACGGTATTTGCTTGGCAACGCAGTTAGGGATGCTTTTCACCCTTTGCGGGTGCTTTGAGAATTGAAACTACACAGTTATTTTTTCTTTGTATAGATTAAGTAACCTGAAAAGATGCTAATCCTGTTGTCCCTCAGCGTCTTTGTTAAAATCCTATTTTGACCATGTGTGAAAACCTCTTGCTTGTAAGTAATGTCTGTTGTGCTCATGCTTTGCAGGGACATCGCTAGCTAGATAACCTTTTGCTTTTTACATTTGAATCAGAGAAATAGGACTCCAGTTGGGGAAGGGCAGTTAGGGTTGCATGTGAGTTCCTCCAACCAAAAACTACAAAGAAAACTCAACCAGTCTGCAAAGGCCAATGTAAGCTATCTAGTTCTCTAATCAAAGCTCCTCGTCACTTTAGAAATATAAAATTACACAGAACATCTGCTCCGTGTTTTATTATCGTTACAAATCATGTTTGAAAAGTCCTATTTGCTTTCAGTGAACTGAGATGAAACTCACATGAAACAGTTGGTACAGTTCCTTCACTCAGCGGGTGAAGACGAACCGATAGTGAACTCTGAGTAAACACACGGAAAGAGCAAATGCTGATCCAAGTTCAAACAAGGGCACAGGAGAGAGGATGGACGGGCAAATGAAATACAGTTTGAATATTTATTACATTTGAACTGAATGAATATTTATAGTGAAGCAGGAAATACAGGAGTGCTAATCTTTGTACAGCTGCCCAAGCTGCATACTAAACTGTAAGCACATAATTAAACAACATCTGACAGAGGTTCCTTTAGCTCTCACTTGTACATTAGAGTTAATGAAGTCCAATATATTTGCTGCTTCTGTTGCTTCTCTTCGGTTTTGTAAGTATGTAACTGCAATTCAGAAAGTTCACGTTGGAATGAAAGAGTCGGTATTGCCTAATTAAGCTTCACAAGACTGCGGTGTCCTCTCATGGTAATGACTACCTCCTTATGCGCATACACACACACACACACGCACACACGCACACATGCACACACACGCACACACGCACACACGCACACACACACACACAAACACACACACACACACACACACTCACCCACACACACAAAGACAGTCAAAACACATCGCCTCACTACATCAGAGAGGAGGAAGCAATTATTGTAACTCTGGACCATGGCCTATTACCATGGATCTTAGCATTGCTCTGTTATCAGCAAAAACTTGTTTTGGGTATTTTTGCCAGCATTCAGCCGTGCGATGATAAAAGACCAGAAGATACACATCAGAGGGAGAAAATGAAATAATTGAAGTGATTTCGGTGCATCTGATCCCCTCACTGTGAGAGGAATGGCGACCCAGTGAGAAGTCATTCGCTGCCATTGTCAGAAATGATGCTGCAAATTATAGGAGAATAATTGGACTGAGATAAAAGAACATTTTAACAGTAATCTGCTTGAATGCATGATCAATTGCCCAGTTGGGAGTATTGATCCTCATGCTCTCCCTGTCCCCCTGTCTTTTCCTCTAGTGCAACTCTCCGGGTAACCAAGGCCCCAAGAAGAGGAATGTGGTGATCCTCTGACAGGGAGAAACTTTGACTTAGTCAATTGAAATATCTTGGAGGATTAGATATAGAGTTTTCTACAGTCATTCATAGTCCCCAGATGATAAATCCTAATGATTTTGGCAGTTCACTTTTCCTCTAGAGCCATCAGCAGGTTAAATTACATTACAGTTCATTTAGCTGACGCTTTTGTCCAAAGCGACTCACAATAAGTGCAAACAATCATGAGGATACAACTCCGAACAGGAATAATCTTGCAAGTACATTAGATTCAAATAGGTGAAATCCTTTAAGTACAGAACAATAGCTTCAAATAAGCCAAACAAAAGTGCAACATACAAAGAACAGAATTATTATTATTATTTATTTATTTTCATTCGTCAAGGTGCAGTCGAAACAGGTGAGTTTTCAGTCTGCGACGGAAAGTGTGAAGACTGTCTGCTGACCTGACATCAATGGGGAGGTCGTTCCACCATTTTGGAGCCAAGATAGCAAACAGACGGGTTTTGACATATGGTTGAGGTTGAGGTTGAGGTTGAGGTTGACATATGTTCATTTGTCCAGTATTCATGTTTATGGCCAAATACCTGCAAAATGAGTTTCCCATCAGTCTCAGCTTTACTTTGTTTTAGGTGCTAATTTGCACATCTTAGCATGCTACCACAATGAACTATGCTGGTGAACATGGTAAACAGTATACCTGTGTCACAAACTGGCTCTGGAATGTGACAGGGAGGGAATCCATGCATATAGTAGATACAAAATTCCAAAGTGCTTTATAGTGTGGCCTTGCAATTAAAAAAACATGATGCAGTGCCCTATAGGTTGTTACCCAGGGGTAATCAGGGGTCTCAAACATATGGCCCGCGGGATGACTTTGCAAAGTGTAAAAATGTGTTGTTTGGATCATAAATTAAAATACTATGTTGTTCAGTTCCAGATGTCTGTGACTAAATGTTTGTGCCTTTGTAGATATACTGTGATATGATGGCACAAGGTGTGGGCAACAAGAAGAGCATCTGATCTCGGCAGCATTCTGGTGCCTGCTTACTGTCAGGAGACTGTCTGCCTAACGTCTCTCCTGAATAATGTAACAAGTGGTGAGTGGTGTGGGTGGCAGAGAGGGATGGCCTCTCCTCAATATAGACTCCAGCACAAAGGCAGAAGGCTTCAGAGAGAAGATAGCCTACACACACACATTGAGTTATGAAACAGATCTGACAGCAATGGAAATATGCAGTCATTTCCTCAACATAGGTGTTATAATTAAAATATCTCAACATACCAGTAAGTCAACTAAAAAAAATGCAAACATTTTTATTAGAGATGTGTTGGTGTCTAACAGCTGAGAGAGGAAAGAGGCATCAAGGAAAAGGGTGTAAATGTGTGTGTGTGTGTGTGTGTGTGTGTGTGTGTGTGTGTGTGTGTGTGTGTGTGTGTGTGTGTGTGTGTGTGTGTGTGTGTGCAATCTGAGCACAGAACAGGGGAGTGGACCAAACTCCAACTTTCTCTGGGCAGGCAGCGTTCAGCACTTTGAGAGAATGGAGAGCGGAATAAATGGAGCAGAAGAGCTGTATTCCCGAGAGGAGTTCCATTAAAAATGAAGAGCAGGAGGTGACCGTTAACGGTGGTGTGGTGTAGCTGAAAAACAAATCGTAGGCACGTTTTAAGAGTCGACAGATTTCTGTGCATGCACTCAGCGGCAAGTCATTCCGCTCTGTGAGGCAACAGCGGACGCGGTACTATTTTTAGAAACAATGTTGCGGAGGAGGAATCAAACTGGGCTTAAAACAGTGTTTTCAAGACAATCGGCTGCTTTAAGTGCCGCAAACTGAGACTCCTATCTGCGCTTTTCGGGTCATGGGGAAGGGACATTTATACCAATCTTATATCTGATGCCAAATGATGCCTTTTTTTCTCCCGCTCTCCAGGAAAGCGCACCGGTGGACTGCAAACTTCTGCGCCATGGAAACCACTACTCTTTATAGCAACAGCGGCTGCAATGCTGTTGGGACCTCGTTTAGTTGTGTGTCTTTTCCCAGTCTTAGAATTTCTAAAGAACACTGCAGTTTGGGCTGTGAATGATAGTTATTATTGAATGATAAATTAAGACAATCGTTGAGGCGATCGCTGTTTGCTCATCCTCTTTACTTCTATCCAGTGAACCTTTTTTGCCGGCTCCTATGGGAATTAAGCACTCGTCCCGCTGCATGCTCCTCAGGAGAAAAATGGCGGAGTCTGACAGCATTGAGGTAAGTGTCAGAGGCACCTTTGATTTTAGGAATAAAATGTGAGAGTCCTCTGTCAGAGCCCTAAACGCGTCCTGCAGCATTGAAGTAGAAGTTGCACCTCGAACAAAATGCAGATACTGTCCGGATAGTGAGACAGCAGTCTGAGTGATAGGGGATAGGCTCCATGTCTGCAGAGATATAACTGGCATTTTGTGCAGTCCAACCTCGAGCACATTTGGAAAATAAAACAATGCATCGTTTTACTGATCTATTTTCTTTTTAACCGTGTAGCTCCCAGGGTTAGTGTCTTCTGCAGGGGTGATTTCACTTGTATTTTACTAGAAGACAGTACAGCGACAGGATGTTAAGATCGAATCTCTCCTTGTTGCAGCATGAACAGTTGTCCACCCGTCCTCGGATAGGGGTAAGCGTCCTAAAAAAAATCTAAATATACTGCAATGCATTTGCATAAAAATGTACAGTTATAATAAGGATTATGCTGTGAGCATGATGAGGCTCAACAGGACATAATGTGCTGCTGCTGCTTCAGAATTACTTGCGCTGTCCAAGGTACGGCAGCACCTTGCAGAGGAAACAGAGAACGCTGATGTGTGGAGCAGTTCAGTTTCATTCAAGTCTGAATGAAAGAGTCTGAATGGGGATCCACAGGATGCAGGGAATAATTAATGTCTACCATTTATAGCCACCCCCAAAAATCTGATAATGTCTTTCCCCAAATGCACATTATGTGCTGTACATTCTTTCACATTTCATTGAAATACTCATCGACTTTAGCTTTTTAAGATTTAAGATTTTGAGGGATGAAACCTTCTTTTTATTGGTCACACATGCAGAGCACACAGCACACACAGTGAAATTTGTTCTCTGCTTTTAACCCATCCTAGTACCAGGAGTCTAGTACTAGGAGCAGTGGGCTGCTCATAGGACAGCGCCCGGGGAGCAATGGGAGTGAGGGGGGAAGTGGGATGTCCGGTGCTTTGGTCAAGGGCACCACGGCATGGCAGGAAGTGAACTGGGACCTCTCCAAGTAGCAGTCACACTCCATTTTTTAGGTCTGGTCGGTGACTTGAACCAGCAACCCTACGGCTCACAGTCCAAGGGTTGCTTGTTAAAATTGTATTTATAAATTCAGAGGAGCATAACATGAGCCCAATGTTTTATTGAGTGCAGTGCCACATTTGTATTCACAATGCAACTGAGGAGCAGTGCTAATAAGTAATGCTTAAAAGATTCAAACACCCTGTGAAGTTGGAGACTGTTGCAACATTATTCATCAAAAGAAAAAAGTTACCTCGAAGCAAGTTCATGTTCATCGGAGAAGCCATCCTCAAATTCTCAACGTGTTATCAATGCTCTCACGTCTGAGGACATCTGATACATTTTGATAAGTGGACACCACCTGGATGGATGGATCTCTGCCTTCCGCTGCTCTCTGTTGTTTTGGAATATTTATTGTTTTGAGACTCACCTAAGTGCCATAATGGCAGAAGTCCAAAGTTATTCTCTTTCCTAAGAGTGATGCTGATTTCCTTTGACCTTATCGCAGTAAAAAGCCTTTTTACTGCAGTAGGCCATTATTGCCTTTAAGTCATTTATCTGATACTTCTTTCCGGATATGCATTAAAACACACATTTCCCATAGAGTTCTCCCCACCAATCAACCTACTGATGTTATCACTGACTTCAGGGGGACCAAACAGGCGTCATCTTCTCCAGTCAAACAATAATATAAGGGCCTGTGTGTCCCCCTCATAACCTAAGTGCCAATTGAATGTCCTTATCATATAACAATCCTCACCTCTGTGTAGGAACGAGGATCCAGTCTGAAATACAACCCCAAATGTGTTTATCTGTCTGGTGCGTCAGAGGCAAGGACGTGTCCCACCCTCTCCATCCTGTGTTGGGGGGCATCTCAGTTACACTCACTGCAGCTGCTCTCCTCTCAGCAGTACGCACCCCAAATCAACTCTGATCTCGCCGTTAATGACGATTACGTTTTCCTGCATTGACTAGAAAAAGCCTAATTAATTCTGTTTTGAACTTGGCAGCGCTAATCACCGTTTCTGTGGCCCTGTCTTGTTATTATTGACTCTTTGAATGATGGCTTGGAGCCAGCAGTTCATCAAATCCTGTTTTTTCCCTCCCTCGCAATGTGTGAGATTTTTGTGAGAACAAACATTTAAAAACTTGGTTAAACTTGACTAACCAGAGACATTCAATGTTCTCATGCTCCTTGAGTTAATGTTTAATGAAATGCAGGTAACTAAAGGCTAATGTTACACAGATTTTTCAAATACGTTTTTAATGTACAGATGTTTATCACTAATATCATTTATACCGATCAACTTCAAATCCATTAAAGCCAAGGAGAAGGTATCAAATTACTAATACTTAAAGGAGCAGTGTAGGGGAATCTATTGGCAGAAATTGAAATTGAAAATATTAATTATATGTTTTTATTAGTGTATAGTCACCTGAATCTAAGAATCCTGTTTTCGTTGAGCTCTTTTTATCTAAATATGTGTTGTATCACAAGATACCACTAAATCCTACACACTGCTCCTTTAACTATGCTATTCTAGCCCATTCTAAAGAATATTAGAGTTTAGCTTTAGAATTTGCATGATCTACTTATTTAATCATTCATTTATTTGGTTAATCATGTTTGATGTTGCAGCTGTAGTTAGGTGACTTAAACTTGACATATGTCCTCTAGTAGCATGTATCCTATAGTAGCATATATCCTATAGTAGCATGTATGCTATAGTAGCATGTATCCTATAGTAGCATATATCCTAGAGTAGCATGTATGCTATAGTAGCATGCATCCTATAGTAACATGTATGCTATAGTAGCATGCACCCTAAAGTAGCATATATCCTATAGTAGCATATATCCTATAGTAGCATGTATCCCATGACAGCCTACAGCAGTGTTTTGAGTGAAACGCTAACGTCAGCATGCTAACATGCTCACAATGACAATGCTAACATGCTAATGATTAGCAGGTATAATATTTACCACGTTATTAAATATATTTTAAATATAAAAAATATTATACCTGCTAATCATTAGCATGTTAGCATTCTCATCGTGATGCATGCTAATATTTGCTAATTAGCCCTTAACTTCGTTTTGTAGGTATTTGGTTATAAACCAAAGCTAAATTAAACTATTGACCTCATGAAGGTATAGTCAGAGGATCATCAAAGTCAGTAGGATTCATTATATATCTGCACAAAACGTCATGACACATTTCAGTCTGGACCAAAGTGGTGGACTGACAGACAGATACAGTATGCAGCTAAAAATACTTCTACAATGCGTCATTACTGAACATGTAACCGGCCTAGGTCAGCTTTAATGTGAATGCACCATGTTGTGAAGTTATTATCCCACATCACTATGTCCCAGCCCGTGGCATTTAGGCACAGCAGGAAAAGAAAGGGCAAAGATAAATATGATGACCATCTTAAAGGGATAGCTACAAGTAGGAGGAGGAGGGGGAGAATCGACTCGCTCAAACAAGGAAAAATCAATGCCACTGACGGATATCCTACTTTAAGTCAACTAGATCCATGTCCCAAAAAGTGCTGTCACTGTAAGTCACAAAAGTATTAATTTATCTATCAGTAAGGTTATATTGATTATGTTACATGCCAGCCTTGTTAGATTCAATTAAAGGGTAAATGACCAACTTCAAAGTGAGGTTTCAATTATTTGAAACTACTTGGAATCATATTTGTAGAGTTGGACTTACTCAACACTTGAAATTAACATGTCTCTGCTGTCCATCACCTCAGCAATGAAGATGGATAGCTGCCTTTTGAAAAGCTTAAAAGGCCTCAGTTAGAGGTGAAGATGTGACCCATAAATGGAAGTTCTGAAAGATACAGTAGCAAAATTATGGTTGAAAAAATGGTTTGCATTTCAGCAGCAGCATGTTGTCACAGTGTGACTGTACAAGTGCCAACTGTAGAGGAAATAACAGTAGTGGAAAACACTTAATTCCTAAAATTACAGATTCAAAATTATAGAAAGTGCATGAGAAAAGAAGCGTTACGGATAGAACTTGTGCTACACCTTCCCTGAGCCTTTCACTTTTTTCTTCCTTTTTCGTTTCTGCTCCTGGATTAAAAATTAAATACTGTTGCATCACTGTCAGCATCACCTATTTTCGTCCACCTTGCCAATTATTTATCATTTATTTTTAGTTGGCTGAAAGTTGGAATGAGAACAAACACCAGAATGGCTTAGTGGCTCAAAACTGAGCTGCTGAGAGTCACACACACACACACACACACACACACACACACACACACACACACACACACACACACACACACACACACACACACACACACACCATGGCTAGACCTTCGCAGATGGCCTCAGAGGTGATAAGCAGAGCTTTCTTGCCATCCCTGCCTTCTGTTGACTTCGTGTCAGTGAACACAGTATTCTCCAAACTCACTAGACTCTCTGGACTCTGTGAAACCACCAGACTGCTTTGTGGAACAGTAGACTGAAAATTGAGCTGAGAGGGATGAGAGCAGTTGAATTTGTTAAGAGAAATGAGTCAAAGCCAATCACTGCTCATGAATGCAAACTGCACCCCGTGATGCCAAGTTGTTATTACAACCTCGTTTTGTTTCTTACTCGGTAAGTGATTTGAATAACAAAAGCCCAGAGTCATCAGCCTCAATTATTTGTTTTTTTTTCCTCTTTATCTCTCTTTCCAGCAGCCACAGCCACAGCCACGGCCAATCCGCATAATTCAATCCCAGTCGGCACAGCCCACCTCGTTGCCCAAGCCAGTGCCTTCCATCCAGCATGGCTCACGGCCTCCTCTGCCGCCACACACCCCTCATGTTGCCAGCCTTCCTAGCAGTACTGGGCGGGGGAAGATGTCCAAGTTCCTTAACCCAGAGGAGATGACCTCACGAGACTACTACTTTGACTCTTATGCCCACTTTGGTATCCATGAGGTATGTCCTATCACAGTGAGAATCAAATCAGTTTCTCTTTTCGTGTTCCCGTGTCTGTTCTTGTCACAGATAATCAGACAGATGTGTAACATGCATGATCAGTGTTTGACCATATTCAGGAAACTCAGTTACTAAAGTAGGGAGCTGAAAAATCAGTTGCATTCAAATTCAGTGCAAAATGTACATACCTATTTGCATTTCCACCACGTTCTTTATAGAAGTTCCATGATAAGACTAGGCTATTGCACTGCCTGCAGTTAGTACTTGACCCCAAATACTAAGCATCTGTTCATCAGATTATGGAAATCCCAGCTCCACACAGTGTAAATTCACAAGTAAAACTCATAAATTACAAGTATAACAATATTTATACTGCTGTGTATCAAAACTGTACTGTGGTGTATTAAGGTCAATGTAGATTAAAAAAAAAATTCAATGAAAAAGAAGTCATGTGATGTGCTCAGTGTCACGCTGTGCTGGAGGTGAGGACCCAAATGCAGTTCACTGGACTGATGAGGTTAACCAAAAATGAGTTTTATTGAAAACAAAAGCCAAAGCTAACAAAGTACAAACATACAAAGTAACTAACAAACACAAACCAATCAGGGGACGAGCAGGACACGAGCAGGACACGATAATATGAATGACGAACCCCCAAAGAACACTGAGACAGACAGGGATATATATTTAAGGCCCGCAGGAGGCGGGGCAGGATGCGTGCAGAGCCACTCAAGAGGCCGGCGGGGAGGCGGGGCAGGATGCGGGCGGAGCCGCTCAGGAGGCCGGTGGGGAGGCGGGGCAGGATGCGGGCGGAGCCGCTCAGGAGGCCGGTGGGGAGGCCGGGCTGGAGGAAGCACTAGGGCAGGGGTCGGGAACCTATGGCTCGCGAGCCATATGTGGCTCTTTCGATGACGAGATATGGCTCGCAGACAATTTTGAGCTGACATTTTTAAACATGATTAACAAGTAATATATAATTATACTGTGTCATTTAGAGTAAAACATTTAGCAGCGGATTTTGTTTTAGTTCTCCCCTCTCCTTTCCTCCACTCCGTCTCTGACTGTAACTGTGTGCGTGTGTGTATGTGTCTGTGCGTTTTGTGTGCGTGTCAGTGTGTGTAGGGGGCGGAGCCCTGCACTTTTCGAAACAGCAGAGGAGAAACTGCGCAAAGCAAGCAGTAGACCAGGGTGTCAAACTCAATCACAGAGAGGGCCAAAATTAAGGCATCGTTTCGGGGGTGAAGCTTGGAAACTGCAGCGCTCACAGAGTCACACTTTGCTTTGAGTGTGTCATTACACTGGAGGTCAACAAGCTCCATTTGGATGTTCACATGTGCTGTTTCCACGTCAACTGCAAACGGATTGCTGAGCAGTTCATGCGCAGTCGGGAACACAGCGGTGGAGATGGATTGTCAGTGTTTGGAAACACGTAGTGACCAAAGTTTCCTGCTGCATCAGAGTCTCCCACAGGCAGCTCGGCTTGGAAAGCTCTCACTGCATCATACATGTCTGTGATCACACAGCCCTGAAGCTGCAGGTTTAACAGTGAGATGCTTCGTTATGTCGCACAAACAGGCCAGCTCACATCCACACTTTTCGTTCCAGAGATCTGTGGTGAGCCATCGCACCGCCATGTTCAGAATGTATCTCCTCAGGAAAAGACTTACATTGACTCTTAGAAAGTTTCCTGTCTGTGTTACGGTGCTTATTACATGTTCCATCTCCAGAGCATCCTGGTGCTCTTTTCATCACATCGCAGGCTCTGTCAGGCAGTTTAATTTCTAACACATTTAGATACTTCCTCAAATATGTATTTTCCCGTGGTTGTGCCATGCATTGATTTAATTACCAAAACCAGCGGGCCAGTTATGATAGACATGATATTTTCTCGCGGCTGGATATAATTGTGGCCTTGAGTTTGACACCCGTGCAGTAGACACAGAAACGTGCACATAAATTAGATAAATGACATAAGCGGGGTTCCGTGGGGGGTTACAGACAATGGTAGGGGAAACACTGATAGCGCTTTTAGTACTCGGAGACGTGATATACTTAAAACTCAATTTCATTAAAAATATGGCTCTCAAGGAAATACATTTAAAAATATTTGGCTTTTATGGCTCTCCATGCCAAAAAGGTTCCCGACCCCTGCACTAGGGTCTCAGGAAGAGAGGGGAGCGAAGGGGTCTCGGGAAGAGAGGGGAGCGAAGGGGTCTCGGGAAGAGAGGGGAGCGAAGGGGTCTCGGGAAGAGATGGGAGCACAGGGGTCTCGGGAGGAGATGGGAGCACAGGGGTCTCGGGAAGAGATGGGAGCACAGGGGTCTCGGGAAGAGATGGGAGCACAGGGGTCTCGGGAAGAGATGGGAGCACAGGGGTCTCGGGAAGAGATGGGAGCACAGGTGTCTCTGGAGGAGAGGGGATCACAGGGGTCTCTGGAGACAGAGGGAGCACAGGGTCTGAGGTATCGAGGGACAGAGGGAGCACAGGGGCTGGGGTATCGAGGGACGGAGGGAGCACAGGGGCTGGGGTATCGAGGGACGGAGGGAGAACAGGAGCTGAGGTCTCGGGGGGCAACGCGAGCACAGGGGCTGGGGTCTCGAGGGGTAGCTGGGGAACAGCTGGGGTGGATGTCAGCAGAGATCCGGCAGCAGGGACGGGGGTCTGCAGAGGTCCGGCAGCGGGGGTCTGCGGAGGTCCGGCAGCGGGAACTGAAGTCTGCGGAGGTCCGGCAGCGGGAACTGAAGTCTGCGGAGGTCCGGCAGCGGGAACTGGAGGCTGTCACTGCTTAACAGCGGAAACAGGGGGCTGTCGCGGCCCGGCAGCAGGAACGGAGGGCTGTCGCGGCCCAACAGCAGGAACAGGGACTAGGGCCTCAAGGGGCAGCTGTGGAATAGCTGGGGCCTCGAGGGGTAGCTGGGGAACAGCTGGGGCCATGAGGGGCAGCTGGGGAACAGCTGGGATCTCGAGGGGCAGCTGGGGAACAGCCGGGTTCTACAGAGACGGCAGGGAGACGGCCGGTGTCTGCAGAGGCGGCAGGGAGACGGCCGGTGTCTGCAGAGGCGGCAGGGAGACGGCCGGTGTCTGCAGAGGCGGCAGGGAGACGGCCGGGGTCTACAGAGGCGGCAGGGAGACGGCCGGGGTCTGCCGGGGTCTACAGAGGCGTCAGGGAGACGGCCGGGGTCTGCAGAGGTGGCAGGGGGACGGCCAGGGTCTGCAGATTTTGGCCAATGTTTCCATTTATAATTTGGTTTCAAATAGAATAAAATCAGGCAAAACTAACTCAAATCTGGAGAGCATTGCAACTTTAAAGGCCACACTACAGCCTCAATCATGCTCCAGCCGACCAGCGGGCCATTGTAGACTTGGACAGATGACAAATCTTACACCTTCACCTTCATCTGTTTTCCGCTGACGTTCGTCTTCATTTTGTTTGTTTTGTTTGCTTCTTTTTTCTCTGTTTAGACCTAATTATTTCAGACTATGATTTGTTGGGAAGACCCTTTAATGATGATTTTGTGTGACATTTTTGGTGAACTCCAAGCCTCCTCCAGCTCTGGAGGGATTATGGTCAGCCAATCTCATCTAAGGACATGTGATATAAACCCTGTCTGAGAGAAATGTCTGCCTGGGAGACTTAACTCTAGCTTAGCATATCTCTACACAGTTGTGACCTGATGGAGAATGGTGCAACCTCGATTAAGATGTACTTCAACCTGTGATCAACAGTGAGCCATTGTTAAACATATCAAAAATATATCTTTCTTTCTGGATGTGTCTCATATCTACACTGTTCTGGATGATATTTTAATATTACATAGTTACCTTCTCTATCAGAGTTCAGCTGCATTGTCAGGAGAAGAAAAATAATATATAAAAAGAGCACATTCCTACTGTGACCTGTGAGATGAATCTTTTATATTTTTGGAATGGAGTTCTGGTGTAATTTATTTATTTATTTAGTCATTTCTGAATATTTGTCACACTCATATATGTATACACTCGGTAAGAGATACAGACAGGCTGAACCTGGAGGCTCATGGGGCTTACACAGGAACACCAACTCCTGGATTTGAATATAGAATGATATAGAATATATATATAGAATACAGATGCTGAAAAGCTTGTCCATTGTCTCCTCCAGACTTGACTACTGCAACGCACATATCATCAGGATTCCTAGCAAAAACATACAGAACCTGCAATACATCCAGAACAGCGCTGCTAGGATCCTGATGAGAATGCGAAAGTACGAACACATCACACCCATCCTCAAATCACTGCACTGGCTCCCGGTCTCACTCAGGATTGATTATAAAATCTCCCTTTACACCCATCAGTGCATTCACGGAAATGCTCCATCCTACCTCAGAGAACTGCTCACCCCACAAACCTCCACAAGAAACCTACGTTCTGTAAAGGCTAACCTCCTCCTTCCCCCCAGGACCAAGCTCAAAACCATGGGAGATCACGCCTTCTGCTCTGCCGCTCCCAGACTGTGGAATGCTCTCCCTGAACATCTGAGGACACCACAGACTGTGGATGCTTTTAAAACAGGCCTGAAAACGCATCTTTTTAACAGAGCATTTTGCTAGACTTTTACCATTTTAAAGTGTTGTCTTGTCTGTCTATCAAATGTTTTTATTTTATTTTTTAAAATGTATATTTTGCTCATCGTTTTTACTCTGTAACACTTTGACTTTTGTTTACGCAAATGAAAAGTGCGATTATAAATAAAATGTATTATTATTATTATTATAGAACCATACGGCTGAGATGCAATAGAGTGAGATTAGGTGTGTTATTTGTCACCGCTCCACAGCAGATATCACACCAAATCAAGACCCTCATTGTCCAGCCAATGTCGCAAAACAAATTGTCGCTCTCCGCAGGGGTTAGCTGTGTCAACATCTTCCTGAAATTATTTCTCATATGCTAAACCAGGAGATGCTGAAGGACGAAGTGAGGACGCTCACTTACAGGAACTCCATGTACCACAACAAGCACGCCTTCAAGGACAAAATAGTGCTGGACGTTGGAAGCGGAACTGGGATCCTGTCCATGTTCGCGGCCAAAGCCGGGGCAAAGCACGTGTATGGGGTAAGACATGTTTCCTTTCAGTGGAGTGTTATCATGCAGGGCCTGACAAGCTGCACACACTGTATGTGTATGACAGGTACTCTGTATGTACACGTTAACCCATTTTTTCGCCAGGCTGACTATAATCTCCGAGGAAGATCTCGTCTGACAGGCAGGTGATAAAAGTGTGTGGCCTCTGAGGCAGGCTGACAGACTGAGCCGTAGCGATTTAAGAGCTGTTTCTGTTTATCGACGACTGGAGCGGAAGTAATTGCTAGTCATGTATCAGGGTACATGCTGGATACACACCACCAGTTTGGAATAACCACAAATAACTTCCAGACAAGTGTGCATTTGCTTTCAGCGGTGGAATGATTACCTTGGATATATCAAGAGTCTTGTTCTCACCTACTGGACATTACGTGTTCATGTGCGTGTGACTTTGCCTCACGTCTCATGTTTCTATTTTCCTTCCTTATTCTGCTTTCTTGCTCAGTTCCTCACTTGTTCTCAACCAGGGGTCTGGGTCTTTGAGTTTTTTTTCACTATTTAATTCACTGTAGAGGTGAGCCCAATGTGAGTAAGAGTCATAAGAGGGACTATTCTGATCATAGGTTTCACTTCCCCTACGTTAATCTCCTCAACTGTAGCATTCCGGTCTAAATCACACCAAGATCTTTACAGACGGAGGTCCCTGAAGCAAAATCTTTTCAAATGGGGGTCTGTGACCTAATGTGTGTCAGTTTCGGGGTCTTTGAAAGGAAAACATGTGAGAAACACCCTCTCTTCATACTTCATACACTCAAATACCATTTCAGTTTTTGCTTAACCTCACACTTGCATTACTTCTGTCCATCTGGAAAGGATATATCCACATAAATTGGACTAAGATTCCCCAGGATTTATTTCACCTTTGACTTAGATGCTCTCGGTTTGAGTTCTACACCGTTGCCCAATGCCTTTATACCTAAAGCTCATAAAGCTCCATATGAAAGATGGGCTGGTGAGGTGGAAGGACCTGGGCTCTGGGCCAACAATAACATCACTCTGTCATATGGACCTCGTTACATAAAATAGAAAAGCGATAACATCTCTGGCTCCACAGAGTACCCTTAAAACACTCTTTGGTGCTACATTCCATATGTAGTCATGCAGTCATGATACACTGAGCCCACATTAAATAGTATGTATTATAAATGTTCAATAACTCATTTGAATGAAAATTATACTCAAATATATTTTAAAACTAACCTTTTTTTGTTCATTTATTCTGATTTAAATGTTCTCCCTGATAATAATACAGAACATAGGAAAAGAAAAAAGGTTGCACACTCTGGCTCCATCTGCATTTTATGTAGATGACATTTTGGCCCTCAAGCCTTCTTTGGGATCAACATTTATATCCATCCTGAAGAAGACTTTCTTCTTCTTCACGATTATTGATCTAAGAAGGCATGAGGGCGGAAACGCCATCTCAATAAAAGATAAATGCAGATGAGTCAGAGTGTGCAACATTTTTTCCTACTTCTAACTCTACTTCCAGCACCTCACTTCAACTCTTGGGGTGCAAGAGGTATAGCGGTGTAACATTTTTTAATGTTACAGAATAATAAAGAATGTAATAAGGGACCGGTTACCAACACTAGAGCAGTGTATGAGATTTCAACAAGTACAGAAAATAAACTGTGTGTTTAATGTGGTCAGTCCATATCTGTGAATCCCTCCAGCGCTCAACAACCCGTGATTTAAAACAATGGGCAGCAACTTCAGTCCACCAGCTCATATGTACAGATTGTAAACTGCCTGCCCAGCATGAAATCGCAGAAAGCCAAAGTAATCTTGATCTGCCAGCAGGTATATCAGGGTCCAAACACCTCTGAAATCAAATCATTGCGGAATAGATTTTAAACAGGTGGTTTGATATATTGTTTGCAGTGCACATTGGCAGGATCTGATTCAGCCTTGGACCACAAAGCCACAATGAATCAATGTGTCAAATGGTCTATGTTGCAAGCCAAAGAGGTTCATAAATGTAGCAACTTTGTTGTTGTTCTTATTTACCTTGACCATATTGACCAAGTTTTATTTTTTTATTTTCACTTCAGTTTCACATTATATAGTAAAGCCCTCTAACATTTTTTTTTAATTAGAGGTATATGCATATTGATGAAATGATAGCGTTTTGATAAGCAAATAAAATTAATAAATTGATAAATAAAAAGTTTAATTCTTGTATATAGTATGTAAATAGTTACACAGATATATGCAAATTACCTTGCAACTTCATTTATTTCAAGCAGGCTTCAGCTACTTTCCATTAAATACACTTTTCCCAGAATTTGATGATGAAATGGGTCAGAATGAATTAAGTTGAATGCAACTCCTGAGATGCCCATGTTGCTCTGTTTTCTCCTGGATGTAATATTTAGCATTTGACAATGTTAGTAAGTCAATTATTATTTTAAGATATATATTTATATATATTTTCCTTTAGACACAGGCTATATATTAATTAGGGGTGTCGAATTAGCGCGTTAATTTCAATTAATTCATCAGTAATCCCGCCCTTGACTCTTTACGTCACCGACGCGGCGCGGCCACAGCAGCCTCGTCAAAGTGATGAAGCGGATGACAAAACGTTACTTGGCCCAGTGAATGGAAAGTTTACATTAATAAACTCCCGGATGTAACAGTTGATGCTCCGTTCTGTGAGATTCCTGCAGCAAAGAATGTTCGAACCATCGAGAACTTCAAGCTGAAATATATCTATATCTCTATATATATATCTCTCTCTCTCTCTCTCTCTCTATATATATATATATATATATATATATATATATATATATATATATATATATATATATATATATATATCTCTCTCTCTCTCTCTCTCTCTCTCTCTCTCTATATATATATATATATATATATATATATATATATATATATATATATATAGAGAGAGAGATATATATCTCTATATATATATATATATATATATATATATATATATATATATATATATATATATATATATATATATATATATATATATATAGATATAGATATATATCTATATATAGATATATAAATATCACCTCAACGCAAAGCACTGAGCAGCTCGGAGCTAGCTAGCACCGCCGCTGATGCTAAAGTGAGCGACCCGTCTCGTCATCTCTCGATCAGGCGTTCAGACGCAGAATGAGTCGGTCTACCTGAGACACATTAACAACTCCATCACGAAATGTATTGCAATGTACTGCAGGTGGTAGAGGACAGCGGGTTAAGGCTTTACAGGTGGCGTCAAATGACACAACATTTTTATTGTGCAATGAAAGATTTTATGCCCGATTTGAAATTTCACTTTATGTCACACTGATGGTCTGTGTTGTCTAAGATAATTGTGGCAAACAAGATATTGGAGAAATAGTATTGAAATAAAAGACATTTAAGTTTATAATGCCTACTCATTGATTCACTCATCTTCCAAAAATCCATTTGAATATTTTGAAATGCTTCTCACAGAAAATATTGATTATTAATCATTAATATTAATTTAGATGAATTAATCACAAAGTTTGTAATTAATTAGATTACATTTTTTAATCGCTTGACAGCCCTAATATGAATATTTGTATGCGTTTATAAAATTCAATAACATTTCAAACACAAAAAAAGTGCTTCAGGCAGCTTTACATTCTTATAAAACTACAGAAATCCAACCAAACTTAAATCCTGAATTAGGATAAAGTAGAGTAGTAAAGTAAGTAAAGTAAAGTAAAGTAAAGTAAAGTAAAGTAAAGTAAAGTAGTACTAGTTTATTTAAAAGTGTGGCTCGACTCATTTGCGACTTACTGTGACTTACAGGTTAACAGCTCAGACAGAGGACACAAGTGCATGACACCTGGGTGAAATTAGAAACGTGTACTTGCTGTGTCTCCAGACAGAAGGACTAGTGGGAGCCCACAGGGACGACTCCAGTGACAGTGACTTTTCCTGACACTAGTGAGAGGCGCAAGAGGCACCATGTGAGGCTGTGTTGATTCTAAACACAACCTCCAGGCTTCAGTGCTCCCACTGGAGCGTGATGGACACATGACTAATAGCTGTCTCTTCTCACAGAGATTCACAGAGAGGGATGAGGAATCATTGCCAATAAGAGGGCTGATGTCCATGTGCCTGCGAGTGCACACGCATACACCTGGTGCAACATTAGGTATTCCTGTTAATACAGCCTGGTGTCAATAGGCAGGAGACAGACACAGTGAGGACGCCACCAGCAGCCCGCTGCCCGGTCCTCCACTAATAGGCAGCAGAGAATAGAGCTGCTGCAGGGAGGCAGTGCTAATGTCAAGTCCCTGCACCTTGTGAGCATGCTCAGCAGGGAAACTGGGGACCTCAGCTAGAGGCCAGAATGTTATATCAGTATGTTATAGTGCAAAAACAAACAAAAATATATATATATCCAAGATGATCATTCTTAAATTGTCCATCTCACAGTTGGTGTGTTGCTAATAGTGCGTGTCTAATCCACTCTGCCTCTAAGATAAAACCCCCATTAGGGTTGGGACAATATTTTATCACAGACCGGGATAAAAAACACAATAAGATGATTTTGGTGAATTTCCATTATCAGGATAATAATGAATATCCTCACATGAGGGATTTGAAAAAGCTGTCTGATATGATAGAGAAGTTAAAAATAGAGCCTGGTTTAAAAAACACAGGAATTATTTTGAACTGTAAGAAAGAACGGACTCTCACAATGTTGCTATTAAAAACAAACAAAAAATAATATATATATATATACAGTATATCCTTTATTTATGTAGGGGGACCTTATGATTTATGATTACGTTATTTAAGATTGTTTGATTGTTTTTCACTAAAGAAAAGATGCACGTCCTATCTGTGTTTCTTAACAAAATGTAAGGTAAAGTCATTCCACTACGGTTTATTTCCATTTTAAGAGTTTTAAGCATATTTTGGTGATTATTGGCATAATATTGTAAATAGCGATTTTTTTGACCAGGATAATCGTGACATGTAATATTCATGTTGCCCCATGCCCTAGCTCCCCGTAGACCTGATTATTCTATGAGAGTCTGAGGCAACAGCTGAGTTCTTCTATGTTTCAGCCTGATCTCTCCACAAGGGTCCCAGCCGGGCTTTGCCTTTAAAAAAAAAAGTTTTTTATAAACAATCCACAGCACCTAGAGTTAATTTAAAAGTCCCCTGTTTGATTACGACCAGATGGATATCTCGCAGCATGAATAAGTCTGCACACCTCTGACAAGCAGAGTCCCGGGGTAGGTAGAACAGAGTACGCACTGAGGTGAAAATCTATACTCTCAGACTCCCTGATGCTGTAAGAGGTCAGTATTGACAAATGCCTCCTCCTGAATTATGCTCTCATTTTGTCAGGGAGCTGCTTACTAGAAGTGTCCCATAGTTTATTCTGATGAATGAAGGAGCTTTATTGTGTTATAACTATGTTGCACCTCAATAAATCAGCCATCAGTCCTGCATTGGTGGGCAGAACAGGAAGTAATATGTCAAGCTCAGGACTCCAAAAAAAGAAAAAGGTAGAACAGAGTGGGCATGAAGTAAGATGTGACAGAAAGTATGTCAGGGGGAGAGCAATGGGACAAAGAAAAAAATCAGTGGAGTGAGGATAATTTAAAATAATTTTAAATGTCAAAAGACTAATGAAACTAGAATTTGAAGGTCCCATATGAGCTAAATGGCTGGTTGCAGTCGAGCAGTGACTAATCTTCACCCTCATGACTTGTACTCAATGTCAATGACACCTCAACCTCCTCCTTACGCAGACTTTGTCACTCTTTATCCTTCATCAGCTTACTTCCTTAGAGGCAGCCCTACCATTTCAAAAGTATAAGTAGGAACAGTGAATGATAAAAGCCTTGTAGTCTTGTAGTCTTTTGCTTTTGTGTCCCTCTTCAAATTGAGCCTGGGTATATCTGTAATATATATAATAAATTTATGCTGATTGAGCTTTTATCTGAGGCATTCCAGTCAACAGCAGTGACATTTAAAGTTTTCTGAATCTGCATTATAGGCAAACTGAGTGCATGTTATTGCAAGTGCTGCCATTCCGTTAAATATATCCTTCCCAACGCAGTCCTTCTTCCATGGTTATTTAATTTGTTTCTTTTTTTCCCCCTACCAGATTGAATGTTCCAGCATATCAGAGTACTCAGAGAGGATCATCAAGTCCAACCACCTCGACAGCGGTAAGAGCCGCAGCTGTTCCCCCTATCTCTGTTCTGATGACACTGCACTTTGGCCGCAGTGAAGGGAGCAACAAACTAGCTGAGACAGACATCGGGAATGAGGACGAGGGAGGGACGGCTGGAAATGGGTGGGCTGGCAGATACACATGTGGAGAAGAAGAAGAAGAAGAAGAAGAAGAAGAAGAAGAAGAAGAAGAAGAAGAAGAAGAAGAGAAGAAGAAGAAGAAGAAGAAGAAGAAGAAGAGGGCGGTGATGGGTATTCCACTGTTCAGGTCTCACTGTGTTCATCCTCCCCATACTGCTCTGGACCGGCTCATTTGTATACATTTGCACAAACATGCTGCCAACTTATGAAACTTCAAAGCATATGTTTAAATCATAACACCTCTGTAACTTTGAAAACAGATTTACTCCCAAGCTACTGACTGTGCATATACCAAATGATAGCTACATAAACCACCCTGTCAGCCAATGTTCTGTCTATAAACCTATGCATATCAAGTAGGCACAAGTAATTGGAAGGAGAGTTAACACTATGTTCACCCTGAGCTTCAGACAGTGAATAAAGCAGGAAGCAATCACCAGTTGGAGTACCAGGGGTCGCATCGTTCTGACAGACACTTTGTATCACTCGTCAATAACTTCTTGCCAAGGCAGAATAAACAAAACTGAAGTCAACTAATCTCAGGGATTGTACTCCTGTACTGTAAACCCACTATGGCTGCCATGGTAGCACATTCTGTGCAAAGTGATGTGAGAGCACTCTGAGTTTCTTTCTTTCTTTGAGATTTAAATCTGCTTTCTGAATTATACTGTATTAGTAATTATCATTCCTACATTTTTAGTGTTAAGGGTTTGGTAAAAACATTTATTTTTGTATTCCGACACATGAGCATTCATTATGACTTTAAAGATATGTTGTGTGTTTGCAGTGATCACCATCTTCAAAGGCAAGGTGGAGGAGGTGGAGCTTCCCGTTGAGAAGGTTGACATCATAATATCTGAGTGGATGGGCTACTGCCTCTTCTATGAATCCATGCTCAACACCGTCATCTTTGCCAGGGACAAGTGGCTGGTAGGATGTGTTGAGTGTGTGTGTGTGTGTGTGTGTGTGTGTGTGTGTGTGTGTGTGTGTGTGTGTGTGTGTGTATGTGTGTGTGTGTGTGTGTGTGTAATTTAAAAACTTAAATAAAAAAAAAATTCATATATTTAATAATATTATATTATAACAGCTATCAATCATCCTTTAAAACAATGAATTCCAGCCTCGTTAAACAAAACACTGTGTAATTACAACCCCTCATCATATGAATAGTTTTTAGAGGTCTTAAAATGTGACATTATCCAATAACTAAAAGCAAAAGAGTAATCAGTAGACCAAAGTTTGAAAAAATGTAATAATGTCTTCTGTTTTCTACTTTTTTTATTAAGTATTCTTCTCATTATTGAGATAATAACGCTATATTTGTCTCACAATTATGAAGTATTAAGTCCTAATACTAAGAGATACTAACTCATACACTTACTGAAAAGTGCAAAGTTAGTACGGCTGATACAGTAACGATGGTCACGTCTCTGCGAAATAGGCCAGTTTGAAATATAATGTAATTTTTACAAGGGGAAAAGGGGATTTCTTTGTGGCCGAATTGAGCTTCCATTCCATCCATCTTGCAACCTCTAAAAAAGATAATGAATTATTAGAATGAGCTATTATACTACATATAAGGTAACCTTATGAAACTTGGTGGAAGGGTGTAGCAAGGGCTAAGGAAGAACCTATCAGGTTTGGGATCCGAATCACGGGGTGGATACCAGCATTACTTTGCACTTATGGAAACTGTCTGCGCTCTTCTTGTAATTGGAAAATAATTGTTATAGTCTTATAGTTATACATCATCAACAGCTCTGCTATGCTATGCCCGTCTGCGCGCAGAGAGAACAACAACACCTCAATAATTTAAACCCGTACTTGGCTGAGGAAATAAATGTCACAGATTCTGTAATGTAGACCTTTTGTAATGTGTTCAGGATTAATAGCAGAGTTATTTACTTGCCTCGTTTGTCAAACAGAAACCCGGTGGATTAATGTTTCCTGACCGTGCCTCTCTGTACGTGGTGGCCATAGAAGACAGGCAGTACAAAGACTTCAAAATACATTGTAAGTTCAGTGTGTACAGGATGTGGGGATTGATGTGTGCATTACTGAACGTGGACTGTGGAATGACACATACATGTGTACTATCTGGTATATATATATATATATATATATATGGTGTACTCTGCATAGCTCTTGGGCTGCTGAAATCAAAATTATGTCTTTACTTTGTAAGTGAACCGTGGCTGTACAACACCGTCCGCGACTCCACATTGTACTCACATGAATGTGGCCATGCTCAAACACAACATTTCCAGCTCTGCAATTGATTTTGAACTTATCCTCAGGCATAACTCTGGGGTTCATAATTGATATTATAAGTCAACAAGCATCTCCATCTCTGTATCAACCCACTCTAAACCTGCCGGGAGGACCGTGGGCGATGTTTTGCTGCATCAAGTCAGTGTTAAGCCAGTGCGCAACCTAGATGACAACAGTCCTGCAAACAGAACAATAGCCAATAGGCCTCCTACTTACACTCCCCCCATACATCTGGGAAATTATATAACCACACTGCACCATGAGAAAGATATATCACGTTGGCTAACTGCATTGCAAAGCTTTCCAATGATGTCTGGATACCATTATTCTGTATTCGTGAAGTTTACCAGACTGAAACGAGTGGTGAACACATATAGACAACAAACTTCTTTCTCTCCGGGGCAAGATGACCTTTAGAAGTGACCTTCTGAAGCACTCCAGTATTCTAAGAGCATCATGTGGTCATTAGTGCTACTCTGGTCTGCATACTGCCTTAAGGCCCTGTCACACATATCCATATGACAGAAACGTATGCCGGCGCATATGGAAATTGTCGGAAATGTCAGAGTACCAAATACGTCCAACTTTTCATCGGATCGGATCGGAAAAGTGAACATATACAGATACGAATGTCTAACCTATTGATAGCGCATCACTTCCTATTACAAAATGTATCAGACGAATGCCCAACGAATGCATAAGATATACAATAATATGGCGTATACAAAATATGGGCAACACGCTGGTGTACGTTGATAAGGTATAAGTAGTATTCGTTAAGAGCTCACTGTGTTACGCTGGGGTGCGTTGTTGAACGCTGATGTTTTGAGCATGTTCAAAATTACCGGACATACCCAACGTGTGCTTCATAAGATATGCAGACGTTACGTGACTTTAGGCATGCATGAATACGGAATACGTACGTGAATACTTACCTACGTAAATACAGTACGTGAATACCTACGTGACTACGTTAGAGGAACGTTAGATATAGGCTACGTCGGCTGACGGTGAATCCTACAGCCAATTTATTGATAACGAGTGGATAACCTATTCCTACCCTATGTTAAGATTATGCCTGACGACGTAGTAACATATTAAACGTGTTTCTACAGTATAGCTAGCGTTCAGCATGTTAGCCGTTTTCCAGCATCAGCATGACGTGAACCAGATGGCACTTTTCCAGCTCCGTTGAACCAGACGCTCTGATACTTTTTAAATAGGTAAGTGATAAGCTATCAATGTTTGACATACGTATAATAATTTGTTATGTATTCGTTATGTATGCTTCAGCTACAACACCGCTGTGGAAAAGTTGGACATATTTGGACTCTGACACATTTTGAGCTAATTTTCATATACGCCGGCATGTTTCTGCCATACGGAACTGTGTATGTGTTACGTGTTTGGCGTAACGTCTGCGTCATTCAAACGGTCACAACATACCCTTAATATCAACCTATTGCCGATATTTCGTATGCGCCGGCATAAGTTTCTGTCATACGGATATGTGTGACAGGGCCATTAGTTAAGTGGGCAGCAAGAAATGCAAATACAATACATTACATTACCTCGGGGCTTTGTGACCTGTTCATTATCACCAGCTCTCCTACATGCTCAAGTAGTTCTCTCCTTTTGGGTCATGATAAAGATGTTTGCTCACACACTATCTTAAGGAGCTTAATGAATAATGTATGGGATGATTTAGCCAAAGCTGCAAGGTTATTCCAGGCAAGAGTTGAGGCTGCGTTCAAGCAGGCTCATGTTTCCAAATCATTCCTGAATACAATGTGACTTTCATATGTCAAAAGGAAAATGGTTCCAAACTGACTGGAGGTCAAACTGGGGTCATATATCAGAGTATTCTGGGAGTAAGATCCCGACTCTGTAGCCAAACTGTTTGCATCTCCTGTGATGTTTTCCATTCTAGAAAACTGAATAAAGTCAATAAAAACTTGGAAAGAAGAAAACCACGTCTTATGTTTGCACTGTATAAAGACTGACCGAAAATATGCTAGTAAAGTAACTCAATGATGCTGTATTTACCAGGGTGGGAGAACGTGTATGGCTTTGATATGACCTGTATCCAAAATGTGGCCATGAAGGAGCCACTGGTGGACATAGTGGACCCCAAACATGTGGTGACCAACTCCTGCCTCATCAAGGTTAGTCAAATATTAACAATATTTTGGCTGTTGGCATCTGTCAGTCAGTCCAGACCGAAATATCTCAACAACTATTGGATGGATTGTTATGTAATTTTCTACAGACATCCATGTTGCCCAGAAAATAAATCCTAATGACCTTGGTGACCCCATGACTTTTCATCGAGCGCCACCAGCAGGTTGACATAGGGTTAGGGTTATTTTCATATACAACTATTAGATTAATTGCCATAAAATATTGCCAGATGGTGATCCCTTAGCCTTTTATCTAGCGGCCATTTTTGATCAGGATTTTTAATTTGTCCTATACTTAAGTAATGTCTGTATGATTAAATACCTGCAAAACCAATGAAATTCCAATCAGCCTCAGCAGTACTTTATGTTTAGTGCTAACTAGCAAATGCTAAGACACTAAACTAAGATGGTTATCATTGTAATGATTACACCTGCATAGCATCAGCATGTTAGCATTGTCATAGTGAGCATGTTAGCATGCTGACATTAGTCACCTGTGCCTAAGTACTGCCTTGTGGTCAATCATCAATATTATGATTCTGATTTATGATGATCCCTCCGAAGTCTGGGTATGCTGATCGCCATCTGTTGTAGATAATACACTGACTATGGATAAGTACCTAATATAACCCCACTTCAAAACATTCAAACCATCTATTTGTGAACTTTATGTCCCTAAAGCTGCTTATAAACTGAGATTCAAAGTTCATTGTTGACAGCAGTTAGGAAAACTAAAAGGTCAATTTAATAGATTTTTTGGAGCTTTCAGTCATATCCCAAACAAATTTAAGCTAACATGTACATCATCGAATTTGAAAAATGAGAAAATATGAATTATCATCACAGCGTCAAAACTCCATCTATTGATGACGATCATGTGTTATAATCTAAAACCTGAGAACGGCTACTAAATTGACCATGTGGTGAGATTGTTTTCTCAACATCACTGATATTCATGCTACAACACACTGTTTCCACCATTTTCCTAATGGTTCACTTGACAGCCGAAAAAGACTGTACCAGAAGTAAATGAGCTGACAGTACAGTAATAAGGAGCGATTATACTATACAATATCAAGACATTAGCACCATAGAAAATGCTAAGTGAACTGGCTATTATAAAGTAATCTATAATGCAGAGATTACAGCATGATTTCATTGGTAAAACACATACATATATGAACTATAACTATCCAATGGCATTGATTATTTGGTATATGACATGCTGTGGCTGGTAAGAGTATGACCTTGATGTTGCCCTGTCTGTGCCTCTCACTGTGTGGATTAGACTGATCAGGCTGATGTGCCGTGCATTTCAATAGCAGCCCGTCTCGTCCTCCTGATTGTGCTCCATGTCATAGTGACCTTGTTATCGCTGTCATTGATTGGACGTCTCTGCCCTGTCTACCTCTGTCCTTGTACAAATTGCTGTGGGATCATACCTTCTTCATGTTGCTGATTGTCAAGCAGCCAGTTTTTATTTGTATTTGATATCAGACAGCATTTAATTTTAAATACAGTAAGACATTACATAAACTAAAGAAAAGACATGAGCCATGAGAGTTTAATAATCTCTAAAGGCCCTGTTACACATATCCGTATGGTGATATATGATGATATGTGTGACAGGGCCTTTAGAAGCTGATGGGAATACTACTTGTCTTTGGATCTTGTAAAAAAAAAAAAAGAGGAAAGCTTACAATATTGATACCTGCTGACAAGCTTTATTGTCTTTAATGAATTACTGAACGACCTCATTAAAATTGTATAGCCGAGTAGTAGTACACATAAGACCTAATGTTATTAATATGCTACTTGAAACTTTGGTAGCAATACTCACAGGAGTATAATCCTGTAGAAGATCATTAATTTACATTAACAACCTGCATGATAGGGCTCTTAAAACTTTTGTTTTGCTTACAAAGTAATTGCAAGGGTGTAGACATAGCAGTTACTCATACTGTACTCTTAAACTTTGTAACGTGACTTTGGGAAGTTTATACTGCATGACCAGAGCAAATATCTGGTAATTGTGTATATGGGAATGATTATTTCCTATTATTTCCTAAAGACAGCAGGGTTGAATCTGACATTACTATTTCATTGTTTTTATTGCCATCATGCATAAGACTCCTTCCTCCACAGCAAATGTGGCATTTGGCACAAAAGCCAGCAAGCTAGCTGAATATCTAATATTGCTGATGGTACATGAAACACGATTATCACACCTCTGCCTACATGTTTACCCTCCACGGTACTGTCGTTTTTCAGGTGAGCTGCACTCCCCTCTGTTACTCAGTGATCAAAGCTAACATGATATGCTGGCGCGGTGCTGTGTACCTGACAGTAAGCCAGGACCTGGAACAACATGTTCTTCTCTGAACAAGGCCTGGTGGGATGATGGGTTATTAGATACCCTGTTAAACTGAATGGAAACCAGGGACATTTACAGATTTGGAGTTGCTAGCACTATGCATGAATAACACCTCGAGCCTGACCATAGTTAGAGCTCCCAGATGAACCCAGTCCCCCTATCCTTGTCCTACCCACACATGGGTTACTGGCCTCATTTGTGATGGTTATTAGGATCTTGGCACAGTTCCACTGGAGTTTAATGGTGACCCTATATCTTACTGCAGGTAGAAGCTGTAATGTATTTTCTTGATGAAGTTTCTTTTTGCTCTCCTTAATGTATTGCACGTGACATCACATATAGTATTTTCTGGAGTGTTGCAAGTTGGTGGTTTGAATAAACAAGGGTCTAGTTGAGGTCAGAACTACAATGTAAAGACAAAGTTCGGCATTTTGGGAAATATGCTGAGCCGATTCGCTCTTTTGCCATGAGTTAAATGACAAGAACAACACAACTCTGTAGCCTACCCTAAAAATTAAGCTAACATCAGCAGCCGGGCTAGCTTAGTTTAGTACAAGGCTCTGTCCAAGTTGTAAACATCGACCTAGCAGCACACAGAAAGTGCAGTAGTTCAAATATTATATCTAGTTTGTCCAAACCACAACATATTGTTTCAACACTTTCGTTTGTGTGGGGGTTTAAAGCCAGCTAGCTGTTTCCACACTCTCCAGTTTTTTTTGCTAAGCTAACCAGCAGCTGGCGATAGCTTCATATTTAACATGCAGAGATTGTAGTGGTGTGTTTTCAACTAACTCTTGGCTAGAAAGCAAATACACACACTCCTCAAAATGTCTTTCTTTGTTTATGTTGTCCAGATATGTGAGAATTGCCCATCTCTTTACTCCCACAGGAAGTGGACATCTACACAGTGAAGACTGAGGACCTCTCATTCACCTCAGCGTTCTGCCTGCAGATCCAGAGGAACGACTACATCCACGCACTGGTCACCTACTTCAACATCGAGTTCACTAAGTGTCACAAGAAGACTGGTTTCTCCACCGGTAAGATGCTTCACACTGTTACTTTACATACAGGGATCTGGGTGTATGTGTCGGTATGTATGTGCAGCTTTAAAGCATTAGAGCTACAGTATATGTATTAACATGATGGACTGGGAATGATAATCTAAAGAATTATCAATCTCCTTTTATATTAGCAGCCTTAAAAGCAATAAAACAGCACCACCCAGGCATCCGGT
Organism: Cottoperca gobio; assembly: GCF_900634415.1. Taxonomy (NCBI): domain Eukaryota; kingdom Metazoa; phylum Chordata; class Actinopteri; order Perciformes; family Bovichtidae; genus Cottoperca; species Cottoperca gobio. The sequence goes on along the minus strand of NC_041360.1, from coordinate 8,646,221 downwards.
TCAGTATCTCCCTTCAAGGCTACTGACAGCAAGCAGATTGGATACTTTACTGAAGCTGTGGGAGCTTTGGTACCTCATCCAATATGCCGTCTTCCCTTGATGGCTTTAGTGAACCCTGTTGTGTAGAGATGAAATTTGCAATGTAAAAGCAACGGGTCCTTCTGATTCTTAGCAAGGGAACAAGGGAAGGTTATGGCCTGAACATGAAATCAAACAGCTCTTACAACTAACAACAAATTGATTTCAGTTTGAATCCATGAAAGCACAGACCTCTGAACAAGTGAACAAAAAATACTTAACGGAATACTTTGTTATGGTTCAAATGTGTACATTTGTTACCCTCAGACAAAGCCAGGCTATTTGTTTCCCACTGTTTTAAGTCTTATTGCTAAGCAAAGCTAAATGATATCAATGTTCTCGGCTTACTTTTGGTATGAAAGCGAAAAAGTGTAGTTTGACCGCAACTTGTTGAGTGTTGAAAACAAACAATAAGAGTTGAATATTCACAAGCTTTGGTTTTAATACACCCCTACAGGACTCTTTAAAATGGGCCAAATTAAAAACTGTTTATTTTGAAAATGTAAAACAGAACACAGGAATGCATGATGGGAATTGTTGCATGCGTAAAGATGCTGGGAAGATAGAACTGGAAAATGAAATGGTTGAAGAACAATGGCACAGCTTTAGTTGATATGTGTTGAGTACATCAGTAATGGTTGCCATGTAGGATACTAACGTCCACCACATTATTGTAACTAAATATCAAACTGCCTTTTATTATATCAATATCTGTTTGCTTTCCTGTCTGCCCTTTTTATTTGTTTAGTGTTGGATATTCAAAAATTCAATAAAAGTTTAAAGGATTAAAGAAATAAATATCCACAAACTTTAACTTAATATCAATTTATATTTGTTGGGCTCCTAGAGCGTCTGAAGTTGTAGTGAATTGTGGAGGATGGTTCATGCTGGTAGCAAGCATTGCATATACACTACTGTAAGGGAGGGGAAATAAGAGAACAGGGGAGGATATTGCAGGACTTGTTTCATATGAACTGGAAGCGAATTTCACTTTATTGGGCGGATACAAAACATCCACAGGCAAACATTTTATGAGGAACCGAAAGCTCCCAGGAGCCTGAAATCAGTTAGACAGCTTCACTAGGCACTTGCAGTATTAATGTAGCTGAAGTCGAATGGGAGTTTCTAACGTGATCTTTGTTGAGACTTTAAAAGCTTCTATCACTATAGTAAATGTCATTGTCACTTTACATTAGAGAAGTTCACATCAGGCTGATTGACATAATCCAAACAGTGCTGGATTGGAGTGAGCAGGAGATGTTGTTTCAAAATCGGTGTGTGACTGACCTCTAGTGGTAGTGCTAAATATTGAACATTGAAATGATATGTAAAGCAGAATGTATCACTGTAAAGGTTAGTTTGAACACTAGACCTGTTGGCCTTAGGGTACTCATAATCATTTATTTATCAAATAATTTCCTAACCCCAGCTTTCTCTGCCTTTATTGATTGTCTGTCTGTCTGTCTGTCTGTCTGTCTGTCTGTCTGTCTGTCAAGCAAGTTTTCCAACGTCAGACCTGAAGACTCCTTGTCTGCCAAAACTTTAAGATACATATCTCAACTTTAAACTTTAAATTTTAGACACAGACAGTTGCATCAGACTCTCAGCCAAAGGAGAAAAAAGGCAAGCAGGGGTCAAAGAAGCAATTTATGCCGTCAGTAGAAGAAATTCCATCTCATCTACTGAATTATCATCATAAGAACCGCAGCTAGCTTGTCAGTGTCTTTATTGAACTCTGCCCAAAAAAGTGAGATCTGGGCTTGTGCTTGCTGATTGGTAAACCCTTGAATGTATGGACTCACAAAGAGATGGGGTATAAAAGCAGAGCTACCAAGCTGGCAGAAATTAGATTTAAGCGCTACTGACCTTTCGAGTCGAGGAAAAGCGAACAGAAATTGTCATGGCACTGGGGGATGCTCACACTTATTTTGGGGCTGGTTCAGATTTTACCACACACACACACACACACACACACACACACACACACACACACACACACACACACAAATGACTGCACATAAGCTGGCACAACAGGTACAAAGCGATGAAAGAAGATTTACTCTTTTTGTTTGTCTGCTCTCCCTTTCATGTGTTTTGCTGTTTATATCTCCTGTATTTTTTGTAAGGTGTCCTTGGGTGTCTTGAATGGCGCCTTCAAATGAAATGTATTATTATTATTATTATTATTATTATTATTATTATTATTATTCAAAATGGTTAATAAATAATTTACTAATGCTTTATATATAAGTTACAAGCGATTAATATGAGCAACATTTGGGTTGCCAGATTGGGGAAAAACTAGATTAATTAATGCTCATGGGATTCTCACATGGCCATGCGCTATCTCGCAATGTTAACGAAAGTCGGAAATCATTTGTATATCCGTCCTGTGAACAGGCCAGTAGTTTTTCCGTAATCCTGTTGACAAAAAATCAAAACGAAACAAAAACATAACCTTCTTGGCGGATAACTTAGCAGTATTAAATATTAATACACGTGCGTGCGTGCGTGCGTGTGTACGTGTGTGTTTCAGCACCAGATGCTCAATACACCCACTGGAAGCAGACAGTGTTTTACCTGGAGGACTATTTGACGGTGCGGAGAGGAGAGGAGATTGTCGGCAGCATTGATATGAAGCCCAATGAGAAAAACATTGTGAGTATTGTACAGTCTAATATTCATATTGTGTAAGTAGCATGTGGAATTATAACACCACAGGTAATGATATCTGCCTTTAAGTGATGTATTACATGTGACGTTGTGTATCTATAATAAAGAAATCTGTTTTCGCAGATTGACTTAGAAGGAAACATCTTTTTTTTCATAAACACAGGAAAGAAAACAAGTTGGACTCTAGATCACCATATTAATAACTTATATATATTACAGTAAGAAATGAGTCATCATCAGGCGCTGCCTGCCCACGACATATTGTTTTCTCCTCAGTGTTGGATAGCTGTCTAGAAGGCAGCAGCACTGCAGGGATTTCCAGACAAATAACAACAGCTTCTATTGTTGACCTTGTCCGTGTCCTCTGCTCCGCCTCTGGGATGGAGGAGCGGGGCTCGCTTCCTCCTGTTGTCCCACACAAACAGTCTGTGCTTACCTAACATCATGTTCTGCTGTCAGGTCACAATGGAAAATCTGACAGAGCTCTCTGGTCTTTGTTTTATTAGTTTTTTTCAGTTTCTGCTAGGTATTTGCTTTTCATCTGTTTAACAGGTGGGGGGGAAAAGTTCAAGTACTAATAGAAGTAGTAAGTAGCATTACTAGTGTAGAACTTTAAACCAGTCACACCCAACTTAGAGAACAGCAAGTACTTTTCACCTTAAATCCTAAACACAGGAGAGAAAAACTATTTGGATCAGACCTAGAAAATGGATCAATGTTTTTTTGGCTTCCGTACCCCTCTCTCTGACAACCCTCATTCTTTTCTCCCTCTCTTGTCCTGCAGCGCGACTTGGACTTTACCTTCGAGCTGGATTTCAAAGGGCAGCTGTGTGAAGCGGCCATATCCCACGACTACAAGATGCGCTAAGATCGACTGGGGGACGTCGCTGCCCCACTGAGTACAACCCCTGAGCACCCGAGGGAGACAGAGACACTCCCACGACCACAGACAGACACATTGTGAGCTGTAAGAGGGGCAGAGAAGAAAAGAAAAGACCAGGCCAAAGACCAAGCAGAGGTGGCGCCATTGACAATATCACTATTGTCACTACAGTGTGTGATGAAGGCAGGCTGTTACTCATGCTGACTGTTAAACAAAACTGAATGTAAAACCAACAAAAAGAGGTCAGAAACATCTAGTGTTGATGAATGTTATTGATTATTGATGCGTCTATATGTGAGATGGAGTGATGTACCTGTGTGTTTTGCTCAGTATTTGTTTTCCACAATAACCTGGACTTTATTGAGGGCTGTTTGGCATATTTCTAAATTACACCAGAGCTCATGTATTCAACTTGTATTTCCACATTCTCCCATAGGTAGACAAAAAAAAATGAAGGTGCAATTCTTATGTCATAATATGTACTGTAGGGAATGATTGTCAGAGATACACTTGTATCTTTAGTTGTTTCAATTAAGCAATGTTGGAAATCTAACAGCAATCGAAGGCGACAGCCAAGGACTCATCCGCGTAGGTGCATATAAGTGTAATGTGAAAGGTAACACGTGTTTGCGTAGTCAGTGTACTAGTAGCTTTCTGTGAGTGTGTAATAGAAGGTGTCACACAGCGTGGACTCCAGATGTGCCCTGTGTTGTCAGTTTGAGCAGTGATGTTGACATGCCAATAACAGAACTTCCCCATCCTTAATGCCTTGACCAAGTGCCAAAGTGTTCCTAGCTTTTATTTCTATAGTTTCATGTACAGACGCTCTCCTTTCATTGGGTTATTAATAGAAGTTATTGTTTAAAAACAGGCTAAAGCAATGAAGCTTCTTTAGTCCTCATCTGGGCACAATCCACGTCAAACAATCTAACCCCACATATAGTATGTGATTAGAGGAATACTTCACGCCCAAGATGATCATTTGTATATCGATTACTCAGGGTGACACAGGGTGAGTATTTGATACACAGATGATGATTTTCGGGGATGAAGTATTTATTTAAGTCCTACAAACGAGCAGTAATCCCTGTACCAATGTATCGGTTTGAACCTCATGAGATTGGGAATCGTGTCTCTTGAGTACTAACACACAATGTGGGACTCGAGTTCACAGACTTTATCTCAGTCTGAGACACACTGCACAGTTTAATCTTTCCACTTCACCTGTGCTCTTACGAAGGTCATTGCCTTGGTACCCACTGAGGGGTTTTATTCACTCAAGACGCATATCTGGGCACAGATTATTTCACATTATTCTTCCTAGTATAAACCTCAAACTACTACTGTCAACTAGGGAAAATACAATAAGTTTGAAGCCATTTATCTTTCCCAGATTGTAAGTGTGTGTTCTTTGGTATTATTGTGTCCAGAGACATGTTCCCATGTCTTATATATCGTGCAGGACCCCTAATGAATCTATGAAGGCCTGTAAATAAAATGTAAGCTATTAGTACCGGGGAGCAATGGAGGAAACTACATTTATAAAGCATGCAACAAGATGTTCGTAACAATCAACACATAGTGCAGCATTAAAATGTGCTGCTGTCTCGGCGACAGTTTCTTTGACCCTGCGTATTTTACAGGCTGTCACAAACAAGCAATACGATGTTATGAGTCATTACTTACTATAACTATAAATGGTAATCTGAATTATTTAAAATGATCCTTGTATTAAAAAAAGCATCTTTGGATCTAGTTACACCTTTACAGAAAATGTATTCTGAAAGTCGGCTGCTCCAATCAAACACACAACTAGTTTTCCATATAGTTTATAAGTTATACAAATTCTAATAAATTGGCATGCTAATTTCACAACATATTAAAACTTGTTGTTTTTCATAATTGTAAATGTCAACTTGAATAAACAGCAATGTCCCAACTCATCCACTGGGTGACTGTATGTATTATTTCCATGTCATTGTGCCAGGAAGAAGAAGTCCTTTACAAATGATATTAACATTAACAATTCTTTATTTTTACATTTACATTTATATATATACATTAAAGTGATGTGCAAGACACTGGCAGTAGTGGAGCACTATTGGAGACCATAGTGCAATATCAAACAGTAAAATCTAAACTTGTTATTTCTCAAAACCCTTCAAGTTTAAACCTTCCTGTAACATACAGATTACAAAACTTAACATGTTATAGTGACACCAATTTCATAAAATACTTGGCACTGAGGCAGATTAAGGTGAAATCAAATACATATTGTCTGCACTAAACTTCATTTGGTCTATTGGGGAAAATAATGCTCTGTGTCATTTAGCTCTAGCTCTTAAAGTATAACACTAATGAGCCAACCCTCAACTAAATGCTCAGGTAGCCGAACAGCCTTCAGCACTGGCACAACAATACACAGAATTAAATATCGATGATAATGTACGGAGGTTAAAATAACACAAAAGCCTGTAAAAGGAAATACTATTAAATATGACGGCCCTGCAACAAACCCTGATCTAACTACACTATAAATTGTGTACAACACAGAAGAACATTACTTCTGCAGTAGTTTTCTTCTTACTTCATCCCCCAGCTGAAGAAACTAAAGTAAGACACCCGTGCCATGTGGTGCAAAAATAACACTTCAACTTATCTTGGCCCTAAAAGTTAAATCAACACCTCAATCTGAACACCAAAAGCGTCACTAAGGTAGTGTTTACTGCAAGGTTGTTTGATATTGCATTTACATTTTACAGTTCTTTGTGTTATTGTGTTATGTATGTGAAGAAACAGAACAGCTAAAAAAAACCCAACACATAACACTGAATAAATATATTAATACATACAGTAAAAAGCCCACATGTAACATATAAAGGGTATTCTGAATCTGAATAAATATTCCAGAGCTGCAGACAGACTTTGAGGAATACCATACATTTTTTTAATGTTTTTAAATATATATATATATATATATATATATATATATATATATATATATATATATATATATATATATATATATATATATATATATATATGCTGACATTCAGAATCATGTGTCATCAGTGGTCACACGATCACATTGTGTATCTGAGTAAAGCGTAGTGCTGTGTACGTGTCAGCTGCTTAACTGTTAGCAGCAGGCTCTCTTCTTCTCTGAGGGGATGTTGGCGACCAGCTGCACCGTCTTCTCCTTCTCTCTGTCCTCTTGCTCTTTCAGGATTCTAAAAAGGGACGTAATGAGGCATGAACATATGAAGCAGATTTAGCAGGACACACTACAGCTGTGTGTCCTCTGTGCTCACTTCCGCTCTGAAAAATGTACACGTGCTTCAGTTCTGCGGTCTGCATCAAGTGCGTATGAACCCTGTAGGGTCATTAAATACTTCTTTGTTGAATTGTCTCAGCATGGAGCATGTAGAACCATGATGTCAAGCAGTAATAGAGATTAAATTAAGCACATGTTTACTGTACGCCAAGAAAAGCATTGACATTCTCACACAGACAGAGGACACTCAGTGTTCCTACAGCTCAAGGCAAGTTAGATTTAACTGCCATGCCACAAAATACGCTGTGCCTCATATGCGTTGCCTGGTGGAGGTTTCAGCCATGCTTAAAAATCTTGGTTGAATAGCAAATTTTGATTACATTTGCAATCCCCCATGTCATCGCTAGCTAGCAGACAGTAAATCTGATCATATTTTGAGATTTCAAATTGCAATGTCAGATTACAAAATCTTAATAAAATCCTATTTACCATGTTTTAGTATTTTAAGATTTTTCAAAGATTAATTTAAGAAATTTTAATACCAATTAATGCCTTATTTTTAGATTAATGGATTCAATGCCTTTTAAGACTTTTTAAGGATCCCTGTGAACCGGCATCGTTTCATTGCTGTGAAGTGCACAATCAAATGCATGTCATTGTTTTAAACCATATCGGGGTTTAAAACAATGACATGCATTTGATTGTGCACTTCACAGCAATAAAACGATGCCGGTGGTTTTCACTTCGGAGTGACTGCTTTCTGTCGTGGACTCGGGAACAAGCTGATAAGAAAAAGTCCTTTGTGCCTCCAACACAGAACAAATTAAACATTTGTCTCTCTACAGTAGGATATGCTTTACTTCAGCACAGACATAATCCCCCCTTTTTCTGTTTAAGCAGATACTTGCTACACATTTTCTCAAATGTAGTTTTTCTATATAATCTAACACACAAAGGTCATTACTTTTGCTCACCTGGCTAACTGAATCATGGACTCCATCACGTTGTGTCCGGAGCATGCACTGCACTCATAGAAAGTCATTTGACAGTCCTTAAAAAAGAGGCAGACATGTTTCAACGTTTTGCATTTTGATCAGGATCAAAGTCAAGTCTGTACTAATAGTTGCAAAAGCTAAACATAAATATTTCTCATGTAACAATATTAGCTCACATGGTTATTTCCAGTCACCATAGAAACTACATTACACACCAGAGACTAGAGGAATAAAAAACAACAACAGCTTGATAGTCATCCTGGAGTCACTTCATCATAAAACTCTCTTTATTCTGTAACCATCTTTACTTTATTTATCGAAACTGAAGAAAAAACACCACTTTGTGATTTGTCTGCCGGGCTAGACACGGATTCTTCGTATAGAACCTTGAGCTTAGCGGACAAAACACACAAACAGACCTTGGCTAGTCTTTCGCCCAATCCTTTCTGAACTTGTCTCTCACTCTCCTTGTCTGTTTTGTTTGCCAAGAGCATGGTGGGGATGTCTTCGCCTGCGCCCTCCTGTGAAAGAAGAAAATGAAAGAATACAAACTCAAAGAAACCGATCTTCAAAGATTCCTTTGCCGTTAACAGACTGAGAAAGCAGCTTCCCTGTCGCTATTGGCTCCCAAGTGGGAAACAAGGAGCAGTGCTGTAAACATATTCAGCAGCCGACCTTTATTTGTCATTTAGCTTCAATATTAATATACGGTGAAATATATACTCAACATATACCCTTTACACTCGGCCGTAGGGAATCAACGTAGAGCAGAAACACAAAAGTCTCTCTGTGGAGAATGTGTGCAGCACAGGGTGACTGTTAATGTCTTACCTTTACACTAGTCAGCCACTGTCTGACAGCTGTGAAGCTCTGCACCGCTGTGATGTCATACATCACAACCACACCGTCAGCCTTGCGGAAGAATTGTTTGGTGATGCTCCGATACCTGCAGGAGGGGAGGCGGAGTCAGACGGAAAGACGGAACAATGTATTCAAGTTCAAAACACGTATTTCAACTTTCACAAGGAAACTATTTGATTCATTGGGAAGTCAAAGAATCTTTTGAAAGAAAGGAGTGGCACACAGTGAGCTTGTCAAAGTGCCACGGCTGAAGCTAGAGTAGTGTTGCAGTACATTATAGACCAGTGGTTCTTACGCTGGGATCGTTGAGTCACTCTCAGGGGTTCGGTAGGGGTCAAGACACACACAGTATAGCCCGGTTCACACTAGCAATGTCGGGCCGTTTTTGTCGGCCGTCAAAAAATTGGCTGCCGACAATTTGGCAAAACACAATTTGTCTTCGGCGTGTTAGATTACAAATATTTAGTTGCTTAGTAAAAATGTGTAATACTCGTATTATTTGTGACGTCACGCTCCGGAACTTGGTGCGCTCAGTAGTCGACTTGTGGCTGTTGGGATTGTACATCATTTGTGATTTTCTTTTAATCTTTCAATCCCTTCATACTAACTATGTCGAACAAAAAAAGAAAGTGTTTTTGCGAGAGTACCAAGATTGTCACGCAGAGAGTTCATTCTCATTTTGCCGTACATGGCCGATCTTTTCGATGCTCTCAATCATCTCAAATCAGGGGTGGTGGAGTGAACATCATCGAAGCGGAAGAAAACCTGAAGGCGTTTAAAAAAAGCTACCTTTATGGAAACGACGAACAGAGAATAACTTCGCAAACTTTCCCGTGCTGGACGACTGTGTAAGTAAGATCGAAGACGTGTCTGGAATTGGAGACGTTTCTGTACCTGAAGCTGAAGCAAGCAATTGCCATGCACTTAGATGAGCTGGCAAAGTCTCTCGACGGATACTTCCCCACCAGAGTCATATCCAGCATGGGTGAGACAGCCGCTCACGTTTAGTGTTGCGACAGCAGATGTCAACGATGAATACCTCGACGAAATCATTGAACTTCAGTAGAGCCAGCTTCAACAGCAACTCTTCAGAACAACGTTTTGGTGTCACCAAATCGTACCATACCCTTAGTGCTAAGAAAGCCCTTGAGATACTCATACCGTTTGTTACAACGTATCTTTGCGAGCAATCCTTTTCAAGGATGGTAGACATGAAAACTAAGAAAAGGAACAGACTTTGTTGTAAAAATGATATACTGAGTGGCACTTGCCAAGGTGAAGCCGCACATTACTGAACTTGTATCTGAAAGGCAACAGCTAAAGTCACATTGAGTTGCAGTAAATATTCATTGAGTTATGTTTTTGTGTGAAATTCATGTTTTGTTCTTTGAACACAGTGATTTTGTGTGCAACTGATGCATGGTTCATTTTGTGCACTAATGAAATATATACCTATGTTTTGAAGAAATCATATTTTATTTTTCCAATTACGAAGGGTTCGGTGAATGCACTGATGAAGCTTGCAGGGTTCAGTACCTCCAATAAGGTTAAGAACCACTGTTATAGACTCTTAACAAATGTGATACTAGGCCTCATGCAGGTCTAGCATGTGCAAGTGATATACAAACACATTTCCTCTTATTTTTGTCCTTATCCACGATTTGCTCTGTTTTTGTTAGTACCCATTGATTTCTGGGACTCTTCACAGACGACAACTTGTTTGTCCAACACCAGGAAACATAACTTTTAAATTTGAGGAACTTAAAAAATGCACGACTATTATATAATGTGCTAAAGACATGCTATTGGTCTCTTAACAGACTATTAAGACAAAATCTAAGAAACATTTTAGAGAATGTTTCTGCATGTTGACACCTCACCTCTCCTGTCCTGCTGTGTCCCACAGCTGCAGTGCCACCTGGCTGTTGTCCACAGATATTGTCTTTACACTGTAATCAATACCTGCACATACAGACAAGAAAATGTTAGTCAGCACATTCTGTTGTACTATTGTTTACTGTGTACTGTACAGGTACAGATACAATACAGAACAAATCACTGTATACATATACGTACAAACATTCTAATCTATACATTGACGTGAAGACATGTGATTGTTGCATCATTTTAAGCTAATACATTTCAGACATGATAATATTTACACTACAAGAAATAACTTTCAGATCAATCGAAGAAACTGAAACTGGACTTTTTTTCATTTCAATTTTTTTTTTTAACAGAGCTTCTATTGATGAATACAACAGCCACTTTATTACCTTCAAACTTTTACAATATTTTACATAAAATAGAATTTTAAAGGCTTAACTGAAACACTTTGCTCGTAGCCTTGTAGAAATGGTATTGCATTTTTTTCTTTATCAAAAGGAAATCCTGCAACAGCTTTAAAAAATGAAGTTTGAAGATTTCTATTCTACACAGGACGAACTAAACAAATGTGCTCAAAACCAAATATCTTACACCGATGGAGTTTGGAGGAGCTTGATGCTTTTGTATTTGAATATATTTCTCACACTGGCTTTGAGAAAGTGTCTCGCCTTATTTTATTCTAGACAGACAAGCAATATTTATGAAGTCAGCTGGTTAGCTGTTCCCTGAGACCCTGAATAAGACAGTATTATATATCATATATGGGGGGACCGCAGCATACACGCTAATCAGTTTTAATAATAAAACTAAGAAGAAGAAGAAGAAACCTTTTTCATAGAGCACTTATCAAACCAAGTTATTTCTTTTAGTATTGTTTTGATAATAATAATAATAATAATAATAATAATAATAATAATAATAATAATAATAATAAAAGTCATATATATTTTAGATTATAAATACATTAAAATACCTAGGTGATAAATATGAGGGAGGAAATATATTGTGAAAAATAATTAAATAATATTATTCTTTTTTCTTTCTCCAGTGCTACATTCAAGTGTTCCAGAGCCTGAGGTCAACAACAGGGCTGAGTGTTTGCTTGCTTTTGTTCACATGGACTAACAAGGGTGTGTTTGCACTATACTGTACGTACCCACAGTGGCAGAAGTGCCAGGGTGGAAGCAGTCGTCGCAAAATCGCCGAAGGAGGGATGTCTTTCCTACGCTGGAGTTCCCCACCAGAACGACCTTGAAGAGGCGGTCGGGCGGCGAGGGACCACGTTCCTCCTGGAGAAACAGGAAGCATCGTAGCAGAGATTGAAAGAAATTGAAACAATTAGTTAAGTGGCTCACTCCGCTGTGCGGGAGGCTACAACAGGATCATACATAAGGAAGAATTCCTCAATATATTCTGAAACAAAAAATAGAAAATCATATAAATATTTACAGTAATGGCATTCATGTAGTCCTGAAATGTTGATTACAGAATGAAAAAACAGTCTTTATGCTTTACATACTGTACATCACTCGATCGTCCACATGCTTACATTTATGCTGGTTTCCTTGCCAACAGGCTGACCCCTGGGAGATGTGGGCGTTTCCCTTTTCTCCACATCGCCCTGCGACTTCTGCTGCTCGACAGAAGACGCACACGGGTAAATATCGCTCATCACCAAGTCTATATTCTCCTCATCGTCTGAGGATTCCTCTTCTTCACTACACTTCTGAAGTGGAATTTGGGCCCGACAGTCAATCTGGAGTAAATGTGGTAGGTGGTCCTCCTCAATGGAGATGATCCTCTGGAGGTGCCCTCTTGTTTCCGCTGTGCAAGAGGACTGGCATGACCCATTGGCTAGACTGTGTCTCAGAGAGCTGCTGGTCATCTCCTCCTCATCCTCACTGCAGATAGAGCGTAACAGTATAGTCCACACTACAGCGCTAACCCAAGCAACACAGCTCCAACACACTTGATGACAACAACAGAACAAGTACTGTACAAACGGTGGCTTGTGATTCCACCTTTACAAAAATCTTTAATGAGATTTGAATTTAATGCATCACTTAGTGATTGTTTACCTTTTGAAGATAGTCGTGTTTGTGTGTTTCATAACATTGATTGAAGGCCTCTGCTTCAAACTTGTCGTTTTCTTAGAATTCTTAGAATTATTTGGATTCTGAAGAAATTAAAAGCGAAGATTTTATTTATATAGCAGCATGAGATTCAGAAATCTGCCTCCGTTTATCACTTATACCCTTTATATCCATATGAAGTGCAGACAGGGGAACTTTAAATAATGTAGTGTATAATACATTCTGCTATGATAAATGGCACTTACGTGATAGAATATGTCCTTTTCATCCCGTAAATGTTTGTTCATTTCCCTGGATACAGGGAAAGAAATAAAGATATTAAAAGGGAGTGAGAACCGAAAGTCTTTCAAAAAAATGGAACATATACAATTATCAATATTGTGTTACTGTCTAAAGTTATTCTTAACTTGAAGACTTGTTTGATTTGCTGTGTTTTGTTGAACAATATGCCTGGAACGTCCCGCTTTCCACCTGGAAAAGGTCTTTTCTTGGCTTATCATGATATGTCAGTTGAGCAAAATGAGCAGGCTCTAGCTTGAATCCCTGGACTGAAGTTTATATTTTTGGCTAACGGTTGTGGAACTAGCAGCTCCCAGGTAGAAAACATTATAGTTAGATTTCTAAAATAGATTATAGATTTCTGAAAAACAGCTAACACAATCCAAAGTGCTAAATATGTTTGGAAGTCTTGCGTTGTACTGTGATCATGACACTAGAAAGAGGTGAATTACTGTGATGTTACGGTTTTGGCTGAGCCGTTTGTGATAAAAGTTCATCACCAATAAGCAGCAGTGGTAAAACTCACTGGCGGGAAATTACACGACAAATAAACAAAAACAAAGGCTTTTTTCACTATGGGTACTGTGTCAATGGTCGACTAGACAAGGATACAAGTGTGAACTTTGCTCAAGTTTTCAATGAAATCACAAGATAAATATACATGTCACGTCTCTCTACTGCGTTTTGTTTTTGTGGTGCCGGTACAGCTGCTTCTCTAAATCCATACCTCAAAAGGTCCAGTTGTTTGAGGAGGCTTCCTCGCTCTCGTTGCAGTCCCTCAGTCAGTCTGTATATTTCACTGTTGAACAACAATGCATCTTTTATTACAAACACACATATATATTACTTGCTGTGATTACACTTTATTAGAAGATATGACCCACAGCAAAGAAAGGCGAAATGAGTTGATAATCTAAAATGAGTGTATTTGTCCATGTTTTACTGCCTCTCTATAGCGTGCTGCAGGAATGAGTTAACATCTTTGCACTTCCGCTTCCTGCGACTTGAAGTCAATGTTTTTTTGGTTAGAAGCCTGAAGTAAGGTCTGTTGTTAACATAAGTGTACCCATCATGAATTTGAAAGCTTTTGCGAGTCTTAAAAAATGAGGTTTCTCAAAAGTGGGTAAATGAGACGACAGAGGTTGTTGGGGACTTTATGTGTAATCACGCCGAAAGCTCGTCCGTCTTTAACTTAGTTGTAGTGACATTGAAGTCATTTGTGTGTATGTGTAAATATGCGAAATAATCCCATTTGCTTCTTGTCGGGGGAGCCCGGGCGATTCTAACTTCCGGCTTGGCCCCAAAACAAAACAAGTCATCCCTGCAGCACTCTATTTGTTTGTAGCAAAAGCATGTGACTGCATCCTGACTAATGAGCAAGAAATAAGACATTTAGGCAAGATAATCAGGGCAGGAGTTCAAAAGAAGCCCAAGTAAGAAGCACTAGCTACCACTCACATCTCCTTCTCCTCATGAAGCCGTGTGGACTGCTCCTGCAGCAGACAAAGCTGGTCCTGTGCCAAGACCAGCTCTTGGCTGGTGTGATCCAGCTCCCGTGCTAACTCGTCGTTCGTGTGCTTCAGCTTCACGTTCTCCACCTTGGTCACATGTTGTTCACTGTGAAGGTCCTGGCATTGATGCTCCAACTGAGGACAGACCGTTGGTCAAAAAAGAAACAAGTAGAGTGAAGATGCTTTGGAATTTCCTTGGCTTAGATGAAATGCGTGTCATGGTGCCACACACAAGAATCCCTTTTTATTGAGGCAGTGCTGACTTTCATTAAATATTATTAAAACATGTGTATTATTCCTTAAATCAGTCATCTCGTGTTCTTCACATGCAATATGTTGGAAATCCCTCTCTGATCACATCAACAGAACTACATTCTGTACCACTTTATGAAGGTCTGACTGTAGCGACTCCTAGTTGTTCACATTCACACACTCTACTCCGACCGCTGTGGTCTCAGCTCTAAAACTGCATGGCTCATAAATGTACAGTGACCTCTTTGACCCATAGTTACAGGATGGACGTAAGGAGACAGCATGATGTGTACACGCGATACCTTCAAACAGCTGACAGCCTCTGAATATTTCATATAATATAAATATTTTTGTAACATGAACTAGATTAACAGATACAATAGTGAGCAGAACGATACTAAATGCTTTTAAAGCTGTGCCAGTCTGTTCTCCACAGACACTGGGGAAATAAACGTCCTTGTTGACGTAACTTGAATTAATTTCAGTTTACTAATTAGCCTAATAGTCTTTAAACGGTGATGTGACAGAACCTATTAACATCTAACAGCAGGCTATCAACTCAAGCTGCTGCTGCAGAAGAGGAAGCTCACTGGATCAAAAAGATTGTATTTGATAGAACTGACAGAACTACAACTTTGTATAACGGAGCTTTAAAAGGAGGTTAATGCTGCTATGCAAATCTGCTCTTTCTCAACAGTTGGACAGTAATGACGTTGGTTTTTGAGTTACCTTTCTGTTTCCCCTTATCAAGAACAGACTGCTTTACTTAACAAGCATGATCATATTCTGTGGAATAAACCTACAATTCTCATGAATATATGGAAGCCCATTTCCATCAGTAAAATAACAATTTGATAAAAACTTTGTCTTGTGATGGAAAAAAAAGGTCCTGTAAGTCATTATAATGAGAAACCTCCTTAAAATAATGACTTAGTATCGCAAAATAATGAGAAACTTTCTTAAACTCATTATTTTGAGGTACTAAGTTATTATTTAGAGATAAGCAAGTCATTATTTTTGAGAACGTTTTAAAGTATTTTGCAATACTAAGTCATTATTCTGAGAAACTAATCATTCATTATTTCGAGAAAAGTTAGTCATTATTTGAAAAGAAAGGGTTCTATTGTTTTAAGATACTACGTCATTATTTAGAGAACATTTCTCATAATAACTTACAGGATCTTTCACATTGGTGGAAATAGGCTTCCATATAAATGTTATGTACTCGTTAAATTGTAGAATTTATATTGTTTGGTGCTTGAACATGTGAGAATATCTATTTGTGGGCACAGAGATCTATCACTGTGTTATGTGATAATAATAATAATATAATAATAATAATAATAATAATAATAATAATAATAATAATAATAAGCTTTATTTGTATAGCACCTTTCATACAAGAATTGCAGCCCAAAGTGCTTCACAGCAACAAACAAAAAACATAACAATTAGTACAAGGAAAGACATGGTAGATGTAAATGAGTCTGAAGTACCATTATAAAAATAGCCAAATTAAAATAGTATACAAATAGCAGATAAAATAGCAGAATTAAAATATTATAAAATAACATTGGAATTCATGCCTAGTTTCCCTATCTGTGCCGTACTTAACGATCCTACTGCCGGGAAATCACATTCATCACACCATTCTTGTAGTCTTGCCAGGTTTTTTAAGTGTTTACAACTCTCCGCTCCATACTTGACCTTCATCAAAAACTCAAGTGGGCTTTCGACTTCTCTGGTCGATACTTTACTTCCCTTTGTACAAAGTAAGTTAAAACACAATCGTCAATTTCGTTTATGGTAAAATCCAGATAAAACCGTTATTAAACACGCTGGTTTAACCTTTTCAGTCTAAGGCAATATCTGACTACTAGTCTTCTCTGCTGTGACTCGTATGTTTCTGTCAGATATCCCTTAGGCTAAAGGAGTTCAATATCTGACTACTAGTCTTCTCTGCTGTGACTCGTATGTTTCTGTCAGATATCCCTTAGGCTAAAGGAGTTCAATATCTGACTACTAGTCTTCTCTGCTGTGACTCGTATGTTTCTGTCAGATATCCCTTAGGCTAAAGGAGTTCAATATCTGACTACTAGTCTTCTCTGCTGTGACTCGTATGTTTCTGTCAGATATCCCTTAGGCTAAAGGAGTTCAATATCTGACTACTAGTCTTCTCTGCTGTGACTAGTATGTTTCTGTCAGATATCCCTTAGGCTAAAGGAGTTCAATATCTGACTACTCGTCTTCTCTGCTGTGACTCGTATGTTTCTGTCAGATATCCCTTAGGCTAAAGGAGTTCAATATCTGACTACTCGTCTTCTCTGCTGTGACCAGTATGTTTCTGTCAGATATCCCTTAGGCTAAAGGAGTTCAATATCTGACTACTCCTCTGCTCTGCTGTGAGAAGTATGAAATATCTCTGTCAAATATCCACCCTTGTTTCCCCTTCCTTGATGACAGTTTAATTGATGTGTTTATGGTGTGTTTATGGTACAGAGATACTAAATCACAACATTAGCTTATTCACAGCATTCTATTATCAGTCCAATGTGTCTCACATGTGTTGCTGCTCTGGAAGCTGAAGTAACCCATGAGATAACTAAAATGACAAAGTGTGTTTGTATAGTTCATAGACTGTGAACTGCAGTGCACTTTCTGAGAAATCACTTTCCTGTCTTTCACTCACCCCTCTCTGTTTCTGGAAGAGCTGTTCCAGCTCTTTCTCCTTTCCAGACAGCTGCAGCTCCAGGTCTTGACTGAGAGACAGAAAGCGCTCATAGTCCTTTAGTGAAGGAATAAAAGAGGGAGGCAAGAGGACAAAGTGTAATGAGGAAGATGAAGATGTACAGTATTTGGTAGATTTAGCAACAAAGAGAAATACATTTTTTGACATCAGTACCTGCAGCACAATCCTGTCTTTTTCTGTTTTTATTTGCTGCTCCATTTCCTCATAAAGGCGCTGGATCTCATCATCGTGTGTTGCTGATTTCCTGTATGGATAAGATTCAGATGAGATGATGTGCTAACTACAGTGTGAACCTGTACATTTGTGTAAAACAATTGCCTAAATCAACACTCTTTAAAGATTCAATGTCCAGTGTAAACATTAAAACATTAAAAGAATTAACTAACGTTATCAGAATGTGAAGAGGTAACGTCAACACTGTTACAGAGATATCATGTTACAGAGTTGTGTTGCAGAGATATCTACTGACATTAGCATGCTAACTGACTAGCTGCACTCTGTCCAGTCGTGTCCCTCTACAGGTGATAGTAAGTCAGTGCAGCTCCAGTCTGCCCTCAGTACAGAGGGAGAAGAAGTACAGCTGCCTGACTCGCTTGTAAATATTACAGCCATGTTCTTTGTCTGTGTTATAGTTTGTTTATTGGATTACATTCAAAGTGGCAGAAACGAGACACCTCGCTTCGTCCTCACAGCTGCAATGAAGCTGTTTCCCTGAGTGTACAGCTGTCGGCAGTGTAGCTTCAGTTAGCAGTTAGCTGGAGTTCAGCCACAGCACCGGGGACCTGCAGACTCTCTGTAGCTGCTGGTACACAGGTCCATCAGCCCGCTGTGACTGCTGGTGCAGAGGCTTGTTCTGGCTGAGCTCAAGTCTCTATGGCTGCTGACTGGGGCTCTGTGTGACGGAGGCGGCTGCCAAGTGCCAGCTCGGCCAACCTCTCTCCTCCCCCGGCGAGCTGCTCTCCTGGGAAGAGCCGCCACGGGGAAGACGAGACGATGGACGCTATGTGGGTTGTTTTCTAGTTTCTGACACTTTGGATTTAGTCCAATAAACAAACTAACGTAGAATTACACGGACTACAGCCCCAGTTAACATTAGTGCCCAGTAAACACAGATGATCAGCCCCACATGAAGATTACAAGACAGCAGAGTGTTTTGGCCGGCTCTCAGAGTTTCAGCAGTTTGGTCGAATGTTGGTATTCTTGCCCACCGACTGACTGACTGACTGACTGACTGGCATTATAAATGAGTAAATATACACAATACGAGAGATTTTATGGATCCAGTTTAGAGGTGAAATACTGCCCCCTATTTCTTTGGAGGAGGTAGCTCGGAATTACACATTGAACCTTTAACTTATACAGTATAGTTTTGAATGAACCCATTGATATGCCCTAACAAATATGTCCCTCCCTCACCTTTTGAGAGCGCTCTCCATCTCCCTCTTCTCCTGGTTGGCCTCTATGATCTGGGATGTCACTCTGGACAGGAAGTCCTCAAAATTGGATAAAAGGTGAGGTTCGTCTCTGCGCAGCTGGGCCCACAGACTGCGCACCTCAGCAGGACTAAAGGGACAGCATGAAGAAGCAGGGGTAACCAGGTGCAGCAGTCAAACTCAATTTCTTAACTGATAGTTGCAGTTTTTGTCATGAAGTTTCATGAGAAACGCACTATTCTTTTTAAGGACAAGGATGGACATTTTAGCACAGCAACAATCCAACACCTAACAATACATAGAGGCAGCAGCTCAGGTACAAGGTCATTGTGGTTTTTGAAAAGGACATGATGTTCTTTGCCTTGAGAAATCTATTTATTATTGCTGCAAAAAATCTGATAACTGGCAAGACAGCAACATTGGAACAGTGAATATAAACAATGATTTAAGTATTAACATTTGCATTGGAATCAGACATTCAAAACTGTGTGATGACATAAATGTATTATTTATTTAATTATGTTTCCACAAGAAACAATATAATGTGCCTGTAAGCTATGATGAGGGAGGGAAAGTCAAACAAATAACTTTTCAACCTTTGCAAATCCTTCAAATCTGGCCAACATCAACATCAATATCAGTTAGTGCTGCACAAACTGATTTGATCTAAAATGTCAACTTTGAGCTAAACAGGTAGGCGGAGGCCAATAGGATGTGTAAATGTGGCATCCACCTCCACTGCTGTTTACTTTTATTGAGTTGGAGTTGTTTGTTAAAGGTGAGTCTAGTCATGCATTTCATAAGATCCTGTCATTATCCAGTGTTATATTTCAGTCTAACAACAGCTACTAATACCCATTAAATATTGTATGAAGCGCAGAGAACATTTACATTAATGATTCAGATACGTTTTCTGAAGGCTTTTTAAGTCTTAAGTCTGGAAGTGATGCTTTTTCACAAATCCTAATGTTTAATATTACATTTCTATGTTTCAAGCTCAACCTTATTAAAAAGATTTGAATATTCAAGCAGTCACACACAGATTGCTCAGACAGGGAGCACAGGAACGGCTTTGCTTGAGAGTGCAAACTTCCAACTCTTGTTTAATTTGCACAGCTGATTAAAGTCTCAGGCTAAGTCACTTAAAATGCAGTGTAGACGTAAAGCGGACGTTAACTAAGTGTGCAAAGATATGACGTGGACCTAACAACACACGCAACACAAAGAACACACGCACATACACTACTCACTCTTCAAAGACACTGTTGGCTCCGAGGCTCTCCATGAGCATGGAGAAGTGTTTCTCCTCTTCATCCTCGTCTCGTCTTACCAGGCTCTCCTCCCACTGGGTCTGGTACAGGACCTCTGTAGGGCTTTTACAGGCGTTCTTCTCCCCCATGCCTTCCTCTACAGTAATCTTCTGACTGGATAAAAACTCACCTAGAAAAATCAAGAGCTTAAGTGTACAATCGAAACATCAGACGACACCTGCCGGTGATAGAAGCGTTGTTTAAAGTAGGAACAGAAGGAAAACATACTAAAGCCGGAGGAGAACTCATCAAGGGTAAGGTATCCATTACCGTCGGAATCAAGTGTATCAAATACATTCTCCAACTCCTCCGCACTGAGAGGGAGCTCGGCGTTCAGCCTCTGTTTAAAAAGACACAAAACACAGCTGCTATTGACAAGAACAAAGCCTCACAGACCTTAGAACTACTGTAGCTATAACAACTGATACTTGAGACTTCAAAGGACAGTTATTAGTGCAGTTCATTATCATGTGCAGCAGAACAGTTGGTGGTTCTTTCCTAGTTATTATTACATCAGCATTAGATAAAATAGCCTGAATAACACAGGATGCCATTTAGTTCTAAGCAGAAAATGTTTAATGGACATGCAGCATCTTAAACTACACAGCACTTCACACTCATACAGCTGATGCATCAATGTTGTTACTAATCATAGCCATAAAAAACTGTGAAAAGAAATCCACTAGCATTTAATTTCATAAATCATTAAACTCAGTGAAAGTGGAAAATAACATCAATATATGATTGTATGGCTTTTTATGGCTTTTGACATAGATAGTTTGTCCTCTAAGGACATCAGAGAAATAAATAGATAGTGAAATAGAGTGAGATACAATTTGAGAGATAGCTGCTCCTTAACCAAAGGGTTCATCCAAACAGACATGACAGAGTGAGAACCTCGCCAAAAACCCCCTGACCAAGACAGTAACTGCTGGATCATTTAGAAGAAAAGCCAACACAGCCACACCTCTGTAAGCAGCTCGGGTTTTATGCCGTGTTTACACTGCTGCAAATGTTGACTGAGGCGACCCATTCGATCCAGGGGAGGGACAGGGAAAGGGTAGCATCTGCGTAAGACAATCAGCTGTTCTTGTAAAGTGTGTTATCTGGGCAGAACATATCCCTAATGTCAGCAAACAGTAGAATTGTAAAGCTAGTGTTTTGGTGTTCACAGTGTGAAACATACTTGAACTGGGAAGATATACTATATAAGAGTGCACATGATTGTAAGCAGAACCCCTCATTCCACACAGATGTGTGGAAAGTGTAAAACAAATCTAAGTAACAAGTGCTGCTTTCTAAGAACAGGTTTTACTCTTTAGACAGTTATATAAATACAAGTGAGAAGGTCCTACTCGCCATCTAATTTGCAATCCACTATCATAAACACCAGATCAAAAGCTTCCCCTCTGTGTATTTATGCTCCTCGGAGCGAGAGCCTACAAGTGCTTCATCAAAGGATTAGGCCTCGGCAGGGATGAATATAGCGAATCTGCACAATAATGTGAGTGGAGGAGTTGCATGACAAAGCTTCTGGTGCCTCTCCGTGTCTCTTTCATGCCGCTTTGAATAAGGTGAATATGTTCTATCTGTGTCCTGATCAGCATCATTAATGAGTGTGCAGACCGTCCCTGCATTTAATGCTCATTCTGGATGAACAAACAGTTGCTATCTCTAAAAAAAAAAAAAGATATGAAAATGTGATGCCCTGTACACTGTGGATAATAAAAAACAGCTGTGATACTTTGTCAAGTAATTAAAGTTAGTAACAATGTGTTTCTATTGTTTTCTGTGGCAGTAACCCATAAATGTAATCAAAACTGACATTACAGTTTTAATGACTCATGCAACAAGTCTTTACACTACTTTATAACATTAGAGCTCTGTCATGGCAGTCACCCTTGCATCAGCAACCTCACCTGCATGTCCCGTCGGGTGATGAAGCCCTTGTTCTCGATATCACACATCTGGAAGAACTCGTAGGTTTTCTCCACGATAGTGTTTTGTCCCACGTCCCCATTCTCGGACTTGGTCAGTGCCCATGCAGTTCGGGCCACCGTGGTGGTGGTGGTGATATCGGTGGTGAGGGCACAAGGAGCAGTAAAAGTTGCCATGGTATTTATGAGTCTGTTGATATGATAGCCTCCGTCACATGAGTCGGGTACAGACAGACAGAGGTGTGGAGAAAAGAGATATCCTGGAGCAGTCGAGCTTCAGGCTGCTCTACATCAGAGGCTCTCACCAATGTCACAGATTGTCATCTCTTAGCAACAGCCTTAGTCGATGAAACCTAGGAGAGAGACAGGATGAGAATCCTCAGTACAGCTCCTTATAAATGTATGTACTGCATCAAAACAAAATGTAAAGTCTATAATAAGGTAGCGCAGTTTGAGCCTAATAAATCAGAATGACATTTAAAAATGAATGATGTATCATCATCTCCTCAAGCATATAAATAAGTCTAATAGACATGCAGTAAAGGAACAGACTTATGAGGATTTGAGGAGTACATTTGTGCCTAAGAAGGGCACCTTGATTCAGTGTTTAATAACTTATGCTGGTAACTACACATTCACATTAAGAAATATGTTCATTAATGTTCTTTCTCGCTCATTCTGCCATCTCTCACACATTATCGGTCCCATTTATGTTTAGTTGTTGCATTGCCCACTTTGTGCTGTACACCTAAAACCACTGCTGCTCTCCTCCTTTACTTCAGGGAAGTCGGCCCCTGCTGAGACTAATGACATCTGACAAGTAAAGCCAAAACTGAAAAAAAAACTTGTGGTATGACGAGGACGGTCTTGTCTGCCTGGAAATATTGACTGATATAACTCGCTTAGTGGTGGGTTTCAGGGGCACTGCAGTTCTATGTGCATTGGTTTGGAACACTGCCTTCAGAAGGCCATTGTGCACCATGAGTCGGCTCAGTCGATTCATGAAGAAGAGCATCAGACAGTGTGCGTGTGTGTTGACCCACGCAAATGTAGACTTGTGGGACTGGTATAAGCCAAACAGACAGGAAAAAAATAGTCATGCATGTAGGCAGGTAAAAGGACAGAGGAGAGTGCAGGGTCAGAGGCATAATATACACACACACACACACACACACACCTTTTAACTCTAGTACTGGCACAAATATAATCTATATTTTTTACTCATAAAGCTCACTCAAGCATTTTTAATTGATACATCTGGAATCTGGAATTGATTTTACTGCACCTCAATAATAAAATACAAAACATATATATGTTTATCAAACATTTGGTTTTCAGAGAGGTACTTGAACATGAACATTGTCTCAACATTTCTACAAAGTGGCATGTTCTTTAAGAATGACTTGCTATTCTGAATGTGTCATGAAGTTTGAGCCTAAATATTGTGCAACATATTGTAAGCATGACATGAGTGAGCAACAGAAACGCTTAAGCATGAGAGAGGAAATAAGAAAGGGAACTTAGGTGAATTGGTGAAAGATTGAAGTTGTTTTCCCCCCTTCAAGCCATATAAACGTTTATGGCTACTTTGTTTAAACTTGGTAAGTTGAGAAAGTGACCGAGGACTAGAGTATGGGAATATCAGACAAGGAAAACACTCTTCTACACAGATACTTATTAAGCAAAAGGAAAGACATTTGATTCATCTGGCACATAATTTAATACTAAATTGTCTTGATCTATTTTCAGTCAATTGCCATCAAGTATAAGTTTAGGGAATACAAAAGTATTTGCACTTGCATTTATTTTCCTAAGATCTAACTTTCAAATGCTGGCGCTTACTTCTTTGCATACAGTTACCTTATCTGTTTCAGGTTTTGACATGGAACAGCTGTTAGAGATACCAGCTAAGCACAATAACTTCAAACTGAAACAAAAACTGTTTAAAGCAACACAAATGACCCTAACTAAAAATAATAGACAGTTATGAAACAGTCCATCTGTTTAAATGAATGATTAGGCTGACAGATGAATAGTCTACATTATAATTAGACATACGTTTCTCTTGTCTACAGACACCCACATTGTGGTCTGGAGAGCAACACATTTAGTTTGTGGTCGAGAGTCATGACACTTATTTTGCACTGACTTAAACATGACAGTCTTGGTATGATTAAAAAGCCACAATCAGCTATGTCAATGTACATTATGCCTTCTGCAGCTAAATATACAGTTTGTTCTATTGTGCCTGACAACAATTACAAAAGTACTGTGTAAAATCTAGCAGTACATTCTCACTGGACCATATTGCATGATTGATTGATTTTAAATATAGAATGTGTGTAGATGTGCACAGATGAAATTAAAGTTGTTGTTTATTTGGGATGCTGCTCAAAACTATTTAGGATTACCCAAAAGAGAATTTGTCTGACAAGCTGAAAGTATTTCGGGTATAACAAGTTACTTCAAGTCGCCAAATTAAAAGTTACACCACTTCCTGGATACAGGTCACGACCATTTCCACCCACAACAACACTCATCAGCCATCTGCAGGCGGTCTTTGAGGAACTGCAATGTGCCTGTTAAACCTGTCAAGTAGCCTCATTGTTACATCGGAAATGTCATTAAAAAATAAGCCAACAAACGCTTGCAATATGTAAACATAATGCCAGTAGAAGAAGGGAGGCTTGTGATAAGCAAAACAATACTCAGCTAAGGGCAGACAATGGGTTCAGGTTTCACAAAACACGTGCAGCAAGATTACACGTTCACTTCCTTCCCTGTCACTTTATTGTATTGTGAAACTCCTTGTGACGGATAAAGCCTCATTGACAATTGTGTAAATAAACACTTTACATAAACTAAGATAACGTTAGATAGCAAGGACTTAACAAAGAGTAGACAGTAGTTGTAAAGTTATGCTAACAGCAAAGACCGTCAGGTTTAATTAGCTGAAGTGCTCAGCTAACGTTACTGCTGTGACTTAGTTAGTAGACTGTTAAAAGTTAACGTTACGTACCAGCGAATGAAAAGTTAAATTCAGGTTGGAGGAATTCATTGACGTGTATCTGCCGTATCCGCTTTTAGTTGACCTCAGTGTTTACAAGTGGACTAGTGTGAGTGCAGGAATTTGACTGAGCACTGACGAGACGAACCTGGAGGGAGGGACTTCACCAAGTCATCGATGGTAACCTAGCAACTCTAACGAGGAAGTCCACGCGCATTAACCTTTTACCGTGTGCGGGCCCGCCAGAGCAAGAGGTTATTATAATACACCATGCTTCTGCCCCCTTCTTTCTTTTTCTTTTCTTTCTTCTCTGTGTAAGTTGCAAATCTCACTCACATAGAACCGAAGTGAAAGGAAAATGTTTTAATACATATTTTGACATAATGTTAATGTCAGAACTCAAACTGAATTAATGGAGGGCAGTAACATATTAAATGGGAATTTGTTTCTTTATTTTCTCAATTAAAAACACTATATATATATATTTCTATATTTCTATATATTTATTTATTTGTTATGTAAACGTCTTCCATGATATTTATCTTTGTTAGTAACATAATGAAATAACCATAACTGATTCCAACATATCCTACAGTAGGCCAAAGAGATGAAGTTGTTTCAGTACAAGTATAAGCATGCTGTCATGGTGGTCAATGAGAAACAGATTTAGCCTGAAATTAAATTACAAAAACACTTAGAGGCAAGTGAGGAAAAAGTATTATTGTCAAAGTCTGATCTGAATTGTTGTATATTCTGTGTTTATGAATTAAGAACAGGTGAAAAAGTTGATAAATTCCATAAGTATTTGTTTTCATCTGTGAACAGGTGGGGCAAAGAAGTTTTGCCAGGTGAAAAAAAAGGTTTGCCATCATTTTCCGAAGTGTGTGGCTGAAGTGCACCAGTGCCCCATATTCCATATAGGACTGAAATAATATTTTTAGTTTCTCCATGCATTCTAAACTCAAGGTACATATATTGTGTGTTAGCAAGTTATGAAACTGTCATGTCTGTCTTTCACTACAAATGTATTTTAATCATATCCATATGATATTGCACCAAAAAATCAGCTTGAATGTTGTGTAACCTGCAATAGAAAAAATATCATGACAAAAACAACAATCACATGGCAAAACTATATTACAATATTTTACCTGTGTGCAATACTGTACACCGGTATTGTAGTGCACTATACACTACGTACAGTAGGCCTACACGGACATGTAGACATTATGTAGGGAAGCTATTTGAGATAATCTGAATATACACACAAAGCATGAAACCATCAATTATAAGACCTGTGATACATGAATCAAATTAGAATTACCGGTTGTATGCCAGTCCAAAATGTCATGATTAGCATATGACTCAGTCCAAGTGGACATTTGTGCCATATTTGAAGGAATTCCCTCCAGGCACCCTGAGTCCATGAGAATGGTAGGACAACCCGAAAACATAATGACGCTGAGGAACAATAAGAGACAGCATCTATAAAGGCTGCTTCCATCACTGGAAGACACTTAGTTAAAGTAAAACGGATCTTTTTAACAGCAGACATTGACATGTCAAAGCAGGAAAACCACAGGTGGAACTAATAACATTAACGATGCCTCTGCAAGCCATATCAGTGAGCTTAGCTTGTTGAACACCAGGATGCATGACATTTCTACAGTAGAAATATTTTCAGAGAAAAACATACGTTACTTATTGCATTCAAAAGTAAAAACACTTATAGGCCTTTTACACGGACAACATTTTGAGATGTCACAGTTGGGAAAGCTCAAGTGTAAATAATCAAATTAGTGGCTGCATTCCATGTATTGTTCATGCTTGCTTTTCTACTATGATAAGTCAAAATACTTTCCACTGCAAAAAAAGTCTATCATGCAGGCAAAATCGCACTACCTTACATTTTATGGGTTGGGTTAGGGTATTCTAGATTCTCAAACGTACACGCACTTAAAAAGTGAGTTTTCCATTATTTCCCCTTCTGCAGTTGTAATACCAATGGCCATCACATGAGGACAGTAAAGGACCTGGTATGGATTCATTGAAATTAAATGAATAGCATTTCATCACTAGTTTTTTCCCACTATAAACCAGGAAACTCATGTTTAATCAGCCACTTTTAAAGAAGTCAATATTATACGTATTGACCCTCCAACACACTGCAGCAGGCTTTTATATTGTCCATCTGGACATACATAGTCTAATAAATGGCACAGATGAGTCAGTCTTACAACAAGTGGGTCTAATCTACAGGGGGAACATTCTTATTATGTACCATATAATACAGCAGCCAAGCAGGTGTAAAAACTCTCCCAGGCCACGCATTCCTTCAGCTTCCCCACTTCACGGACTGAAACTACATGAATGTTCCACATGTGTGGCGGTGATGAGGACCCTTGAGCTTTGACTGTCTCCTTAAGTTGTTTTTGAAAGGTTGATTTGCAGCAAAAAGATGCAAGCGAGGCGACGCTCCGCAGTTGAGACCTCGGAGCCAGATGTGTTTACACTTTGATACACTGAGTAATGGTCTTTGGAATAGGACACATTTCTCACATGAGTGAAAGTAGACAACAGACACAAGTGTTGGGATGATTCTGTATTGGATCTCACTGGTTTTAAATCCTATAGTCAATAATTGTGATATTTCTTACACTTTAGTATTTCATACAATCTGCTTTAAAGCTCTTTATTGATTGTCTCCTGAAGTTTTCTTATGAGGGATACATTTCATCCAACCCCATCATCCGTGAAGCTCACATGGGGAAAGGAAACTACAGCCACATTTTTAGGTCCAGCAAAGATCCACTACTACAGGACCTCTGGGAGCCATTTTAACCTGCGGATAGGAGAACTAGAGCAGAGTGGCAAGGAAGAGAGGAGAGGGAGAGACATGTTGTAGCAAGAGAATGCAGCCAGTGTCACCACACTGCTCTGGTTTAAGGGCCTTGGAAGGACTTACATCACACTTGGAGAGTTTCATTCTGCTCTGCATTTCAGAGTACGGGAGGATGTGTGGTTAGAGGCTTGGAGTCATCTGTGGCACTGCTTTAGAGGCCTTTCAGTGCCTCTGGGATCACGCTATGTGGCTATGATTAGAGATATGCCAGTGCCTGGGGATGTGGACAGTTCTTCAATTCAAAACCGTGGCCTTTGCTGTATCATTGTCTATCTTTGTGGCTTCGGATGGTTTTGGTTTTGGTTGTCTGAACGTGCTCTTTTGTGCTTTCAGTCTCGGATTGTGTGCCAGGGAAAACTGTAGAACTCATTCACCTTCCATGATTTTTGTTTTTATCTCTAATTTACTGGAATTGGGTTCTCCACTGTGGTTTCACTTTCTCACTAGAACCTCTAGGTGGCACTCTGAAGTAGGATAATGCTGTGTGGGAGTCAAACTCAGCACCTGTGGACTTCATTTGCAGCCAAAACGCTCCTTCATGTTATCTTGTGTAAAAACTAATTATTTTTAGACATAAATGCAAATGCTTCCTACATTGGTTTACTGGGAGAGTAAACAGGAAGTGGAAAATGTGAATTTGTTTTTCTAATTTGTTTTTACAGCAAAATACCTCAAATGGCATATTTCTGTCACAAACAACTCCATCATTCATGTTTTCCCTGTGAGTATTTTAACATTATAGCGAAGACAAATCTGACAAATCTGACCAATCTGACTCATTTTCCAAGGATGTGGTGGTGATTGGAGCACACTCATGAAGCAACCTGATTGATTGTTGCCGAGATGGAAGCAATGCTGGCATACAAAGCAAGCAAGCTGGTGCGATCGCTTCTTATTGCACAAAGTCTTATTGGGCAAGACCAGCTATTACACGCTCCATTTACAGGGACGGCTGCTGATACACTGAGGGCGATAATATTTAGCCTGACGTGTGACATAACAACACATCCATCCCAGTTAGCCTCTGGGGCAGGGGTCGGGAACCTTTTTGGCTGAGAGAGCCATAAAAGCCAAATACATTTTTTAATGTATTTACTTGAGAGCCATATATTTAATAAATTTGAACGCAACTTTATGCGTGCATTTTTTTAAGAATAACACGTCTCCGAGTACTAATAGCGGCATCAGTGTTGCATTGAACAGGTGCTCTTTTATTAAATAAACTAAACGCTTACGTTATTTATCTCATTTATGTGCACGTTTCAGTGTTTACTGCACGGGTGTCAAACTCAAGGGAATTATGACCTATTTAACCTCTTATGGCTGTTGTTGTTGGTGTTGTTTTTGTTGTTGTCCTGCATTTTAGCACCTTGAGATTGCTTTTAGCTTTGAAAGGCGCTTTACAATGTATTATTATTATTATTATTATTATTATTATTATTATTATTATTATTATTATTATTATTATTATTATTATTATTATTATTATTATTATTATATTCGGCCCGCGACAAAATATCATACGTATGTCATAACTGGCCCGCCAGTTTTGATAATTAAATCAATGCATGGCACAACCACGGGAAAAGACATTTGAGAAATGTGTGAATGTGTTCCCGACTGCGCATTCTGCTGATAAACTGAGCGCATTTGCCGACTTTGCAGCTCAGAAATTAAAATTGAACTGCTTCATGCCGCTCAGATGCTTTGCATGTTTAGAAGCACACACCTGTGTGAGCAGCTTTTCTCTGATGAAGATGAACAAAAACCCACACAGGAGTCTCTCACTGATGCACACCTTCACTCACTGAGGGTTTCCACAGAACCCCACACATTAAACTGGCAACTAAGAAAAGATTCCAAACATCTGGCTCTGACACATGTGCATACTAGGAGAATGTAGCCTCCCTAAATATGTTCCATATCTTTTTGCACTTTATCCAATATGTCTATCCTGTTCAATAAATGTGGACCGTGTTTGGCCCTCGACGTAGTCCAAGTTTTTAATTTTGGCCCTCTCTGTAAATGAGTTTGACACCCCTGCTTTAAGGCATCACACTTGCCACACAGCGAACCTGGCTCATATGTATCATCCCAGTGTAAAGTAAAAGTACCACAGGGTACAGGAGGATCAGGAAAGACATTTACTAAATGAAAAAACAAAAAGGCCACTTTAGCAGCAACAACATGAATGATGGCGTAACTAATTAGGCAGTTTTTACATGATGTTAATGGAAGCCTGCACTGATTCACATTTACTGTCTGCCGACATTTCTATTCATTATTTTGTATCTTTAAAAAAAACAACACCAACTATGTCGACATTGTTTATTCTTGGTTTAACTTTGTAAGCGTGCTCTGGGTCATGATGGTGTTAGGTGTGGTGATCCTGGCTGTGTGTATTCATCACCATAGATCATCATACACTTCTCTTATTTATAGAAACACCTGTACACATAACAAAAATCCAATTCACGACCTCTACAATTTACTGTACTCTCTCACGCACTCGCACGCACGCACGTTCATTAGTACATGTCATGGAAACAGAACGTTGACGTTCTACGAGGTGATGTAAAAGCTGCAGGTCTTCCGAATTGTCTTTTGCGCTTTGACTTGACTCGAGTTGACTTGTGAAACCTGGAAAGTTGAAATCTTGGATATCTGATCGCCTTGAAAACAACTTCTGGATTACTGAGCTGAAGAAAAACCTTTGGAGTACATCTACAGCAAACCTTTCTCGTTGAAAACATGGATTCCGCTGGATCCCCTGTGGAGGAGCGCCTGCTGACCCGGGTCTTTGCTTTTGCAGGTAAGACATATTTTAATTTCATGATAAATGTATTTATTAATGTTCCTTCATTGACTAAAAGTGAATTTCAGTAAGAAATGTGCATTTAATTATATTACATTGTTGAATATTAAGATTAAAAGTTAATAGAATGTTGGTTGGCCTGAAGGAAAAAACTGATTTTGGTGACACTAGACGTTTTTTCGGTCTAAAACAATAATTATGTGATAAGAATGTAATATTTTTCGCGGGACAGCTGTGGAATATGTTAACAATGGTGTAGGGATTTGAAAACACCGTTATTTTAGTTTGAGGATCTCAATTTTCGAAATTTGGCGTCGAAAATGTAGGAAAAACGATGGCGACCGGGCCATTTTTTGAAAAATGCCAAAAAAAATGTTATTTTTGTGCCCCATGGAGATAATCGAACGTTTTAGGAGCAAACGTCGTAACGTCAGAACGTGCAGGTGTAAACAGACCAGGGCACGTTCCTCTGTGGGGACAGTTGAGGTTGCTGCTTAAAATGTATCCGGAGATATTGTCAACTTTTAACACGTTGAAGCGTGCGTAATTGCGCACGCAGGTCTGTGCGCTTAAATCTTTTTGTCTGTATCTCAGTGTTTTTCAAAGCTTATTATATATTCTCAGATATTTTTTAGGAGCAGAACAAGATTATTGTGTAGAATTATGTTATTAAATTGACTGATTCTTCCCTAACTGAGCAGAGACAGTGGTACTGAATGTTCCATTTAGTAAAACATGATTAACTAGGCCTTTAGACCCCTTGTTTAAGTGCAGAATGTGACTTTTAAATAAAAATGTTTGCTCCTCAGGTGGATCTTTGCCCCCCGACGACCCCGTCCTGTCTGACTACGAGGACGAGGACACTGTGGACGGGCTTCAGGAGGCTCAGCCTCGTGAAGGTAATGGAGACAGTGAGCAGCACCTCCCAAACTATGGGATGGATGGGCAACAACATCGTCCTGCTGCACCTTCTCCTGTTTACTACCCTGTTCCTTATCCTGTTCCTTATGCTGTTCCTTATGCTGTTCCTTACGCTGTTCCTTACGCTTTCCCCCATGCTGTTCCTCCCGCTTACGCTGACGCTTACGCTGACACTTACGCCAACGCTTACGCTGACCCTCATGCTGACGCTGATCCTCATGCTATTGCTGACCCTCATGCTTACGCTTACGCTTATGCTCACGCTCATGCTCATGCTCAAGCTGATGTTTACGCTCACCCTCAGGCTTACGCTGATGCTTACATTGACGCTCATGCTTACGCTTACGCTCATGCTTATGCTTACGCTCATGCTTACGCTCACGCTTACGCTCACGCTCACGCTGAGGTTCGCACTGCCGCTCGCACTGACGCTCGTGCTCACGCTCGCGCTCACGCTGACCCTCATGCTGACCCTCATGCTATTGATGATGATATTGCTGCTGCTGTTGAGGAAATGGTTCACGGGTACAGGTATAATGTTCATCAAAGGTTAGATGGGTACAGGTATGGGCACCAGGAAGACAGATCAGAACGGGACTCGGACTCTGAGGTCGATGTCGTGGGACTTGAAGACGAGGACCACGAGGTTCAGGACGAGTTTGTGTACGATATCCCTGTTCTGGATGTTGAGGACATCGTGGACTCTGAGGTCGATGTCGTGGGACTTGAAGACGAGGACCACGAGGTTCAGGACGAGTTTGTGTACGATATCCCTGTTCTGGATGTTGAGGACATCAGGCTATTCTCCTTAGAAGATTGTTCCGAAGACTCCAGAGATGAAAAGGTTCCTGGATCCCCCTCAACTTCTGGCCACGGCTCCTCCACAAGAAGACGCAGGGATGAGAGCGACGGGGAGGAGGCTGCTGTGAAGAGGCGGAGGCGGTTCTGAGGACAGCGACTCGGATTGACTCTACAATGGATGGGTTGATAATCCTCCTGGAAACATCAGAGCAATCACTTTGTCCATATCTGCCCCTCATCACTTCTAAATCACAGCAGGACCAGTGATTCTCATGGTAGCCTTTGCGTCTTGCAGGGCGGGTTCAGGGAGCGTCTTGCACTGATTGGATCGAGCATTTGCAACATGGAGGAGCTTGCCTTTGCGTCTGGCTGGGCAAGCAAGTCCCAGGAAGTGTCTTGCACCGGGACCTTTTTAGTAGTATCACCTCATTTGTTGCACCGTGGATCGATCTTTCTTTCTTTCTTCTTTCTTTCTTTCTTCTTTCTTTCTTTCTTTCTTTCTTTCTTTCTTTCTTTAATCCTGAGGATCTGTTTTGCCCCAGGTAGCCCTCGCGTCTGGCAGGGCTGTCAACACCTCAGGAAGCATCTTGCACTCGAGCATTTTTTGTAGCGTCTCCTCATTCTTTGCACGGTGGATCGATCTTTCTTTATTTCATCCTGAGGGCCAGAGTTGCCTCAGTTGCTCTAGGTCAACACTAAAGATATCACTGAAAACCACTGCACTGATAACAGAAGAAGCAGGATAAAAGAAGACATGGCACTTTAATTTCATACCACCTTCACTTGCCAATTGACAGGTAATGCACTGGACCCCTACAAAAACATCAAAGCAAAACGTATTTCAGCCACTACTTATCTATCGTTCTTCAAAAACACCAGACTTCATTCACAACAGTCATTTCACCTTGCAGAACACAGGAGCTGCTAGTCTACCGCTGCCTCCATCTGTTAGATAATGTTATTGTGTAAACAAAAAGTCTGACCGATCCCTTTAATTTGGCCAAACAAGGTATGTTAACTATAAACAAAAAATATTTCAATAATTCAAAGAATATTTGTCTTACTTTACTCTTATCTTCCTCCAGCACCTGAGATCCTGACTAACGCAAGGTAAATATCTGGAAATCCTGGACTCCCTGAGATGTCAACCAAACCACACATAGCCAGCATTGCAGCCGTCCACGGAGCACACTTGGCAGCCTAACCTCTCACTGGTTTATAAATTCAAATAAAACACCCTAAAATGTAAATTGAATCTTTGTATTGTGTGATTTGTTTCTGTTACTTGTGATGTTGAGTTAAAAAGTGTTTCATTTGCAGGCGTCATAAAATATACAATGGCTGAAATGCATC
The DNA here is from genome assembly GCF_900634415.1 of Cottoperca gobio. Taxonomy (NCBI): domain Eukaryota; kingdom Metazoa; phylum Chordata; class Actinopteri; order Perciformes; family Bovichtidae; genus Cottoperca; species Cottoperca gobio. The sequence goes on along the minus strand of NC_041360.1, from coordinate 8,612,207 downwards.
TTAAACTGATCTGCCTCTTTAAACAAGCACAGATGTTTTTTTTTAAATGTCCATATACAGATTAAAGTTTTGACAAATATCTACACGTTCTGAGAAACCATCAAAAATCAGGGAAGTAAGAAAATGAGAGAGAAAACAGTCAAAACACACATATACACAAAACTATTTTCTATCAACACAAATCTATGAAGGGTACAATAAAAGTAAAAGTCTACAGCCATGCTGGCAGGAAGGATGTGAGACTGTTATGATTACACATCAACAATATTGGAAAGCTGAAAAATAAGGAAAGTAGCTATTCTTGGATCAAGGGACTACTGAAAACAATGAGGATGTTTGGCCTGAAGGTGGCGCCAGAGGTACAGCCATGTTGTTACATGACAGAATGCTCTTCACCAGTGTAGGCAGGTCTCAGTTTGACAACATTTCAACTATACATACAATTACATTGTAATTACATTACAACTGTTGAAAAGATGATGTTTTTTCTTGCTGGAGCAGTCGTCCAAATTACAATGTAAAACATCTGCATGTTGCGATTGTGTAAAAGGCCTTGAGCAGTGTTAAAAATACAAAACACCAGATTAAAGAAACAGGCAGGAAGAGTTTGTACCATCCTACACACACTCCTCTTTTCCAAAAACCTCTGGAGCATTTTCATATTTTAAACTAGTCGTGTTTGCACAACTTTACCTAATTCCACACATCAATCCTCATCTAATCCTTCATGTTCAGAGCAACAAGAATCATAATCAAACTCATTGTTTTGGGATTATTGGTACTATAGGTGTAGTCGTAATGTATCACTCTACAAATCTCTTATTCTGTTTGCAGCCTGTGAACACATACATTCTCCCTGTACCTTCAAATGTCCATTTGTCTTGAATGTACTGTGATATTCATTTACTGCAGAAGATGAAATGAGGACAGGAGAATCCTTGCTAAAGAGCATTAGTTTATTTTCCACAGGTTACTTTCAAAACAATTCATTATGTACAAAATCTCTAATGTTGGATACATGCATATCAATCATCATCTCACTGTGGCTGTTTCAGAGAAACCTTAGAAATACTAGCTGTACATTAAAACGAGTGCCTCTGCATTGCAATTTATTGCTGGTTTTACAATCGCAAGTCACTAATGCCGTTATTAATTATTTCCTCAATTTTTTAAGATATTTACAATTTGATTAGTAAGGTCTAAAAACCACAAAAGAAACTGAGCGACATGAACGAAGAAAAATGTGACATTTGTATCTCCCTAGATTGTCTACGCTGTCTGTATGTTTTTGCCATGAATATAAAGTGACCATTACTACAGACCCCCCCCCCCCCCCCCCTACTCTTATAAACTCAACAGAAATCACCAATAAAATGAATACAAAAAATGAAAACAGTTAATCTGTGTAAAACACTACGTTCTGTGAGCAATTTGGGAAATGCACATGTTAATTTATTTATGTGAATAAAATTTACCAATTTTAAATCCAGTTAAAATAAATTATGGGAACTATTATTATTATTATTATTATTATTATTATTATTATTATTAATAAAAGGGATATTTTATTTAGTTAATTACAACAGTGTTTTTATTTCGTTTGATATAAAATATGTCCATTTTCACTCCATATTGCAGGGGTCGGGAACCTTTTTGGCTGGGAGAGCCACAAAAGCCAAATATTTTTTTTAATGTATTTCCTTGAGAGCCATATATTTAATAAATTTGAAGGCAACTTTATGCGTGCATTTTTTTAAGAATAACACGTCTCCGAGTACTAATAGCAGTATCAGTGTTGCATTGAACACGTGCTCTTTTATTAAATAAACTAAACGCTTACGTTATTTATCTCATTTATGTGCACGTTTCAGTGTTTACTGCACGGGTGTCAAACTCAAGGGAATTATGACCTATTTAACCTCTTAAGGCTGTGTTGTTGGTGTTGTTTTTGTTGTTGACCTGCATTTTAGCACCTTGAGATTTATTTTAGCTTTTAAAGGCGCTTTACTAATACAATTTATTATTATTATTATTATTATTATTATTATTATTATTATTATTATTATTATTATTATTATTATTATTATTATTATTATTATTATTATTATTATTATATCCGGCCCGCGATAAAATATCATACGTGTGTCATAACTGGCCCGCCAATTTTGGTAATTAAATCAATGCATGGAACAACCACGGGAAAAGACATTTGAGGAATGTGTGAATGTGTCAAAAACTGGAAAGCAAAGGGAAACACACCACAGATCTCTGGGACGATGTGAGCTGGCCTTTTTGTGCGACATAACGAAGCATCTCACTGTTAAACCTGCAGTTTCAGGGCCGTGGGATCACGGACATGTATGATGCCAAGCTGCCTGTGGGAGACTCTGATGCAGAAGGAAACTTTGGTCACTACGTGTTTCTAACACTGACAAACATCTCCACCGCTGTGTTCCTGACAGCATTCTGCTGTTGAAATGAGCGCATTTGCCGACTTTGCAGCTCAGAAATTAAAATTGAGCTGCTCAGCAATCCGTTTGCAGTTGACTTCAATATGTTCCATATCTTTTTGCATTTTATCCAATATGTGTATCCTGTTCAATAAATGTGGACCGTGTTTGGCCCTCGACGTAGTCCCACTTTCTAATGTTGGCCCTCTCTGTGATTGTTTGACACCCCTGGTCTACTGCTTGCTTTGCGCAGTTTCTCCTCTGCTGTTTCTAGAAGGGCAGGGCTCCGCCCCCTACACACATACGCTCACACACACACAGGTGTGTAAGTGTGTGCGCTGTGCAGTCAGAGACAGAGCAGAGGAAAGGAGAGGGGAGAACTAAAAACAAATCCGCTGCTAAATGTTTTACTTTAAAATGACACAGTATAATTATTATCATGTTAAAAAATGTCAGCTCAAAATTGTCTGCGAGCCATATCGCCTCATCGAAATCATATATAATATCATATATGGCTCCTGAGCCATAGGTTCCCGACCCCTGACCTAGAGGTTCTAGTGAGAAAGTGAAACCACAGTGGAGAACCCAATTCCAGTAAATTAGAGATAAAACAAAAATCATGGATAGCATAAAAACGTTAATTTATTAGTTAGTTTAGATAAAGTTCCTATTTAAATATTACCTGATCCATGTGCCAATATGAGGTTATATACATAAAAAGTCATTTGTGAGGACACTTATGCTGAATTCATCTTAAGGTTGCGTCTGTACAGCTGGCAGGGGCACTGAAGTAAATGAAGCCTGATTGCCACTTGGGAATCTCTAGTTGAAAAAGAGAGCAAACACACTTTATCATAGCTGTTGGAAATGACCTAAATGTGGCGACCTTGAAGGTGACGACTACCCTTCGAAGTAGGTCTGACCTATATGTAAGTCTTTCAATTGTTTACGCAGACTGCAGAGCTGCAGTGAGAAAAAGATCAAGCGCATAAAGTTTTACAGTCTTTCTGCTGCGGCACAAAAATGTGAATGAGTTCTTCAGTTTTCCCTGGCACACAATCCGAGACTGAAAGCACAAAAGAGCACGTTCAGACAACCAAAACCAAAACCACCCGAAGCCACAAAGATAGACAATGATACAGCAAAGGCCACGGTTTTGAATGGAAGAACTGTCCACATCCCCAGGCACTGGCATATCTCTGATCATAGCCACATAGCGTGATCCCAGAGGCACTGAAAGGCCTCTAAAGCAGTGCCACAGATGACTCCAAGCCTCTAACCACACACCCTCCCGTACTCTGAAATGCAGAGCAGAATGAAACTCTCCAAGTGTGATGTAAGTCCTTCCAAGGCCCTTAAATCAGAGCAGTGTGGTGACACTGGCTGCATTCTCTTGCTACAACATGTCTCTCCCTCTCCTCTCTTCCTTGCCACTCTGCTCTAGTTCTCCTATCCGCAGGTTAAAATGGCTCCCAGAGGTCCTGTAATAGTGGATCTTTGCTGGACCTAAAAGTGTGGCTGTAGTTTCCTTTCCCCATGTGAGCTTCACGGATGATGGGGTTGGATGAAATGTATCCCTCATAAGAAAACTTCAGGAGACAATCAATAAAGAGCTTTAAAGCAGATTGTATGAAATACTAAAGTGTAAGAAATATCACAATTATTGACTATAGGATTTAAAACCAGTGAGATCCAATACAGAATCATCCCAACACTTGTGTCTGTTGTCTACTTTCACTCATGTGAGAAATGTGTCCTATTCCAAAGACCATTACTCAGTGTATCAAAGTGTAAACACATCTGGCTCCGAGGTCTCAACTGCGGAGCGTCGCCTCGCTTGCATCTTTTTGCTGCACATCAACCTTTCAAAAACAACTTAAGGAGACAGTCAAAGCTCAAGGGTCCTCATCACCGCCACACATGTGGAACATTCATGTAGTTTCAGTCCGTGAAGTGGGGAAGCTGAAGGAAAGCGTGGCCTGGGAGAGTTTTTACACCTGCTTGGCTGCTGTATTATATGGTACATTATAAGAATGTTCCCCCTGTAGATTAGACCCACTTGTTGTAAGACTGACTCATCTGTGCCATTTATTAGACTATGTATGTCCAGATGGATAATATAAAAGCTGCTGCAGTGTGTTGGACGGTCAATACGTATAATATTGACTTCTTTAAAAGTGGCTGATTAAACATGAGTTTCCTGGTTTATAGTGGGAAAAAACTAGTGATGAAATGCTATTCATTTAATTTCAATGAATCCATACCAGGTCCTTTACTGTCCTCATGTGATGGCCATTGGTATTACAACTGCAGAAGGGGAAATAATGGAAAACTCCCTTTTTAAGTGCGTGTACGTTTGAGAATCTAGAATACCCTAACCCAACCCATAAAATGTAAGGTAGTGCGATTTTGGCTGCATGATAGACTTTTTTGCAGTGGAAAGTATTTTGACTTATCATAGTAGAAAAGCAAGCATGAACAATACATGGAATGCAGCCACTAATTTGATTATTTACACTTGAGCTTTCCCAACTGTGACATCTCAAAATGTTGTCCGTGTAAAAGGTCTATAAGTGTTTTTACTTTTGAATACAATAAGTAACGTAAGTTTTTCTCTCAAAATATTTCTACTGTAGAAATGTCATGCATCCTGGTGTTCAACAAGCTAAGCTCACTGATATGGCTTGCAGAGGCATCGTTAATGTTATTAGTTCCACCTGTGGTTTTCCTGCTTTGACATGTCAATGTCTGCTGTTAAAAAGATCCGTTTTACTTTATCTGAATATTAGGTCTCAGCCTGTTTGTTAGATGTTTTGTGTTGTGTTTGTACTTCCTGTTTTATTTTGTTAATTACCTGTTCTCTGTTGTTTCTACTTCCTACCCCCAGGTGTTCCCAATCTGTTCGTTAGTGTCCTCACCTGTGTCTCGTTCCCTCTCACTTCTTGGTGTGTATATAGAGTCTGTTTTGTCTGTCTCTCGTTGCCAGTTCGTCTTCGTACTTCGATGTCAAGAGTTCCAGCATTAGTCCCGTCTTCCTGTTTCCCAAGCGTTTGATTCCCCAGCTTCCTCGACCTTTTTTCCGTGACTCGATTCTGCCCTTGCCTGATCCTTGTCTGCTGTGCTGTTACGCTGAGTATCTGCCCGTGTACCAAACCTGTTTCCGTGACCCGACTCTGCTCCTGGATTACCCCTTGATACTTTGTAAGTTTCTACTGTCTATGCTTGTACCATAACAACTGCAACGTTTTCAGTAAAGACCAGTTCCATTCAACATTTATCTCCCTCTGTGTCGTGCAATTGAGTCCCACCTCCCTTCTGTCTTGATCGTACCGTTACACTAAGTGTCTTCCAGTGATGGAAGCAGCCTTTATAGATGCTGTCTCTTATTGTTCCTCAGCGTCATTATGTTTTCGGGTTGTCCTACCATTCTCATGGACTCAGGGTGCCTGGAGGGAATTCCTTCAAATTTGGCACAAATGTCCACTTGGACTGAGTCATATGCTAATCATGACATTTTGGACTGGCATACAACCGGTAATTCTAATTTGATTCATGTATCACAGGTCTTATAATTGATGGTCTCATGCTTTGTGTGTATATTCAGATTATCTCAAATAGCTTCCCTACATAATGTCTACATGTCCGTGTAGGCCTACTGTACGTAGTGTATAGTGCACTACAATACCGGTGTACAGTATTGCACACAGGTAAAATATCGTGTATCCATAAGTTTTTTTTTTTTTTTATATGAAAGGCAAGTGTGGGGGAAAAAAGTGTGATCTTAATAATTTCCTCTCCTGAGTTTATGGTTTAAAAACAAATGAAAAAAAGTTTTGCCATGTGATTGTTTGTTTTGTCATATTTTTCTATTGCAGGTTACACAACATTCAAGCTGATTTTTGGTGCAATATCATATGGATATGATTAAAATACATTTGTAGTGAAAGACGGACATGACAGTTTCATAACTTGCTAACACACAATATATGTACCTTGAGTTTAGAATGCATGGAGAAACTAAAAATATTATTTCAGTCCTATATGGAATATGGGGCACTGGTGCACTTCAGCCACACACTTTGGAAAATGATGGCAAACCTTTTTTTTCACCTGGCAAAACTTCTTTGCCCCACCTGTTCACAGATGAAAACAAATACTTAAGGAATTTATCAACTTTTTCACCTGTTCTTAATTCATAAACACAGAATATACAACAATTCAGACTTAGACAATAGATCACCAGAATACTTTTTCCTCATTTGCCTCCAAGTGTTTTTGTAATTTAATTTCAGGCTAAATCTGTTTCTCATTGACCACCATGACAGCATGCTTATACTTGTACTGAAACAACTTCATCTCTTTGGCCTACTGTAGGATATGTTGGAATCAGTTATGGTTATTTCATTATGTTACTAACAAAGATAAATATCATGGAAGACGTTTACATAACAAATAAATAAATATATAGAAATATATATATATAGTACTTTAATTGAGAAAATAAACAAACAAATTCACATGTAATATGTTACTGCCCTCCATTAATTAATTTTGAGTTCTGACATTAACATGTCAAATGTATTAAAACTTTTATTTTCCTTTCACTTCGGTTCTATGTGAGTGAGATTTGCAACTTGCACAGAGAAGAAAGAAAAGAAAAAGAAAGAAGGGGGCAGAAGCATGGTGTATTATAATAACCTCTTGCTCTTTAATGCGCGTGGACTTCCTCGTTAGAGTTGCTAGGTTACCAACGATGACTTGGTGAAGTCCCTCCCTCCAGGTTTGCTTCGTCAGTGCTCAGTCAAATTCCTTGACAGGTCTAACGGGCACATTGCATGAACTCATGATGAAAGAATCTGGCTCTTTAGCGGCTTAATGCTCAACGTTCTTGCTACCATTGCTAACTTTTTCTGTCTGCTGTTTGCTGGAAACAGCTGCCTGCTTAGGCCCAAAACAACTCTGATGAGAGTGGAGAGACCACACCAAAAGTTAAAGGCTGTAAAGAAAACCTCACTATATATGTATATAAAATTATTGATTATAACTGCTTTAATATCATTAAATAGCATCAAATGGTTGCAAACTGAAGTCAACATTTTACAGATTATTACCATCCACGACATGTCCTATTTAATTCTTTCTCATTTTACGTCTTTGTATAATTTACCTTGTTTGTCATTAATTGCTGCAAAAGTGTTAATGCTCTTACGGCAACATTGAGATGATGCCTGCTGACTAAATGTGTTCTTTTATTGCTGGAGCAGCTTATAAACTTAACTTAACTTATTAATCTTGGCTAAAAGTTGCCAAGCAATTCATATTATAACACTTGGACGTACACAGAACTTTCATTTTTCTTTCTTGAACACAGAAAAATGACATTTTTTAACACTGTACTCACAAACACCCTATTTTAAAGAGAGGGCTGTCACATCCTGGGTAGTTTTGTACCAAATAACGTGCTGCTGCACACAGACACATCTGACACACTGCTGACTATCAGGGAACTTCACAACCATTTCAAGATGTGCAGTGCAGTCTGAGGTATACTCTGCATGCTATATTGACATGCACTTGACTTCATCCTATTCACCTCTTAAAGTCTTTCCCTTTTGACATATACTTTAGCTGTCAGTAATGTGATTTTGATCTGGTCATCCTCACGACCCTATCAACATCTTTGACTATTTGTATGTGATAGATCTCAAGATCATTTATATTATATTGAAGCAACCAAGGCCAATCAAGTGTAAAGTCAACAGAGCAATGAGACTCAGGCATTACAGACTGCATGAACTAAGAGACAAGTGGAGTATTTCAGCTGGCTGGCTGCCAGCTTCATAAATCAATCATGCTTTTATGGTCAGGACTGTAAAGAACATGATGTTGGAGATGGAAATCTTATTTTCACATAATATGTACCACCTTGCATATTGCTCTGTATAACACTGATGTTTGAAAAGTTTAGGAGACACTTGGGAGGGCCGCCATTCCAAGAGGTGAAAGGTTGATAAGAAGTAAGTGGGTGTTAAAATGGTGCGAAACATATAATTCAGTTTTACTAACGGAAACACAATGTAATCATCGGTGTACTTGCAAAAAGGGTGTTTAATTGCTTTATGACAACATTGTGCTAAGATTAAGTTATAAAATGTGATGCTTTGCCAGCTAGTTCTGCCAGAGCATGTTTCATTTCACTTATTCACCTACTGCCTGTTTTATTTTATCAGTCACCAGAACTAATAGACAAATGTGGGTGGACCTGTCAGATTTCCGTTTTACAATGGAAAACCTCTGATGTCATCTTACTTTCTGGGCCAAAACCATCACCTTTCCACATATGACTGGGCAATGAACCAGGAACGAGTGGGAAATGGTTAGAAACATACTTTTACATAAGAGTTGGTAGCAGATGGATAATTGATTTCATGAGGTGAGACCAGGTTAACAAACTGTACCGCCAACCTTTCTTTTCTGTTTAGCTTTTCTTCTCTACATTTCTACCATACTGAACATTTGCAAACAATTTGCAAACAATTAGAAGCTCTGTAAAACTGCTGCATGACATATACTGTACATGCACAGCAAAAGCCTACAGTAGCTGACAGAAAAAGGAAATCCAGCTCTTTCTATGTGAAAGGTTTATAATTCCACTTCACCATTGCTTAGGAAGGTTGTATTCCTGGGTTGAGTGTGAACTACGACCTTACACTACATGAAGAATTGAGATATAGTTTTATTCTGGTCTCTTCTGAGGTTAGACAGCGAAAACAAATCTTAGTTAGGCTTGACAATTTCAGACAATTTATCCTAAAACACAGAACGACTCCTGTGTGGGTTTTTGTTCATCTTCATCACAGAGTAAAGCTGCTCACGCAGGTGTGTGCTTCTAAACATGCAAAGCATCTGAGCGGCATGAAGCAGTTCAATTTTAATTTCTGAGCTGCAAAGTCTCCAAAGTCGCTCAGTTTATCAGCAGAATGTGCAGTCGGAAACCCAGCGGTGGAGATGGTTTGTCAGTGTTTGGAAACACACAGTGACCAAAGTTTCCTTCTGCATCCGAGTCTCCCACAGGCGCAGGCATACATGTCCGTGATCACACGGCCCTGAAGCTGGAGGTTTAGATAGTGAGATGCTTCTCACTATCTAGATGCTTCCAGAGATCTGTTCTGTCTTTCCCTTTGATTTCCAAAAACTGGCAGATTACCTCATGCAACTCGAAAAATCAATGCAGCACTTTCCCTCGACTCAGTCATCGCACCGCCATGTTCATAAAAGACTTAAGTTGACTCTTATAAAGTTTACTGTCTGTGTTACGGTGCTTATTACATGTTCCATTTCCAGAGCTTTACAACACAGCGCTTCCTGGTGTATGATGCAGTGATACACCGTCAGCTGCATCTTCTCCCACATCCTGCCCCCTAATCCGCCTTGAGTTTCACACCCGTGCCTTAAAGCAACAAATGGAAAATCTCAGTTTTAGAATGTACATCCTATACAAACAAAATGTCTTTCAACGATCAATTATGATTATTTCGAGATTTGTTTACATGTCTGTATTTTATTTGATTATTTATCTTGATTTAAAGGTGTTAAATATTCAAATGTATCTTACCCATATCTGGCAGTGTGCTACTCTGTTTTCTCCCCCAAATATGCAACAAGGATCAATCTACGGGAGCTCAGACAGTCTCACCAAGAAGAAACTTCCGCAGATTGTCACTCAAGCCTTCAACATCTTTGGCTGTGACCTTGCCTCAGTGGACTCTCTGTTCACAAAGCGTACCTTTAACCGGGCAACTGAAATAACCAACGACAACCAGCCCACTGCCTTTTCCAGCTTCTCCCCTCTGGAAGGTGCTACAGGTCCATCTCAACCATTACCACCTGATTCAAAAACAGCTTCTTTCTCACACCAGTCAGAACACTTACCTCCCTTCACCACAAGTGCATTTGTGCACTGGAACTGAGTTACCATGCTGTATCAAACAGTCACCACCAACACTGTTGCATGGCAATGCAATCTCATGGCAGTGAGGTGATGTTTGTTTTGCAGGGGTTTCAACATCTGTCAGTTTTAGTTTTTACATTGGAGAAGACCACAGTTTGCCTGTTGTTTCTAGACAAATGTTTTATCATGCTTTTTACTCATCACTTTTGAGCAGTTTTCTCAAATCTCTTTTTTTCTTTCTTTGCTGTATAGAGATTAGAGTTTGGAGAAACAAGTTGTCAAGTGCCATAGACCTTGAACTGTTTGAATAGGGGAGGACCTTTGACCCCAGAACCCAAGCAATATCAACACATTCACAACCTACATACGTTTGCAGCATAATGGCTTAAAAGCAATATTCAAAACCTTTTACTTTCATTCAGAAATCATCTTCAGATAGCATTTTTTTAAAATACAATCTTTTAGTAATCACCAATGATTTTATTTATTTTTTATATTGTGAAATTAAATTATATTTTGTAATGAAAAAGCACGGGAAATATATACGTCAGTGCTTAAAAAAAATATTTATCTGCATTGTGTAAAAGTGACTGACGGTGTCACTTTGCCCTTTTTACTGTTTGTTGCTTGGATTACCACAGCTCCTGATGTTCATTTGTGCAAAACTAATCAGCGTACTGTTGAATTCTGTTGCATCTCAGAACATATCTATTATTTGTCAAAGAAATATGTCACAAGGAAAATATGTTTTTGAAGGCAACATTATGTCACTTCAAATTCTCTGTGCTCCTTTCCTTTTAATCTTCATTCACTGCTTAATAATAACTTTTGAGTGAGCCGTGTTTCCACAAGAAATGGGAATGATAGAATTCACTAAGTAATGGCCCAATAAATCCAAAAATACATTTGTGACCACTGAATAGTTTGTACAATATCTATTATAATTTTATTCTCCAGTGTTTCAGCAAATGGCATTCCCTCAACCTGTTAGATCGTGTCATCTACTGTTCCCATATGGCAGGGGTCGGGAACCTATGGCTCGCAAGCCATATATGACTCTTTCGATGAAGAGATATGGCTCTCAGACAATTTTGAGCTGAAATTGTTTAACATGATTAACAAGTAATACATAATTATAGTGTGTCATTTTAAAGTAAAACATTTAGCAGCGGATTTGTTTTTAGTTCTCCTCTCTCCTTTCCTCTGCTCTGTCTCTGACTGCACAGCGCACACACTTACACACCTGTGTGTGTGTGTGTGAGCGTATGTGTGTAGGGGGCGGAGCCCTGCCCTTTGCGAAACAGCAGAGGAGAAACTGCGCAAAGCAAGCAGTAGACCAGGGATGTCAAACTCAATCACAGAGAGGGCCAACATTAAAAACTGGGACTACGTCGAGGGCCAAACACGGTCCACATTTATTGAACAGGATACACATATTGGATAAAATGCAAAAAGATATGGAACATATTGAAGTCAACTGCAAACGGATTGCTGAGCAGCTCAATTTTAATTTCTGAGCTGCAAAATCGGCAAATGCGCTCATTTCAACAGCAGAATGCTGTCAGGAACACAGCGGTGGAGATGTTTGTCAGTGTTAGAAACACGTAGTGACCAAAGTTTCCTTCTGCATCAGAGTCTCCCACAGAAAGCTTGGCATCATACATGTCCGTGATCACACGGCCCTGAAGCTGCAGGTTTAACAGTGTGATGCTTCGTTATGTCGCACAAAAAGGCCAGCTCACATCGTCCCAGAGATCTGTGGTGTGTTTCCCTTTGCTTTACAAAAACTTTCATTTCATTCACACATTTAGATACTTCCTCAAATGTCTTTCCCCGTGGTTGTGCCAAGCATTTATTTAATTACCTAAACCGGCGGGCCAGTTATAACACACATATGATATTTTCTCGCGGATATAATGATAATAATAATAACAATAATAAATTGTATTTGTAAATCGCCTTTAAAAGCTAAAAGCAATCTCAAGGCGCTAAAATGCAGGACAACAACAAAAACAACACCAACAACAACAGCCATAAGAGGTTAAATAGGTCATAATTCCCTTGAGTTTGACACCCGTGCAGTAAACACTGAAACGTGCACATAAATGAGATAAATAACGTAAGCGTTTAGTTTATTTAATAAAAGAGCACCTGTTCAATGCAACACTGATACTGCTATTAGTACTCGGAGACGTGTTATTCTTTAACAAATGCACGCACAAATGTATTAAATATATGGCTCTCAAGGAAATACATTAAAAAAAATATTTGGCTTTTGTGGCTCTCCCAGCCAAAAAGGTTCCCGACCCCTGCAATATGGAGTGAAAATTGACATATTTTATATCGAACAAAAATAAAAACACGGTGGTAATTAACTAAATGAAATATCCCTTTTAATAATAATAATAATAATAATAATTCCCATAATTTATTTTAACTGGATTTAAAATTGGTAAATTTTATTCACAAGCAAATTAAATTAACATGTGCATTTCCCAAATTGCTCACAGAACATAGTGTTTTACACAGATTAACTGTTTATATGATTCGTATTAATTTTGTTGGGGATTTCTGTTGACTTTCGAAGAGTAGGGGGGGTCACTGGTAATGGTCACTTTATATTCATGGCAAAAACATACAGACAGCGTAGACAATCTAGGGAGTTACAAATGTCACATTTTTCTTCGTTCATGTCGCTCAGTTTCTTTTGTGGTTTTTAGACCTTACTAATCAAAATGTAAATATCTTAAAAAATTGAGGAAATAATTAATAACGGCATTAGTGACTTGCGATTGTAAAACCAGCAATAAATTGCAATGCAGAGGCACTCGTTTTAATGTACAGCTAGTATTTCTAAGGTTTCTCTGAAACAGCCACAGTGAGATGATGATTGATATGCATGTATCCAACATTAGAGATTTTGTACGTAATGAATTGTTTTGAAAGTAACCTGTGGAAAATAAAGTAATGCTCTTTAGCAAGGATTCTCCTGTCCTCATTTCATCTTCTGCAGTAAATGAATATCACAGTACATTCAAGACAAATGGACAGTTGAAGGTACAGGGAGACTGTATGTGTTCACAGGCTGCAAACAGAATAAGAGATTTGTAGAGTGATACATTATGACTACACCTATAGCACCAATAATCCCAAAACAATGAGTTTGATTATGATTCGTGTTGCTCTGAACATGAAGGATTAGATGAGGATTGATGTGTAGAATTAGGTAAAGTTGTGCAAACTATATATGAAAATGCTCCAGAGGTTTTTGGAAAAGAGGAGTGTGTGTAGGATGGTACAAACTCTTCCTGCCTGTTTCTTTAATCTGGTGTTTTGTATTTTTAACACTGCTCAAGGCCTTTTACACAATCGCAACATGCAGATGTTTTACATTGTAATTTGGACGACTGCTCCAGCCAGAAAAAACATCATCTTTTCAACAGTTGTAATGTAATTACAATGTAATTGTATGTATAGTTGAAATGTTGTCAAACTGAGACCTGCCTACACTGGTGAAGAGCATTCTGTCATGTAACAACATGGCTGTACCTCTGGCGCCACCTTCAGGCCAAACATCCTCATTGTTTTCAGTAGTCCCTTGATCCAAGAATAGCTACTTTCCTTATTTTTCAGCTTTCCAATATTGCTGATGTGTAATCATAACAGTCTCACATCCTTCCTGCCAGCATGGCTGTAGACTTTTACTTTTATTGTACGTCTGCAGGAAGCATAATTTTTGTTTGTCTTTCAAACCAAAAGTAATGGTTAATTACTGAAATTAATTAAATAATTATATTACACAAAAAGCACCCTTTAGCTGTGATATAATGACAACATACGACAGCCTGTCATGAGCTTGTGCTTGAATATTCTGATAGGTATATGTAAATCACATTTCCTGTTACCCTTCATAGATTTGTGTTGATAGAAAATAGTTTTGTGTATATGTGTGTTTTGACTGTTTTCTCTCTCATTTTCTTACTTCCCTGATTTTTGATGGTTTCTCAGAACGTGTGGATATGTGTCAAAACTTTAATCTGTATATGGACATTTAAAAAAAAACATCTGTGCTTGTTTAAAGAGGCAGATCAGTTTAAGATGCATTTCAGCCATTGTATATTTTATGACGCCTGCAAATGAAACACTTTTTAACTCAACATCACAAGTAACAGAAACAAATCACACAATACAAAGATTCAATTTACATTTTAGGGTGTTTTATTTGAATTTATAAACCGGTGAGAGGTTAGGCTGCCAAGTGTGCTCCGTGGACGGCTGCAATGCTGGCTATGTGTGGTTTGGTTGACATCTCAGGGAGTCCAGGATTTCCAGATATTTACCTTGCGTTAGTCAGGATCTCAGGTGCTGGAGGAAGATAAGAGTAAAGTAAGACAAATATTCTTTGAATTATTGAAATATTTTTTGTTTATAGTTAACATACCTTGTTTGGCCAAATTAAAGGGATCGGTCAGACTTTTTGTTTACACAATAACATTATCTAACAGATGGAGGCAGCGGTAGACTAGCAGCTCCTGTGTTCTGCAAGGTGAAATGACTGTTGTGAATGAAGTCTGGTGTTTTTGAAGAACGATAGATAAGTAGTGGCTGAAATACGTTTTGCTTTGATGTTTTTGTAGGGGTCCAGTGCATTACCTGTCAATTGGCAAGTGAAGGTGGTATGAAATTAAAGTGCCATGTCTTCTTTTATCCTGCTTCTTCTGTTATCAGTGCAGTGGTTTTCAGTGATATCTTTAGTGTTGACCTAGAGCAACTGAGGCAACTCTGGCCCTCAGGATGAAATAAAGAAAGATCGATCCACCGTGCAAAGAATGAGGAGACGCTACAAAAAATGCTCGAGTGCAAGATGCTTCCTGAGGTGTTGACAGCCCTGCCAGACGCGAGGGCTACCTGGGGCAAAACAGATCCTCAGGATTAAAGAAAGAAAGAAAGAAAGAAAGAAAGAAAGAAAGAAAGAAAGATCGATCCACGGTGCAACAAATGAGGTGATACTACTAAAAAAGTCCCGGAGCAAGACACTTCCTGGGACTTGCTTGCCCAGCCAGACGCAAAGGCAAGCTCCTCCATGTTGCAAATGCTCGATCCAATCAGTGCAAGACGCTCCCTGAACCCGCCCTGCAAGACGCAAAGGCTACCATGAGAATCACTGGTCCTGCTGTGATTTAGAAGTGATGAGGGGCAGATATGGACAAAGTGATTGCTCTGATGTTTCCAGGACGATTATCAACCCATCCATTGTAGAGTCAATCCGAGTCGCTGTCCTCAGAACCGCCTCCGCCTCTTCACAGCAGCCTCCTCCCCGTCGCTCTCTTCCCTGCGTCTTCTTGTGGAGGAGCCGTGGCCAGAAGTTAAGGGGGATCCAGGAACCTTTGCATCTCTGTAGTCTTCGGAACAATCTTCTAAGGAGAATAGCCTGATGTCCTCAACATCCAGAACAGGGATATCGTACACAAACTCGTCCTGAACCTCGTGGTCCTCGTCTTCAAGTCCCACGACATCGACCTCAGAGTCCACGATGTCCTCAACATCCAGAACAGGGATATCGTACACAAACTCGTCCTGAACCTCGTGGTCCTCGTCTTCAAGTCCCACGACATCGACCTCAGAGTCCGAGTCCCGTTCTGATCTGTCTTCCTGGTGCCCATACCTGTACCCATCTAACCTTTGATGAACATTATACCTGTACCCGTGAACCATTTCCTCAACAGCAGCAGCAATATCATCATCAATAGCATGAGGGTCAGCGTGAGCGTGAGCGTGAGCGTGAGCACGAGCACGAGCGTGAGCACGAGCGGCAGTGCGAGCGTGAGCGTGAGCGTGAGCATGAGCATGAGCGTGAGCGTGAGCATGAGCATGAGCGTGAGCGTGAGCGTAAGCATGAGCGTAAGCGTAAGCATGAGCGTCAATGTAAGCATCAGCGTAAGCCTGAGGGTGAGCGTAAACATCAGCTTGAGCATGAGCATGAGCGTGAGCATAAGCGTAAGCGTAAGCATAAGCATGAGGGTCAGCAATAGCATGAGGATCAGCGTCAGCATGAGGGTCAGCGTAAGCGTTGGCGTAAGTGTCAGCGTAAGCGTCAGCGTAAGCGGGAGGAACAGCATGGGGGAAAGCGTAAGGAACAGCGTAAGGAACAGCATAAGGAACAGCATAAGGAACAGGATAAGGAACAGGGTAGTAAACAGGAGAAGGTGCAGCAGGACGATGTTGTTGCTCATCCATCCCATAGTTTGGGAGGCGCTGCTCACTGTCTCCATTACCTTCACGAGGCTGAGCCTCCTGAAGCCCGTCCACAGTGTCCTCGTCCTCGTAGTCAGACAGGACGGGGTCGTCGGGGGGCAAAGATCCACCTGAGGAGCAAACATTTTTATTTAAAAGTCACATTCTGCACTTCCATTAAATAGACTTAAACAAGGGGTCTAAAGGCCTAGTTAATCATGTTTTACTAAATGGAACATTCAGTACCACTGTCTCTGCTCAGTTAGGGAAGAATCAGTCAATTTAATAACATAATTCTACACAATAATCTTGTTCTGCTACTAAAAAATATCTGAGAATATATAATAAGCTTTGAAAAACACTGAGATACAGACAAAAAGATTTAAGCGCACAGACCTGCGTGCGCAATTACGCACGCTTCAACGTGTTAAAAGTTGACAATATCTCCGGATACATTTTAAGCAGCAACCTCAACTGTCCCCACAGAGGAACGTGCCCTGGTCTGTTTACACCTGCACGTTCTGACGTTACGACGTTTGCTCCTAAAACGTTCGATTATCTCCATGGTGCACAAAAACAACATTTTTTTTGGCATTTTTCAAAAAATGGCCCGTGGTGGTGTCTTTCTATTTGCTTTACTGGTGTAGCTCCTTCAACTAATATAATCTGAAGGCAATCTGCAAAGACGATACAAGAGTCAGTTGAGGTACACAAGCGCAGTGAGATAAGGAGAAAGTCAGTGTGGTCAGTGTGAACACATTAAGAAACCCATGAAACAATGGGAAACACATGTTCCCATAGTCCCTTGGGGTAGGGACTAAGGCAAGTGGTACTTACATGCAATCATGTCTAATGGCATGAATCAAGTTTCAGGAGGGAATGGAAATCCCTGATGCAAATGTACAGTAAGGTTGAGTCCTGATATTCAACACCGGTGACCATAACTCTCTACTCAATTGGAGGCCATCATATTATAATCCCCAGAGGCTAACTGGGATGGATGTGTTGTTATGTCACATGTGAGTCTAAATATTAATAGAACTTTGATTATCCATTCATAAAACAAATTCTACAACTTAGCAGCAATAAATTAACCATGTCCATATCCAGAGCTCATTAGTGTGAGCGTTTTGAAGGCAAATGAAGTCCACAGGTGCTGAGTTTGACTCCCACACAGCATTATCCTACTTCAGAGTGCCACCTAGAGTATTTCCTTGAGAGCCATATATTTAATAAATTTGAATGCAACTTTATGCGTGCATTTTTTAAAGAATAACACGTCTCCGAGTACTAATAGCAGTATCAGTGTTGCATTGAACAGGTGCTCTTTTATTAAATAAACTAAACGCTTACGTTATTTATCTCATTTATGTGCACGTTTCAGTGTTTACTGCACGGGTGTCAAACTCAAGGGAATTATGACCTATTTAACCTCTTATGGCTGTTGTTGTTGGTGTTGTTTTTGTTGTTGTCCTGCATTTCAGCGCCTTGAGATTGCTTTTAGCTTTGAAAGGCGCTTTACAAATACAATTTATTATTATTATTATTATTATTATTATTATTATTATTATTATTATTATTATTATTATTATTATTATTATTATTATTATTATTATTATTATATCCGACCCGGGAGAAAATATCATATGTCTGTCATAACTGGCCCGCCAATTTTGGTAATTAAATCAATGCTTGGCACAACCACGGAAAAAAGACATCTGAGGAAGTATCTAAATGTGTGAATGAAATGAAAGTTTTTGTAAAGCAAGGGGAAACACACCACAGATCTCTGGGACGATGTGAGCTGGACTGTTTGTGCGACATAACGAAGCATCTCACTGTTAAACCTGCAGCTTCAGGGCCGTGTGATCACAGACATGTATGATGCCAAGCTGCCTGTGGGAGACTCTGATGCAGAAGGAAACTTTGGTCACTACGTGTTTCTAACACTGACAAACATCTCCACCGCTGTGTTCCTGACAGCATTCTGCTGTTGAACTGAGCGCATTTGCCGACTTTGCAGCTCAGAAATTAAAATTGAGCTGCTCAGCAATCCGTTTGCAGTTGAATTTAATATGTTCCATATCTTTTTGCATTTAAATCCAATATGTGTACCCTGTTCAATAAATGTGGACCGTGTTTGGCCCTCGACGTAGTCCCCGTTTTTAATGTTGGCCCTCTCTGTCATTGAGTTTGACCCCCCTGGTCTACTGCTTGCTTTGCGCAGTTTCTCCTCTGCTGTTTCGCTAAGGGCAGGGCTCCGCCCCCTACACACAAACGCACACACACACAGGTGTGTAAGTGTGTGCACTGTGCGTCCAGAGACAGAGCAGAGGAAAGGAGAGAGGAGAACTAAAAACAAATCCGCTGCTAAATGTTTTTCTTTAAAATGACACACTATAATTATTTATTACTTGTTAATCATGTTAAAAAATGGCAGCTCAAAATTGTCTGCGAGCCATATCTCTTCATCGAAAGAGCCATATATGGCTCGCGAGCCAACAGTAGATGACACGATCTAACAGGTTGAGGGAATGCCATTTGCAGAAACACTGGAGGATAAAATTATATTAGATATTGTACAAACTATTCAGTGGTCACAAATGTATTTTTGGATTTATTGGGCCATTACTTAGTGAATTTTATCATTCGCATTTCTTGTGGAAACACGTCTAACTCAAAAGTTATTATTAAGCAGTGAATGAAGATTAAAAGGAAAGGAGCACAGAGAATTTGAAGTGACATAATGTTGCAGATACAACAGATTTCAACAGTACGCTGATTAGTTTTGCACAAATGAACATCAGGAGCTGTGGTAATCCAAGCAACAAACAGTAAAAAGGGTAAAGTGACATGTCATTCACTTTTACATAATGCAGATAAATATTTTTTTTAAGCACTGACGTATATATTTCCTGTGCTATTTCATTACAAAATATAATTTAATTTCACAATATAAAAAATAAATAAAATCATTGGTGATTCCGAAAAGATTGTGTTAAAAAAAAATGCTATCTGAAGATGATTTCTGAATGAATGTAAAAGGCTTTGAATATTGCTTTTAAGCCATTATGCTGCAAACGTATGTAGGTTGTGAATGTGTTGATATTGCTTGGATTCTGGGGTCAAAGGTCCTCCCATATTCAAACAGTTCAAGGTCTATGGCACTTGACAACTTGTTTCTCCAAACTCTAATCTCTATACAGCAAAGAAAGAAAAAAAGAGATTTGAGAAAACTGCTCCAAAGTGATGAGTAAAAGCATGATAAAACATTTGTCTAGAAACAACAGGCAAACTGTGGTCTTCTCCAATGTAAAAACTAAAACTGACAGATGTTGAAACCCCTGCAAAACAAACATCATCTCACTGAGATTGCATTGCCATGCAACAGTGTTGGTGGTGACTGTTTGATACAGCATGGTAACTGAGTTCCAGTGCACAAATGCACTTGTGGTGAAGGGAGGTAAGTGTTCTGACTGGTGTGGGAAAGAAGCTGTTTTTGAATCAGGTGGTAATGGTTGAGATGGACCTGTAGCACCTTCCAGAGGGGAGAAGCTGGAAAAGGCAGTGGGCTGGGTGTCGTTGGTTATTTCAGTTGCCCGGTTAAAGGTACGCTTTGTGTACAGAGAGTCCACTGAGGCAAGGTCACAGCCAGAGATGTAGGAGGATTGAGTGACAATCCGCAGAAGTTTCTTCTTGGTGAGACTGTCTGAGCTCCCGTAGATTGATCCTTGTTGCATATTGGGGGGAGAAAAAAGAGTAGCAAACTGCCAGATATGGGTAAAATACATTTGCATATTTAACACCTTTAAATCAAGATAAATAATCAAATAAAATACAGACATGTAAACAAATCTCAAAATAATCATGATTGATCGTTGAAAGACATTTTGTTTGTATAGGCTGTACATTCTAAAACTGAGATTTTCCATTTATTGCTTTAAGGCACGGGTGTGAAACTCAAGGCGGATTAGTGGGCAGGATGCGGGAGAAGATGCAGCTGACGGTGTATCACTGCATCATACACCAGGAAGCACTGTGTTGTAAAGCTCTGGAAATGGAACATGTAATAAGCACCGTAACACAGACAGTAAACTTTATAAGAGTCAACTTAAGTCTTTTATGGACATGGCGGTGCGATGACTGAGTCGAGGGAAAGTGCTGCATAGATTTTTCGAGTTGCGTGAATCTGCCAGTTTTTGGAAATCAAAGGGAAAGACACCACAGATCTCTGGGACGATGTGAGCTGGACTGTTTGTGTGACATAATGAAGCATCTCACTGTTAAACCTCCAGCTTCAGGGACACTTGATTTGTTTTCGCTGTCTAACCTCAGAAGAGACCAGAATAAAACTACATCTCAATTCTTCATGTAGTATAAGGTCGTAGTTCACACTGAACCCAGGAATACAACTTTCCTAAGCAATGGTGAAGTGGAATTATACATTTTCACATAGAAAGAGCTGGATTTCCTTTTTCTGTTAGTTACTGTAAGCTTTTGCTGTGTATGTATTGCTTTTTGGATATGCAGTATTTGTCATGCAGCAGTTTGACAGAGCTTCTAATTGTTTGCAAATTGTTTGCAAATGTTCAGTATGGTAGAAATGTAGAGAAGAAAAGCTAAACAAAAAAGAATTGCCCAGTCATATGTGGAAAGGTGATGGTTTTGGCCCAGAAAGTAAGATGACATCAGAGGTTTTCCATTGTAAAACGGAAATCTGACAGGTCCACCCACATGTGTCTATTAGTTCTGGTGACTGATAAAATAAAACAGGCAGTAGGTGAATAAGTGAAATGAAACATGCTCTGGCAGAACTAGCTGGCAAAGCATCACATTTTATAACTTAATCTTAGCACAATGTTGTCATAAAGCAATTAAACACCCTTTTTGCAATGTACACCGATGATTACATTAATGTGTTTCCGTTAGTAAAACTGAATTATATGTTTCGCACCATTTTAACACCCACTTACTTCTTATCAACCTTTGACCTCTTGGAATGGCGGCCCTCCCAAGTGTCTCCTAAACTTTTCAAACATCAGTGTTATACAGAGCAATATGCAAGGTGGTACATATTATGTGAAAATAAAATTTCCATCTCCAACATCATGTTCTTTACAGTCCTGACCATAAAAGCATGATTGATTTATGAAGCTGGCAGCCAGCCAGCTGAAATACTCCACTTGTCTCTTAGTTCATGCAGTCTGTAATGCCTGAGTCTCATTGCTCTGTTGACTTTACACTTGATTGGCCTTGGTTGCTTCAATATAATATAAATGATCTTGATCTATCACATACAAATAGTCAAAGATGTTGATAGGGTCGTGAGGATGACCAGATCAAAATCACATTGCTGACAGCTAAAGTATATGTCAAAAGGGAAAGACTTTAAGAGGTGAATAGGATGAAGTCAAGTGCATGTCAATATAGCATGCAGAGTATACCTCAGACTGCACTGCACATCTTGAAATGGTTGTGAAGTTCCCTGATAGTCAGCAGTGTGTCAGATGTGTCTGTGTGCAGCAGCACGTTATTTGGTACAAAACTACCCAGGATGTGACAGCCCTCTCTTTAAAATAGGGTGTTTGTGAGTACAGTGTTAAAAAATCTGTCATTTTTCTGTGTTCAAGAAAGAAAAATGAAAGTTCTGTGTACGTCCAAGTGTTATAATATGAATTGCTTGGCAACTTTTAGCCAAGATTAATAGTTTATAAGCTGCTCCAGCAATAAAAGAACACATTTAGTCAGCAGGCATCATCTCAATGTTTCTGTAAGAGCATAAACACTTTTGCAGGAATTAATGACAAACACGGTAAATTATACAAAGACGTAAAATGAGAAAGAATTAAATAGGACATGTCGTGGATGGTAATAATCTGTAAAATGTTGACTTCAGTTTGCAACCATTTGATGCTATTTAATGATATTAAAGCAGTTATAATCAATAATGTTATATACATATATAGTGAGGTTTTCTTTACAGCCTTTAACTTTTGGTGTGGTCTCTCCACTCTCATCAGAGTTGTTTTGGGCCTAAGCAGGCAGCTGTTTCCAGCAAACAGTAGACAGAAAAAAATAGCAATGGTAGCAAGAACGTTGAGCATTAAGCCGCTAAAGAGCCAGATTCTTTCATCATGAGTTCATGCAATGTGCCTGTTAGACCTGTCAAGGAATTTGACTGAGCACTGACGAAGCAAACCTGGAGGGAGGGACTTCACCAAGTCATCGTTGGTAACCTAGCAACTCTAACGAGGAAGTCCACGCACATTAAAGAGCAAGAAGTTATTATAATACACCATGCTTCTTTCCCCTTCTTTCTTCTCTATGCACGTTGCAAATCTCACTCACATAGAACCGAAGTGAAAGAAAAATAAAAGTTTTAATACATTTGACATAATGTTAATGTCAGAACTCAAAATGAATTAATGGAGGGCAGTAACATATTAAATGTGAATTTGTTTCTTTATTTTCTCAATTAAAAGCACATGGGATATTTCTATATATTTATTTATTTATTATGTAAACGTCTTCCATGATATTTATCTTTGTTAGTAACAACCAAAAGGAAAAAGGAAATAACATTCCAACATATCCTACAGTAGGCCATAGAGATTAAGTTGTTTCAGTACAAGACAACAGCATGCTGTCATGGTGGTCAATGAGAAACAGATTTAGTGTAACAGTACGATCAAGACAGAAGGGAGGTGGGATTCAATTGTACGACACAGAGGCAGATAAATGTTGAATGGAAATAGTCTTTACTGAAACCTTTGAAGTTGCTATGGTACACGCATAGACAGTCGATCATACAAAGTATCAAGGGGTAATCCAGGAGCAGAGTCGGGTCACGGAAACAGGTTTGGTACACGGGTAGACAGACAGATAGATCCATACCCCTCCCAATCCAGCAGGTATTGACGGCCCCTGCCTCTCTTGCTCACTGCCAGGAGACGCTTGACCGTGTAGACGTCCCCCCCCCCCCCTCAAAGAACTGGGGGGGAGGTGGGGGTTTGGTTGTGGGAACCAAATTACTCTCCTTCACAGGTTTTACTCTAGACACGTGAAAGGTGGGATGTACTCTCATGGACTGTGGTAATTTCAGCCTCACTGCTACAGGGTTGATGACCCTGGAGATCGGGAATGGGCCCACAAACCGTGGAGCCAATTTGCGTGACTCCACCCGTAGAGGAAGGTCCTTGCTGGACAACCACACCCTCTGTCCTGGAGCATAACCCTTTTATAGGTGGTGGAGCTGCGAAGGAGAGCTTGTCTTGCCCGACTCCACATCCGGCGACGACGAACCATAGCTTGGGCTGAAGGAACACTGGCTTCCAACTCCTGGTTCGGAAACAGAGGTGGCTGATACCCATATGCACACTGGAAAGGGGACAAACCAGAAGAAGAGACAGGTAAGGTATTATGGGCATACTCAAACCAGATTAGGTGCTAGCTCCAGGGGTTCTGGGAGATGAGACACCGTAGACAAGTCTCTAACTCCTGGTTCACCCTCTCAGACTGTCCGTTCGACTAGGGATGGTACCCAGATGTAAGGCTAACCTTGGCTCCCAAAAGTTCACAAAAATCTTTCCAAAAACGAGAAACAAATTGGAGGACCCCGATCGGAAACCACATCCCTCGGGAAACCATGCATCCGGAACACCTGAGAGAAAAGTACTTCCGCCGTCTCTTTCGCCGACGGAAGTTTGGGCAATGCAATGAAATGTGCCATCTTACTGAACCTGTCAACCACGGTTAGGATAGTGGATTGTCCCTCCGAAATGGGTAGTCTAGTGAAGAAATCCATAAAATCTCTGCCCAAGGACGATGTGGCACTTGAAGGGGTCATAGAAGACCCGATAGCGGTTGACGTGAGGACTTGTTGCGTGCACATACCGGACAGGCAGCCACCAACTCCCTGACCGCCGTCTCCATGGACGGCCTCCGAACACCGGGATGACAGGAAACGAGGGATGTATGGGCCCAATGAATCACCTGTGGGCACAACTGCTCTGGCACAAACAGATGATTATCGGGACCCTCCTCAGGAATCTGTATGTCTATATTGGCCTTTTTTACCTTCTCCTCGATTCCCCAGGTTACCGCTCCCACAACACGAGAAGGCGGAAACACGAATGAAGGGAGTCTGGGGGTCGGGTTGGGATCAAAAAGGCGGGATAGTGCGTCCGCCTTAATGTTCTTAGACGCCGGCCGATAGGTTAGTGTGAACTTGAAGCGGGTGAAAAACAAAGCCCATCGGGCTTGCCGGGAATTCAGTCTCTTCGCCGACTGAATGTACTGCAAGTTCTTGTGGTCCATAAGAACCAGGAATGGCTGCTCTGCTGCTTCCAGCCAGTGTCGCCACTCCTCGAAGGCCACCTTAATGGCAAGTAACTCCCTGTTGCCTACATCGTAATTTCTTTCTGCTGGTGACAGCTTCTTGGACAAAAATGCACATGGGTGCAATTTATTGTCCGAAACAGATCGTTGGGACAGACCTGCTCCCACCCCCACATCTGACGCGTCCACCTCCACCACAAACTGTCTCTGGGGGTCTGGCAAGGTCAGGATGGGAGCGGAAACGAAGCTTGTCTTCAGTCGTTGAAATGCCTTCTCAGCCCCCTCATTCCAACAGAACTTGACAGAAAGCGAGGTCAAGGCATGTAGAGGCGCTGCGACAGTGCTGTAATTCCGAATGAATCTCCGATAAAAGTTTGAAAACCCCAGGAACCTTTGCACCAGCTTCCGACTGGTGGGGATAGGCCACTGAGTGACCGCACTGACCTTCGCCTCATCCATTCGAATGCTATCCTCAGCGATGATAAATCCCAGAAACGAAACAGTCTTGACATGGAACTCATATTTTTCCGCCTTGACAAACAGCAGGTTGTCGAAAAGGCGTCGTAACACTTGACCGACGTGCTGTATGTGGGTCTCCTCATCTGGTGAAAAAATGAGGACGTCATCCAGATACACAAACACAAATCGATTAAGCATATCCCAGAGAACGTCATTAACTAGGGCTTGGAACACCGCTGGAGTGTTGGTCAGTCCAAAAAGCATTACAAGGTATTCGTAGTGTCCACTGGGAGGAATTGAATGCGGCCTTCCACTTATCCCCCTCCCTTATCCTCACCAAATGATACACGTTGCGTAGGTCTAGTTTAGTGAATATCTTGGCCCCTTGTAAAAGCTGAAATACCGAAGAAATAAGTGGAAGGGGATACCGATTCTTCACCGTGATTTTGTTCAAACCCCGATAGTCAATACAGGGTCGTAGGGACTTGTCCTTCTTCTCCATGAAAAAGAATCCCGCACCAGCCGGTGAAGAAGAGGGACGAATAATCCCAGCTTCCAAGGCTCCCTCGATGTACTCCCTCATAGTCTCTCTCTCTGGCGCAGACAGGGAATATAAATGACCCTTTGGAGGTGTGGCACCCGGAAGTAGGTCAACCGGGCAGTCATACTCTCGGTGAGGTGGCAGAGCCGTGGCCCGGGTCTTACTGAAGACCTCTTTAAGCCCCAAGTAGCACGCCGGAACCTTGGCCAAATCCGGAAAGTCCCTCTCCAGTCTTCCACTGGGTCTCTTGTCCAAAGTAGTCATTACCAGACCTCGTTCATTGCAGTCTGGAAAACACATGGTAGAACACCTCTGGTGCCATCCCAATAGCCCTCCTCCGGCCCAGTCCATGGTTGGGTTGTGCTGGACTATCCACGGACACCCCAGAATTATCGGGTGTGTGGGAGCTTCAAACACATGGAACTCAATCTGTTCCGAATGTCCATCAGCCATGACCAGTTGCACAGGTTGAGTGATATGGGAAACTCGACACAGTACTCTGTCGTCCAGAGCCTTGGCTTCCAACACCTCGGGTAATGAGTGCAACTTCAAACCCAACCTCTTAGCCATTCCCTCATCCATAAAACTCTCGTCTGCTCTGGAATCGATGAATCATGGTCTCTGACGACGAGATGAACGTGGCAGATGTCAGCGCTCGAGAGGGTCCTCCTCCAGAAACTGCTCGGCTCACCAGTGCCCTCTTTACTGGTGAGCATTGGCTTTTACTGGACATCCATTAACAAATGTCCAAACTCAGAGCAATAGATGCAGCGACCTTCTCTCATCCGGTGCTGTCTCTCCGCTTGAGACTGTCTGGTGCGGCCCAACTGAATCTGAATCCGAGAATACCCCGGACCTTGGGCGAAAGTGTGACCAGAACCACCCCGTCCCTCGTATCTGTGGACTGCGACCGTCGACAGTCCTCGTTCCCGTTCCCGTTTTCTCTCCCTGAATTGGTTGTCGATTCGGATGCACTGGGCAATAAGAGAGTCCCAACCTGTGGGAAATTCCAATGGTGCTAGCTCATCCTTGATACGATCTGAGAGTCCACTCCTGAATGTGTCGAACAACGCCTGCTCATTCCATCCACTGTCGGCGGCTAATGTCCGGAATTCCACAGCATAGTCAGAAGTCAGCCGGTTCCCCTGTCGAATACTGGTGAGTGCACGGGCTGCCTCTCGACCCGGAGCCGTGTGGTCGAAGATCTTCCTTAGAGTCTCTGTGAAGGCTCCTAAGGATTGACAAATTGGTGCCTCCCTGGCCCATTCTGCCGTAGCCCAAGCCTTCGCCCGTCCTGACAGGTAAGGAATCACATACGCCACCTTGGAATGCTCTGTTGGAAAAGAAGCAGCTTGTAATTCAAAATGTAAATAACATTGGGTTAAGAGCGCTCTGCAATTCTCCAAATCTCCGGAGAAGCGTTCGGGTCTGGAGAGACGAATCATTGGCTGGGGAGTAGCCGTGGTGACGGGAGGGATGACCGCCGCACCTTGACCGCCCCCCGGGCATGGCCATCGCAGAACATAATGACTGGACGCATGTCCCCAGCTGTTGGAGCTGCTTGGCCAGCTGGTCCACTTGACCACCTATGTCGCTCTGGAATGCCGTCTGATTGTCTGTCAGAGACCTCATTCCCATGCACAGGGATGACAGCTGCTCATCCAGATTGTGGAGGCGAATGCCTTAAGCACCGAGCGCCATCTTAACCTTTTCTGAGTCGGCTGAGTCCATGTCTTTGGCCAGTTCGTACTGTAACGGTACGATCAAGACGGGGAATCAAACACTTGGGAAACAGGAAGACAGGACTAATGCTGGAACTCTTAACATCGAAGTACGAAGACCAACTGGCAACGAGAGACAAACAAAACAGACTATATATACACACCAAGAAGTGAGAGGGGACAAGACACAGGTGAGGACACTAAAGAACAGATTGGGAACACCTGGGGGTAGGAATTAGAAACAACAGAGAACAGGTAATTAACAAAATAAAACAGGAAGTACAAACACAACATAAAACATCTAACAAACAGGCTGAGACCTAATATTTAGCCTGAAATTAAATTACAAAAACCCTTAGAGACAAGTGAGAAAATTCTGGTGATCTATTGTCTAAGTCTGATCTGAATTGTTTTATATTCTGTGTTTATGAATTAAGAACAGGTGAAAAAGTTGATAAATTCCTTAAGTATTTGTTTTCATCTGTGAACAGGTGGGCAAAGAAGTTTTGCCAGGTGAAAAAAAAGGGTTTGCCATCATTTTCCGAAGTGTGTGGCTGAAGTGCACCAGTGCCCCATATTCCATATAGGACTGAAATAATATTTTTAGTTTCTCCATGCATTCTAAACTCAAGGTACATATATTGTGTGTTAGCAAGTTATGAAACTGTCATGTCTGTCTTTCACTTGAAATGTATTTTAATCATATCCATATGATATTGCACCAAAATCAGCTTGAATGTCGTGTAACCTGCAATAGAAAAAAATATCATGACAAAAACAACACATCACATGGCAAAACTTTTTTTCATTTGTTTTTAAACCATAAACTCAGGGGAGGAAATAATTAAGATCACACTTTTTTTCACACTTGCCTTTCATATAAAAAAACTTATGAAGGATGCACAATATTTTACCTGTGTGCAATACTGTACACCGGAATTGTAGTGCACTATACACTACGTACAGTAGGCCTACACGGACATGTAGACATTATGTAGGGAAGCTATTTGAGATAATCTGAATATACACACAAAGCATGAGACCATCAATTATAAGCCCTGTGATACATGAATCAAATTAGAATTACCGGTTGTATGCCAGTCCAAAATGTCATAATTAGCGTATGACTCGGTCCAAGTGGACATTTGTGCCAAATTTGAAGGAATTCTCCAGGCACCCTGAGTCCATGAGAATGGTAGGAACGGACAACCCGAAAACATAATGACGCTGAGGAACAATAAGAGACAGCATCTATAAAGGTTGCTTCCATCACTGGAAGACACTTAGTTAAAGTAAAACAGATCTTTTTAACAGCAGACATTGACATGTCAAAGCAGGAAAACCACAGGTGGAACTAATAACATTAACGATGCCTCTGCAAGCCATATCAGTGAGCTTAGCTTGTTGAACACCAGGATGCATGACATTTCTACAGTAGAAATATTTTCAGAGAAAAACTTACGTTACTTATTGTATTCAAAAGTAAAAACACTTATAGGCCTTTTACACGGACAACATTTTGAGATGTCACAGTTGGGAAAGCTCAAGTGTAAATAATCAAATTAGTGGCTGCATTCCATGTATTGTTCATGCTTGCTTTTCTACTATGATAAGTCAAAATACTTTCCATTGCAAAAAAAGTCTATCATGCAGGCAAAATCGCACTACCTTACATTTTATGGGTTGGGTTAGGGTATTCTAGATTCTCAAACGTACACGCACTTAAAAAGTGAGTTTTCCATTATTTCCCCTTCTGCAGTTGTAATACCAATGGCCATCACATGAGGACAGTAAAGGACCTGGTATGGATTCATTGAAATTAAATGAATAGCATTTCATCACTAGTTTTTTCCCACTATAAACCAGGAAACTCATGTTTAATCAGCCACTTTTAAAGAAGTCAATATTATACGTATTGACCGTCCAACACACTGCAGCGGCTTTTATATTATCCATCTGGACATACATAGTCTAATAAATGGCACAGATGAGTCAGTCTTACAACAAGTGGGAATGTTCCACATGTGTGGCGGTGATGAGGACCCTTGAGCTTTGACTGTCTCCTTAAGTTGTTTTTGAAAGGTTGATTTGCAGCAAAAAGATGCAAGCGAGGCAACGCTCCGCAGTTGAGACCTCGGAGCCAGATGTGTTTACACTTTGATACACTGAGTAATGGTCTTTGGAATAGGACACATTTCTCTTATGAGTGAAAGTAGACAACAGACACAAGTGTTGGGATGATTCTGTATTGGATCTCACTGGTTTTAAATCCTATAGTCAATAATTGTGATATTTCTTACACTTTAGTATTTCATACAATCTGCTTTAAAGCTCTTTATTGATTGTCTCCTGAAGTTTTCTTATGAGAGATACATTTCATCCAACCCCATCATCCGTGAAGCTCACATGGGGAAAGGAAACTACAGCCACACTTTTAAGTCCAGCAAAGATCCACTACTACAGGACCTCTGGGAGCCATTTTAACCTGCGGAGAGGAGAACTAGAGCAGAGTGGCAAGGAAGAGAGGAGAGGGAGAGACATGTTGTAGCAAGAGAATGCAGCCAGTGTCACCACACTGCTCTGGTTTAAGGGCCTTGGAAGGACTTACATCACACTTGGAGAGTTTCATTCTGCTCTGCATTTCAGAGTACGGGAGGATGTGTGGTTGGAGGCTTGGAGTCATCTGTGGCACTGCTTTAGAGGCCTTTCAGTGCCTCTGGGATCACGCTATGTGGCTATGATCAGAGATATGCCAGTGCCTGGGGATGTGGACAGTTCTTCCATTCAAAACCGTGGCCTTTGCTGTATCATTGTGTATCTTTGTGGCTTCGGGTGGTTTTGGTTTTGGTTGTCTGAACGTGCTCTTTTGTGCTTTCAGTCTCGGATTGTGTGCCAGGGAAAACTGAAGAACTCATTCACATTTTTGTGCCGCAGCAGAAAGACTGTTAAACTTTATGCGCTTGATCTTTTTCTCACTGCAGCTCTGCAGTCTGGGTAAACAATTGAAAGACTTACATATAGGTCAAACCTACTTCAAAGGGTAGTTGTCACCTTCAAGGTTGCCACATTTAGGTCATTTCCAACAGCTATGATAAAGTGTGTTTGCTCTCTTTTTCAACTAGAGATTCCCAAGTGGCAATCAGGCTTCATTTACTTCAGTGCCCCTGCCAGCTGTACAGACGCAACCTTAAGATGAATTCAGCATAAGTGTCCTCACAAATTACTTTTTATGTATATAACCTCATATTGGCACATGGATCAGGTAATATTTAAATGGGAACTTTATCTAAACTAACTAATAAATTAACGTTTTTATGCAATCCATGATTTTTGTAGTTTTAGTTTTCTAGTTTACTGGAATTGGGTTCTCCACTGTGGTTTCACTTTCTCACTAGAACCTCTAGGTGGCACTCTGAAGTAGGATAATGCTGTGTGGGAGTCAAATTCAGCACCTGTGGACTTCATTTGCAGCCAAAACGCTCACACTAATGAGCTCTGGATATGGAGATGAGTGTGTCATGGTTAATTTATTGCTGCTAAGTGGTAGAATTTGTTTTATGAATGGATAATCTAAGTTCCATTTTATTATCTACACATTTCTGCTAGAGAAGCAAAAATACTCCAGTGCACTGATCCTTCATGTTATCTTGTGTAAAAACGAATTATTTTTAGACATAAATGCAAATGCTTCCTACATTGGTTTACTGGGAGAGTAAGCAGGAAGTGGAAAATGTGAATTTGTTTTTCTGATTTGTTTTTACAGCAAAATACCTCAAATGGCATATTTCTGTCACAAACAACTCCATCATTCATGTTTTCCCTGTGAGTACTTTAACATTATAGCGAAGACAAATCTGACAAATCTGACCAATCTGACTAATTTTCCAAGGATGTGGTGGTGATTGGAGCACACTCATGAAGCAACCTGACTGATTGTTGCCGAGATGGAAGCAATGCTGGCATACAAAGCAAGCAAGCTGCTGCGATCGCTTCTTATCGCACAAAGTCTTATTGGGCAAGACCAGCTATTACACGCTCCATTTACAGGACGGCTGCTGATACGCTGAGGGCGATAATATTTAGCCTGACGTGTGACATAACAACACATCCATCCCAGTTAGCCTCTGGGGGATTATAATATGATGGCCTCCAATTGAGTAGAGAGTTATGGTCATGGTGTTATGGTCATGGTGTTGAATATCAGGACTCAACCTTACTGTACATTTGCATCAGGGATTTCCATTCCCTCCTGAAACTTGATTCATGCCATTAGACATGATTGCATGTAAGAACCACTTGCCTTAGTCCCTACCCCAAGGGACTATGTGAACATGTGTTTCCCATTGTTTCATGGGTTTCTTAATGTGTTCACACTGACCACACTGACTTTCCCATTATCTCACTGCGCTTGTGTACCTCAACTGACTCTTGTATCGTCTTTGCAGATTGCCTTCAGATTATATCAGTTGAAGGAGCTACACCAGTAAAGCAAAGAGAAAGACACCACAGTTCTCTGGGACGAAAAGTGTCGATGTTAACTGGCCTTTTAGTGCGACATCACGAAGCATCTCAATGCGCTAAACCTGCAGCTTCAGGGCCGTGTGATCACGGACATGTATGATGCAGTGAGAGCTTTCCAAGCCAAGCTGCCTGTGGGAGACTCAGATGAAGAAGGACACTTTGGTTACTACGTGTTTCCAAACACTGACAAACCATCTCCACCGCTGTGCGCATTCTGCTGATAAACTGAGCGCATTTGCCGACTTTGCAGCTCAGAAATTAAAATTGAACTGCTTCATGCCGCTCAGATGCTTTGCATGTTTAGAAGCACACACCTGTGTGAGCAGATTTTCTCTGTGATGAAGATAAACAAAAACCCACACAGGAGTCTTCTCACTGATGCACACCTTCACTCACTGAGGGTTTCCACAGAACCCCACACATTAAACTGGCAACTAAGAAAAGATTCCAAACATCTGGCTCTGACACATGTGCATACTAGGAGAATGTAGCCTCCCTAAATATGTTCCATATCTTTTTGCACTTTATCCAATATGTCTATCCTATAATATCCAAAAAATGTGGACCGTGTTTGGCCCTCGACGTAGTCCAAGTTTTTAATTTTGGCCCTCTCTGTAAATGAGTTTGACACCCCTGCTTTAAGGCATCACACTTGCCACACAGCGAACATGGCTCCTCTGTATCATCCCAGTGTAAAATAAAAGTACCACAGGGTACAGGAGGATCAGGAAAGACATTTATTAAATGAAAAAGCAAAAAGGCCACTTTAGCAGCAACAACATGAATGATGGCGTAACTAATTAGGCAGTTTTTGCATGATGTTAATGGAAGCCTGCACTGATTCACATTTACTGTCTGCCGACATTTCTATTCATTATTTTGTATCTTTAAAAAAAACAACACCAACTATGTCGACATTGTTTATTCTTGGTTTAACTTTGTAAGCGTGCTCTGGGTCATGATGGTGTTAGGTGTGGTGATCCTGGCTGTGTGTATTCATCACCATAGATCATCATACACTTCTCTTATTTATAGAAACACCTGTACACATAACAAAAATCCAATTCACGACCTCTACAATTTACTGTACTCTCTCACGCACTCGCACGCACGCACGTTCATTAGTACATGTCATAGAAACAGAACGTTGACGTTCTACGAGGTGATGTAAAAGCTGCAGGTCTTCCGAATTGTCTTTTGCGCTTTGACTTGACTCGAGTTGATTTGTGAAACCTAGAAAGTTGAAATCTTGGATATCTGATCGCCTTGAAAACAACTTCTGGATTACTGAGCTGAAGAAAAACCTTTGGAGTACATCTACAGCAAACCTTTCTCATTGAAAACATGGATTCTGCTGGATCCCCTGTGGAGGAGCGCCTGCTGAACCGGGTCTTTGCTTTTGCAGGTAAGACATATTTTAATTTCATGATAAATGTATTTATTTATGTTCCTTAATTAACTAAAAGTGAATTTCAGTAAGAAATGTGCATTTAATTATATTAAATTGTTGAATATTAAGATTAAAAGCTAATAGAATGTTGGTTGGCCTGAAGGAAAAAACTGATTTTGATGACACTAGACGTTTTTTCGGTCTAAAACAATAATTATGTGATAAGAATGTAATATTTTTTGCGGGACAGCTGTGGAATTTGTTAACAATGGTGTAGGGATTTGAAAACACCGTTATTTTAGTTTGAGGATCTCAAATTTTGAAATTTGGCGTCGAAAATGTAGGAAAAAAGATGGCGACCGGGCCATTTTTTGAAAAATGCCAAAAGAAATGTTATTTTTGTGCCCCATGGAGTTAATCGAACGTTTTAGGAGCAAACGTCACAACGTCAGAATGTGCAGGTGTAAACAGACCAGGGCACGTTCCTCTGTGGGGACAGTTGAGGTTGCTGCTTAAAATGTATCCGGAGATATTGTCAACTTTTAACACGTTGAAGCGTGCATAATTGCGCACGCAGGTCTGTGCGCTTAAATCTTTTTGTCTGTATCTCTGTATCTTATTATATATTCTCAGATATTTTTTAGAAGCAGAACAAGATTATTGTGTAGAATTATGTTATTAAATTGACTGATTCTTCCCTAACTGAGCAGAGACAGTGGTACTGAATGTTCCATTTAGTAAAACATGATTAACTAGGCCTTTAGACCCCTTGTTTAAGTCTATTTAATGGAAGTGCAGAATGTGACTTTTAAATAAAAATGTTTACTCCTCAGGTGGATCTTTGCCTCCCGACGACCCCGTTCTGTCTGACTACGAGGACGAGGACGAGGACGAGGACGCTGTGGACGGGCTTATACGCTTATGCTCACGCTCATGCTCACGCTTACGCTCATGCTCAAGCTGACGTTTACGATCACCCTCAGGCTTACGCTGATGCTTACGTTGACGCTCATGCTTACGCTTACGCTCATACTTACGCTTACGCTCATGCTTATGCTCACGCTCACGCTGAGGCTCGCACTGCCGCTCGTGCTCATGCTCACGCTGACGCTCACGCTCGCGCTCACGCTCACGCTAACCCTCATGCTATTGATGATGATATTGCTGCTGCTGTTGAGGAAATGGTTCACGGGTACAGGTATAATGTTCATCAAAGGTTAGGTGGGTACAGGTATGGGCACCAGGAAGACAGATCAGAACGGGACTCGGACTCTGAGGTCGATGTCGTGGGACTTGAAGACGAGGACCACGAGGTTGAGGACGAGTTTGTGTACGATATCCCTGTTCTGGATGTTGAGGACATCATGGACTCTGAGGTCGATGTCGTGGGACTTGAAGACGAGGACCACGAGGTTCAGTACGAGTTTGTGTACGATATCCCTGTTCTGGATGTTGAGGACATCAGGCCATTCTCCCTAGAAGATTGTTCCGAAGACTCCAGAGATGCAAAGGTTCCTGGATCCCCCTCAACTTCTGGCCACGGCTCCTTCACAAGAAGACGCAGGGAAGAGAGCGACGGGGAGGAGGCTGCTGTGAAGAGGCGGAGGCGGTTCTGAGGACAGCGACTCGGATTGACTCTACAAGCAATGACTTTGTCCATATCTGCCCCTCATCACTTCTAAATCACAGCAGGACCAGTGATTCTCATGGTAGCCTTTGCGTCTTGCAGGGCAGGTCCAGGGAACGTCTTACACTGATTGGATCGAGCATTTGCAACATGGAGGAGCTTGCCTTTGCGTCTGGCTGGGCAAGCAAGCCCCAGGAAGCGTATCACCTCATTTGTTGCACCGTGGATCTTTCTTTCTTTCTTTCTTTCTTTCTTTCTTTCTTTCTTTCTTTCTTTCTTTCTTTCTTTCTTTCTTTCATACTGAGGATCTGTTTTGCCCCAGGTAGCTCTCGCGTCTGGCAGGGCTGTCAACACCTCAGGAAGCATCTTGCACTCTGGCATTTTTTGTAGCGTCTCCTCATTCTTTGCACGGTGGATCGATCTTTCTTTATTTCATCCTGAGGGCCAGAGTTGCCTCAGTTGCTCTCGGTCAACACTAAAGATATCACTGAAAACCACTGCACTGATAACAGAAGAAGCAGGATAAAAGAAGACATGGCACTTTAATTTCATACCACCTTCACTTGCCAATTGACAGGTAATGCACTGGACCCCTACAAAAACATCAAAGCAAAACGTATTTCAGCCACTACTTATCTATCGTTCTTCAAAGCCACCAGACTTCATTCACAACAGTCATTTCACCTTGCAGAACACAGGAGCTGCTAGTCTACCGCTGCCTCCATCTGTTAGATAATGTTATTGTGTAAACAAAAAGTCTGACCGATCCCTTTAATTTGGCCAAACAAGGTATGTTAACTATAAACAAAAAATATTTCAATAATTCAAAGAATATTTGTCTTACTTTACTCTTATCTTCCTCCAGCACCTGAGATCCTGACTAACGCAAGGTAAATATCTGGAAATCCTGGACTCCCTGAGATGTCAACCAAACCACACATAGCCAGCATTGCAGCCGTCCACGGAGCACACTTGGCAGCCTAACCTCTCACCGGTTTATAAATTCAAATAAAACACCCTAAAATGTAAATTGAATCTTTGTATTGTGTGATTTGTTTCTGTTACTTGTGATGTTGATTTAAAAAGTGTTTCATTTGCAGGCGTCATAAAATATACAATGGGCTGAAATGCAGCTTAAACTGCTCTGCCTCTTTAAACAAGCACATATGGTTTTTTTAAAAGGTCCATATACAGATTAAAGTTTTGACACATATCCACACGTTCTGAGAAACCATCAAAGATCAGGGAAGTAAGAAAATGAGAGAGAAAACAGTCAAAACACACATATACACAAAACTATTTTCTATCAACACAAATCTATGAAGGGTAACAGGAAATGTGATTTACATATACCTATCAGAATATTCAAGCACAAGCTCATGACAGGCTGTCGTATGTTGTCATTATATCACAGTTATCACAGCGCGCTTTTTGTGTAATATAATTGTACTTTTGGCCTAGTGTGCTGTGGTACCACGTGCACTTATGAGCATCCTTATGTTCGAACATGGTGTTTGTTATGGCCATTCCATGACTAGCACAGAAGTCCAACAACAAACGACCGTTCGGGTTTAGATCAGGGAGGCCCTTCCTCCCAATCACGCCTCTTCAGGTGTCTCCATCGTTTCCCACGTGTGCGTTGAAGTCTCTCAGCAAGACTAGGGAGTCCCCTATTGGAGCCCCCTGCAGGGCTCCATTCAGGGTCTCCAAGAAGGCCGAATTCTCAGAACTGCGGTTTGGGGCATAGGCACAAACAACAGTCAGAGTTTTCCTCCCCATAACCCGAAGGCGTAGGGAGGCGACCCTCTCGTCCACCGGGGTAAACTCCAACGTAGCGGCGCTCAGCCGGGGGCTAGTGAGTATCCCCACCCCGGCCCGACGCCTCACACCTTGGGCAACTCCGGATAAGAATAGAGTCCAACCCCTATCCAGGAGTACGGTTCCAGAGCCAAGACTGGGCTCCGTGGCAAACCCGGCCACCAGGCGCTCGCTGTCGGGCCCTCCCTCTGGGCCTGGCTCCAGACGGGGGCCCCGGGCTTCCTCTGGGCAGGGTCTCTCCTTTCCTTTCCTTTTCTTTCATGAAGTTGTTTTTGAACCATTCTTAGTCTGGCCCCTCATCTGAGACCAATTTCCCTTGGGAGACCCTACCAGGAGCACTAGGCTCCAGACAACACAGCTCTCAGGTTCATAGGGACACACAAACCTCTCCACCATGATAAGGTGATGGTTCCCAGAGAGGTCAATGATCGATTTTGTAATCGTATCATCTGATCTGATGACCCGGTGGTCAGGGAAGCCGTCCGACTGAAGAAGGAGTCCTTCCGGTTATGTTATCCGGGAGGACTCCGGAAACAGTTGCAGGGTATCGAAGGACTAGAAGGGCGGCAGCTTCTGCCGTGTCAGAGGCAAAGCAGCGGGTGTGGGAGAAGTTCGGTGAAGCTATGGAGAAGGACTTTCGGTCGGCACCAAGGTGCTTCTGGAAAACCATCCGGCACCTCAGGAGGGGGAAGCGAGAAACCATCCAAGCTGTGTACAGCAAGGGTGGGACCCTGCTGACTTCAACTGAGAAGGTTATCGGCCGGTGGAAGGAGCACTTTGAGGAACTCCAGAATCCGACTAACACGCCCTCTATGGTAGAGGCAGAGCTGGAAGCTGATGGGGGATCATCGTCAATTTCCCTGATGGAAGTCACTGAGGTAGTCAAACAACTCCACAGTGGCAAAGCCGCAGGGGTTGATGAGATCCGTCCAGAAATGCTGAAGGCTTTGGGTGTTGAGGGGCTGTCGTGGTTGACACGCCTCGTCAACATTGCGTGGAAGTCTGGGACAGTGCCTAGGGGTTGGCAGACCGGGGTGATGGTTCCCCTATTTAAAAAGGGGGACCAGAGAGTGTGTGCCAACTACAGGGGTATCACACTTCTCAGCCTCCCTGGTAAAGTCTACTCCAAGGTACTGGAAAGGAGGGTTCGGCCGGTAGTCGAACCTCTGATTGAAGAGGAACAATGCAAATACCGTCCTGGTCGTGGAACAACAGACCAACGGACTCGTTTCCAGTGAATGTTGGCCTCCGCCAGGGCTGCGCTTTATCACCAATCCTGTTCGTGATTTTCATGGATAGGATATCGAGGCGTAGTCGTGGAGGAGAGGGGTTGCAGTTCGGTGACCTGAGGATCTCATCGCTGCTCTTTGCAGATGATGTGGTCCTTATGGCATCATCGGTCTGTAACCTTCAAAAGTCACTGGATCGGTTCGCAGCCCAGTGTGCAGCGGTTGGGATGAGGATCAGCACCTCTAAATCTGAGGCCATGGCTCTCAGCAGGAAACCGGTGGATTGCCTACTCCGGGTAGGGAATGAGCAATTACCCCAAGTGAAGGAGTTCAAGTACCTTGGGGTCTTGTTCGCGAGTGAGGGGACGATGGAGCGAGAGATTGGCCGGAGAATTGGAGCAGCGGGGGCGGTATTACAGTCACTTTACTGCACCGTTGTGACGAAAAGAGAGCTGAGCCAGAAGGCAAAGCTCTCAATATACAGGTCGATCTTCGTTCCTACCCTCACCTATGGTAATGAAGGCTGGGTCATGACCGAAAGAACAAGATCACGGGTACAATCGGCTTAAATGGGTTTTCTCAGACGGGTGGCTGGCGTCTCCCTTAGAGATAGGGTGAGAAGCTCAGCCATCCGTGAAAGACTCGG
This sequence comes from Cottoperca gobio, assembly GCF_900634415.1. Lineage (NCBI taxonomy): Eukaryota > Metazoa > Chordata > Actinopteri > Perciformes > Bovichtidae > Cottoperca > Cottoperca gobio. The sequence continues at coordinate 8,573,283 of NC_041360.1, read as the reverse complement.
CGTAGAGCCGCTGCTCCTTTACGTTGAAAGGAGCCAGTTGAGGTGGTTCGGGCATCTAGTAAGGATGCCACCTGGGCGCCTCCCTAGGGAGGTGTTCCAGGCACGTCCAGCTGGGAGGAGACCCCGGGGAAGACCCAGGACTCGGTGGAGAGATTATATCTCCTCACTGGCCTGGGAACGCCTCAGGATCCCCCAGTCGGAGCGGGAGGATGTGGCCCGTAGAAGGGAAGATTAGGGTTCCTTACTGGAGCTGCTGCCCCCGCGACCCGAGCCCGGATAATCGGTAGACGATGGATGGATGGATGGAATTATTTAATTAATTTCAGTAATTAACCATCACTTTTGGTTTTAAAGACAAAAAAAAATTATGCTTCCTGCACACGTACAATAAAACTAAAAGTCTATAGCCATGCTGGCAGGAAGGATGTGAGACTGTTATGATTACACATCAACAATATTGGAAAGCTGAAAAATAAGGAAAGTACAGAGCTATTCTTGGATCAAGGGACTACTGAAAACAATGAGGATGTTTGGCCTGAAGGTGGCGCCAGAGGTACGGCCATGTTGTTACATGACAGAATGCGCTTCACCAGTGTAGGCAGGTCTCAGTTTGACAACATTTCAACTATACATACAATTACATTGTAATTACATTACAACTGTTGAAAAGATGATATTTTTTCTTGCTGGAGCAGTCGTCCAAATTACAACTTAAAACATCTGCATGTTGCGATTGTGTAAAAGGCCTTGAGCAGTGTTAAAAATACAAAACACCAGATTAAAGAAACAGGCAGGAAGAGTTTGTACCATCCTACACACACTCCTCTTTTCCAAAAACCTCTGGAGCATTTTCATATTTTAAACTAGTCGTGTTTGCACAACTTTACCTAATTCCACACATCAATCCTCATCTAATCCTTCATGTTCAGAGCAACAAGAATCATAATCAAACTCATTGTTTTGGGATTATTGGTGCTATAGGTGTAGTCGTAATGTATCACTCTACAAATATCTTATTCTGTTTGCAGCCTGTGAACACATACAGTCTCCCTGTACCTTCAAATGTCCATTTGTCTTGAATGTACTGTGATATTAATTTACTGCAGAAGATGAAATGAAGACAGGAGAATCCTTGCTAAAGAGCATTAGTTCATTTTCCACAGGTTACTTCAGAAACAAGTAATTATCTACAAAATCTCTAATGTTGGATACATGCATATCAATCATCATCTCACTGTGGCTGTTTCAGGGAAACCTTAGATATACTAGCTGTACATTAAAACGAGTGCCTCTGCATTGCAATTTATTGCTGGTTTTACGATCGCAAGTCACTAATGCCGTTATTGATTATTTCCTCAATTTTTAAATAAATAAGAACAATACAGGAGCATAAGAAACCGAGCAACATGAACGAAGAAAAATGTGACATTTTTATCTCCCTAGATTGTCTACGCTGTCTGTATGTTTGGGAAGTGCACATGTTAATTTAAATTGCTTGTGAATAACATTTACCAATTTTAAATCCAGTTAAAAGAAATTATGGGAACTATTTTTATTATTAAAAGGGATATTTTATTTAGTTAATTACCACAGTGTTTTTATTTTTGTTCGATATAAAATATGTCCATTTGAGGGAATGCCATTTGCTGAAACACTGGAGGATACAGTTAAATTCACAAATGTATTTTTGGATTTATTGGGCCATTACTTAGTGAATTCTATCATTCCCATTTCTTGTGGAAACACGTCTCACTCAAAAGTTATTATTAAGCAGTGAATGAAGATTAAAAGGAGAGGAGCACAGAGAATTTGAAGTGACATAATGTTGCCTTTAAAAACATATTTTCCTTGTGACATATTTCTTTGACAAATATTAGATATGTTCTGAGATGCAACAGAATTCAACAGTACGCTGATTAGTTTTGCACAAATGAACATCAGGAGCTGTGGTAATCCAAGCAACAAACAGTAAAAAGGGCAAAGTGACACCGTCATTCACTTTTACACAATGCAGATAAATCTTTTTTTTAAGCACTGATGTATATATTTCCCGTGCTATTTCATTACAAAATATAATTTCATTTCACAATATAAAAATAATTAAAATCATTGGTGATTACTAAAAGATTGTGTTTAAAAAAAATGCTATCTGAAGATGATTTCTGAATGAAAGTAATAGGCTTTGAATATTGCTTTTAAGCAAAAGTATGTAGGTTGTGAATGTGTGGATATTGCTTGGGTTCTGGGGTCAAAGGTCCTCCCCTATTCAAACAGTTCAAGGTCTATGGCACTTGACAACTTGTTTCTCCAAACTCTAATCTCTGTACAGTAAAGACAAAAAAAAGAGATTTGAGAAAACTGCTCCAAAGTGATGAGTAAAAAGCATGATAAAACATTTGTATAGACACAAAAGGGCAAGTGTGGTCTTCTCCAATGTAAAAACTGACAGATGTTGAAACCCCTGCAAAACAAACATCATCTCACTGCCATGAGATTGCATTGCCATGCAACAGTGTTGGTGGTAACTGTTTGGTAGAGCATGGTAACTCAGTTCCAGTGCACAAATGGGAGGTAAGTGTTCTGACTGCTGTGGGAAATAAGCTGTTTTTGAATCAGGTGGTAATGGTTGAGATGGACCTGTAGCACCTTCCAGAGGGGAGAAGCTGGAAAAGGCAGTGGGCTGGGTGTCGTTATTTCAGTTGCCCGGTTAAAGGTACGCTTTGTGTACAGAGAGTCCACTGAGGCAAGGTCACAGCCAGAGATGTAGGAGGATTGAGTGACAATCCGCTAAAGTTTCTTCTTGGTGAGACTGTCTGAGCTCCCGTAGATTGATCCTTGTTGCATATTGGGGGGAGAAAACAGAGTAGCACACTGTCAGATATGGGTACGATACATTTGAATATTTAACACCTTTAAATCAAGATAAATATGCAAATAAAATACAGACATGTAAACAAATCTCAAAATAATCATAATTGATCGTTGAAAGACATTTTGTTTGTATAGGATGTACATTCTAAAACTGAGATTTTCCATTTGTTGCTTTAAGGCACGGGTGTGAAACTCAAGGCGGATTAGTGCGCAGGATGCGGGAAGAAGATGCAGCTGACGGTGTATCACTGCATCATACACCAGGAAACTCTGTGTTGTAAAGCTCTGGAAATGGAACATGTAATAAGCACCGTAACACAGACAGTAAACTTTATAAGAGTCAACTTAAGTCTTTTATGAACATGGCGGTGCGATGACTGAGTCGAGGGAAAGTGCTGCATAGATTTTTCGAGTTGCGTGAGGAAATCTGCTAGTTTTTGGATAGCAAAGGGAAAGACACCACAGATCTCTGGGACAATGTGAGCTGGACTGTTTGTGTGACATAACGAAGCATCTCACTGTTAAACCTCCAGCTTCAGGGCTGTGTGATCACGGACATGTATGATGCAGTAAGAGCTTTCCAAGCCAAGCTGGCTGTGGGAGACTCGGATGCAGAAGGAGACTTTGGCCACTGCGTGTTTCCAAACACTGACAAACCATCGCCACCGCTGTGTTTCCGACTGCGCATTCTGCTGATAAACTGAGCGACTTTGGAGACTTTGCAGCTCAGAAATTAAAATTGAACTTCTTCATAAAATTGAACTTCTCCGCTCAGATGCTTTGCATGTTTAGAAGCACACATCTGTGTGAGCAGCTTTTCTCTGTGATGAAGATGAACAAAAACCCACACAGGAATCGTCCTGTGTTTTAGGATAAATTGTCTGAAATTGTCAAGCCTAACTAAGATTTGTTTTCGCTGTCTAACCTCAGAAGAGACCAGAATAAAACTACATCTCAATTCTTCATGTAGTGTAAGGTCGTAGTTCAAACTCAACCCAGGAATACAACCTTCCTAAGCAATGGTGAAGTGGAATTATAAACTTTTCACATAGAAAGAGCTAGATTTCCTTTTTCTGTTAGCTACTGTAAGCTTTTGCTGTGCATGTATTGCTTTTTGGATATACAGTATATGTCATGCAGCAGTTTTACAGAGCTTCTAATTGTTTGCAAATTGTTTGCAAATGTTCAGTATGGTAGAAATGTAGAGAAGAAAAGCTAAACAAAAAAGAAAGGTTGGCGGTACAGTTTGTTAACCTGGTCTCACCTCATGAAATCAATTATCCATCTGCTACCAACTCTTATGTAAAAGTATGTTTCTAACCATTTCCCACTCGTTCCTGGTTCATTGCCCAGTCATATGTGGAAAGGTGATGGTTTTGGCCCAGAAAGTAAGATGACATCAGAGGTTTTCTTTTGTAAAACGGAAATCTGACAGGTCCACCCACATTTGTCTATTAGTTCTGGTGACTGATAAAATAAAACAGGCAGTAGGTAAATAAGTGAAATGAAACATGCTCTGGCAGAACTAGCTGGCAAAGCATCACATTTTATAACTTAATCTTAGCACAATGTTGTCATAAAGCAATTAAACACCCTTTTTGCAATGTACACCGATAATTACATTAATGTGTTTCCGTTAGTAAAACTGAATTATATGTTTCGCACCATTTTAACACCCACTTACTTCTTATCAACCTTTGACCTCTTGGAATGGCGGCCCTCCCAAGTGTCTCCTAAACTTTTCAAACATCAGTGTTATACAGAGCAATATGCAAGGTGGTACATATTATGTAAAAATACATTTTCCATCTCCAACATATTCTTTACAGTCCTGACCATAAAAACATGATTGATTTATGAAGGTGGCAGCCAGCCAGCTGAAATACTCCACTTGTCTCAGTGCTCTGTTGACTTTACACTTGATTGGCCTTGGTTGCTTCAATATAATATAAATGATCTTGAGATCTATCACATACAAATAGTCAAAGATGTTGATAGGGTCGTGAGGATGACCAGATCAAAATCACATTGCTGACAGCTAAAGTATATGTCAAAAGGGAAAGACTTTAAGAGGTGAATAGGATGAAGTCAAGTGCATGTCAATATAGCATGCAGAGTATACCTCAGACTGCACTGCACATCTTGAAATGGTTGTGAAGTTCCCTGATAGTCAGCAGTGTGTCAGATGTGTCTGTGTGCAGCAGCACGTTATTTGGTACAAAACTACCCAGGATGTGACAGCCCTCTCTTTAAAATAGAGTGTTTGTGAGTACAGTGTTAAAAAATCTGTCATTTTTCTGTGTTCAAGAAAGAAAAATGAAAGTTCTGTGTACGTCCAAGTGTTATAATATGAATTGCTTGGCAACTTTTAGCCAAGATTAATAGTTTATAAGCTGCTCCAGCAATAAAAGAACACATTTAGTCAGCAGGCATCATCTCAATGTTGCTGTAAGAGCATAAACACTTTTGCAGGAATTAATGACAAACAAGGTAAATTATACAAAGACGTAAAATGAGAAAGAATTAAAGAGGACATGTCGTGGATGGTAATAATCTGTAAAATGTTGACTTCAGTTTGCAACCATTTGATGCTATTTAATGATATTAAAGCAGTTATAATCAATAATGTTATATACATATATAGTGAGGTTTTCTTTACAGCCTTTAACTTTTGGTGTGGTCTCTCCACTCTCATCAGAGTTGTTTTGGGCCGCAGCAGGCAGCTGTTTCCAGCAAACAGCAGACAGCAGACAGAAAACGTTAGCAATGGTAGCAAGAACGTTGAGCATTAAGCCGCTAAAGAGCCAGATTCTTTCATCATGAGTTCATGGATGTGTAGATGGGCATCTGTTTGATAACACGTTAGCCATAACAAATTATAAGATGTTTCCGCTTCCCCCAGGTTCCCAACAAAAAAATATTTAGAACATGTTGGGCCCTTTTCTCTACTTTCTATCCCCCTTCCTCTGGCACCCTTGCTCGGAACCACTTACATACTGAGACTTCATTTTGGTGTCGCGGCTGCTGTGATCCCGTCGTTTCTCTTTATATGTAATTTAAGATGAAATGACTGGAGGAATTAATGCAGTGGTAAAGTTGGACAAACAGTTATGGGCTTTATATTTGTGTTACATTTTGTTGACATGGAAGTATATGTTTTCCTACTTTTGAGAAGCCACATTAAATACTTCCTACCTTGTACAGATTATTAAAGAATCTTTTATTTCTCTTGGTTTACTTTGAGCAGAGAATGTGCAATTGGATTGCTCACTTACAAATAATGTCACATCACAATATGAGTTTCTGGAAGCGAATTTCCTTTCGTCTAGTTGTTTGTTGTAATAGCTGTATAGAAACATCACATTTACTTTCTCCTGTGAAAAATGCCATAATGTAACTGGTTTCAAAGCTCTCTAAATAAGTCAAATATCACTCTGAAGCTCCGCAGAATAAGAGTGTGGTAAGAACGGTATCCTTCTCAAGGGATCTGGGGGCTTCAGTTTAGAGCCACAGCTTCTTTTCCATAACTAGTCTCCAACTGATACTTTCCACCGTGGCCCTTCGTCAGCACTCATGCCAAAACGCAATCTCTTTCACATAACTAGAGTCTGTAAACCCGATAGCGCAGCATTCATAGCTTAGCAGCCTCGGAGTCTTTCAGGCACGACTTCTATTTGGTGGGGGATAGGCTTTAGGGTGAGTTATTGAGTGGATAGGTCATGTATTATGGTTACACCTGATCTGAGGACTGAGTGCCATATGCATTTTAACATTGAGCCATCAGGAAATATATCTTTAGACACTGTTGGATAAGACATGCAATGAGAGAGACACTGGACCTCCCACTGATAATCACTGTGATGAATGGCCACTGCCTTCTGACTGGGTGGCACGTCCTGTAAATGTCTGCTCCGACCAGAAGGTAAATACCACAGAAGTACCCGCCACGTGTTTGACCAAGCCCTCTGAAGGCCCTGGCATCAGTCAGACAGATGGGCAGGCCAGAGAAAGAAAGTTCCACACCCTGTGGGAGGGTTAAATACTTGAATTTCTGAGTGAAGGATGACTTTCATTGGTCTGTCAGATGTGAAGTAACACAAGAATCAAACTGTAATTTAGTAAATTTTGATGAAATGGTCTCTTCCAAATTGTAATTCATGGATCTGATTCTAACTATAGTAGAAATAGAGTTGGATTTCATTGACGTTGTCCATTATTGTATATGTCTCATTCCCGCCCTAGATTTGATAGATTTCCCGCCTCATATATCTATCATACATCGCAGAACGGCATTCTATGAAGTCAGTCTATTTTCCAGAGCTCTTCTTTTCATGATTTAGGATAGTGTCCTTTGGTCCAACGGAGAACCTTAAGGATAATTTAAAACAATTGGATTTATTAACTTTTGGCTAAGGGTGATAACTGTAAATGTCAACCAGTGAGCCATAACTCAGACTTTTCTGGATGAGCTTAGCAGTAGTGGTATGTTCAGTATTTTATAGATGAGAGAGCATTGCTATTAATCCTGGTTAATGTGTCTGCTTTCTTTTTTTTGTCGCTATCTGAAGCCCTGAAGTGGTGTTGTTCATGTCATGTTGAATCTTTAGTGAGTCAGTCTCCTTCAAACTCCACAGAATATTACCAAGGGGCATTTAGGAGTGGCAGACTACTCATCAGGTTTAAGTGGGTCACTGATTTTGCTTGGATCACAGGATGGATATGATTAAAACACTTTAATGAAGTTATGGGAATTTAATCTTTTACTTCATATTTCTAATCACAACTATTGGGCAAGTTAGTTGTCAATTACTAACTGAAAAAGTAAAACACAGCAAGCAAGTAATGAGATAAGTAAGGGATAATACGCAACAAGTTGTACGCTCGATAACTACTCGACAAACCTTCATGTTGGGTGGTTCCTAGCCACTTCAGTCACAACTTATCACACTTGACATGAGTAAACTGACTATGAACAGCTAACGTAACATTAGCTCTGGCGACTAGATGCAGCTCCAGTTCCAGAACGTTTTTGCAACAGTCTCTCTACTGAACGCAGAGGGACCAAACTGATATCAACCATCTGACAAACTACAAGAAGACAGCAAACAAGCTGACCTCCAACTGTATTCCAATTAGTACATTTCTAATTGTAATAGCTACCTTACACGACTCGTTACTGAAAAGAGTAACCAATTTACTGTAATGTGTTACTAAGTTCTGCCTTATGTTGCATTCAAATGGAACTCGTGAGCTAATGGTTACAAAAGGAGAAGTCATGTAGACGATATGCTTGCCGTTCAAGTGGTTGAGTTGTGAGAACAACATGGATGCCAAAACATCTAAAAATAAACCAATAGTAACGTTGTTGTAACGAGCAGCTTTTGAAGTTTGGGGTCATTACTTATAGCTAAAAAACACATTAGCTAATATTAACATTACTGTCTGCGTCTAGAAGCGTCTAGAAGCCACAGAGTCTCAAGCTAGCAATCAGGTAACTTAATACAGGATAAGCAAAGGCATAATTTAATTGGGAATATCAACATTTTACTCAGATATAAACAATCACAAAGAAAAACTCTATAGGACTAAAACTACTATCCATTGAAGAATGTACTTCCATGGCCTGGTCATTTCTGAAAACATCAACAAACACGTTACAACTTGTGAATCAGCTTTAAGAACATTTCCACTTCCAAGGTCGTAAATACCACAAGAAAGGGCCGTTGTTATGGTCTCTTCCCGTAAACACGGTAAACACATCCCCATTTGATGGCAGCATTAGACTTCTGCCATCTCACAGTAACATCTGGCCTTCTCCATTAATGTAATTAGAAGCAGTGTAAATATCTTTTACACCCTTGACAGCCGGATAGCTAGCTAGCTACATTGACTAAATGTCAAGGATCCTTTCTGGAGGTGCTGAAAAGTTGCTGTTGGCTTTGAAGGCCGGTGGTTGGCAGGACAAATATTTTGAGAATAAAAATGTCTACATTTATGCCATGAAAGCCTTATCCAAGTACTGCTGCAGTGAGGGATTTAGTGCTCCATGAGTGGCTTGTTTACTTCAGTTAAAGCAATTTTCAAAACATAACACTTATATGGTTTGACCTTTCAGCCTCAGGGGGTCTGGACCGTCTCAGAGTGTTATGTTCAATGCCAAAAGGGATACATGGTGAACGATATAGAGCTTGGTCAACATTCTACAGTAAATTCCGAGTCCTACTAAAGCTGAATGTTTGATGTGTTTTATGCCTGTCAAAGTGTGAAGTGTAATGGGAGCTGTCACAACTCTCTATCTCAAGCCCAAGCCACTTAGCTGCAATTCCAGTGTGCCCTGAAATAAATCTAACTATAGTGCCTTTCTCTAGCCCACATCCTGGAGCTGTTGCAGATGTTCCTATGAATAGAACGCGTGTGAAGTATCCTGGTACTTGTTATGGATTATTTGAATAGATTACCATGTAGAAATCCACACGGATTAAACAAGTTCACTTCGCTCATGTGAAAGTCAATTTAAAACGATGTTTTGTGAATCATGATTGTTAACTCATTTGTTTTACAGGGAAATAGACTCTGAGGTGTTCTGTGCACAAGTACTGAGCCATTCCCAAAACAATAACAAAGAACCCCATGACCATGATTTAGTATCAAGAGAATTGCACCCACTTTCCAATTAATGAACCTTTCAGTTGTTTGTTCTCCTTTGTTTTACAAGGTGCAATGTGAATATTATCTAATGCCATGAGCCATGTAAGCAATAGAAACAATAATTAGTAAGGGTTTTGCATTACAAATGTGTATATCACTGATATTGAATCCTCTAAAAGGTTGTAGTGCTAAACAATGTGCAAAGAATGGGTTTTGATTTAATGTAACTTCTAGTGACTCCCTGATATAAACAACTAATATTCTACACTCAAAATAATGAATGTCCAGCTATAGTCATTGCTAATAACCCAAATTAAAGCTTATGAAGGTAACATTGGATGAACCCGCAAGATTTTTTAATTATCCAACTGAAAAACTTAGCCCAGTGTTGACAACTCTTTTCCAATGAAAGTAGCTCGCAGCACTAGCTCCATAAATTGCTAAATCTAGCGAGAAAGTCGCCAAGTTGGCAACACTGACAGCCCGTCCCTTCAGGCCTCCCTCCAAAGCCACTTTCCCAAAATTATCATTATGAACATAAACATATTATATTGAAGGTAAGCAATGAATATTTTGCGCAGCCAGAAAGGTAGACAGGACTTATTGCCGTCATACGACTGCCACAGATACCAGACTTTTTCCTTCTTTTCTTTTCAGAGCATTTGTTTTATTGATTGCTGTAAGGATGTAATGAAAATTTCACCAAATATAGCAACAATTATTTAAAAAAAACATTACCCACCGTAGCTTTAACTTCCGTGCTGCATGATGAAATTGTTACATTAAATGATTGTATAACTGTATAACAGAAATCACCTGTTGTTGATTTGACGTTCATGATTTTCCATGCTTAAGTTTCACCCTCTGAAACGTGCTACATTCCTTAACTCATACTTTCATACTCGTCTAACATATCAAATGATATATTCTGAACATACTGTACATCTGATCTTGAAAACAATTGAAATGAATGCAGGGGGAGAAATATATACAGTTATGCAGAGCACATAGACACAACACCCTTCTTAGTAATCACCTAAAATGAAATCCATGATGGATGACATGTTCTTGACTTCACTTTCTGCTCCTTAAGTTTTGTTAATGGCAGAGTTGTGCTGGCCCCTCTCAAGCATATTAATCATTTGTGAGTGTTGCTAGTATAGGGACCACTTTAAATCTGGTTTTAAACAAGCTCTAGTTCTGGCAGAGGAAGTGCAAATGCTGTGAGGAAATAAACGGCGTGGATGGTGGAGGAGTCGGATTTGTCTTCAGCCAGCAGAAATCTTCTATTTGACTGGAATCTGTCAAAGATAAATCTATACACACAACTAAAAACTAAAATCTGAGCATCCACCGTGATTCCTCCCCAGCAAATCCAGATTTGCAGATGTCTCTATGGGAACATGGTGGTGAACATGTTTGTTGTACATTTCCACTAGTCCATTCTGCTCTGGACTATTTCGTACTATTGCATAACGTGATTGGTCCATTGGTCTAACTCACTTCTTTCTCTTTTTTTCCTCCAACAGCCAACATATGGTCCTATAAACACATACAGACAATGGAAAAATAAACAAAGTAGTTTGAGCTATATTTCCTCTTTTCATGCACATCTTCCACAATGCAGCGCTGATAATCGTCAATCCCCCTTGACATCCACATTCATGATATACTTATACTTATAATACTTACTTACAATAATAGTAAAAATAATCTCCTAATAAAATTTGATTATTCCACTTTTTTCTACTGTTTCTTCGGTTTAAGACCGTTTTAGTTCATCATATGCCTTATTTTTTGTCATGATTCTAACCTCCCGAAACATAACAAATACAGAAGTGGGGAATTGATTATTGGTACAAATGTTACATGAATTAACTTAATTGCCTCCATGCCGGTTAAAAGCCGTGACCGGAGGCATTATGTTTTTGGGTTGTCTGTCCATCGTATTCTCATGATCTTCAAATAGGGAATTTTTTCAAACCTTTCTTCAAACCTCTCCTTGGACTCAAATTGATTCGATTTTGAGGGTCAAAGGTCAAGGTCACTGGCCATAACTCAAGAATTTATACGCTAATTATCGCAATTTCAAACAAATGTCTATTAAGATAAAATGATGAAGTGAGGACACTTTGGACAGACGTGGATGTAAACTTCTACTTGACTGGTTGGCGAAGGCACACAACCGTGTCGCTGTAATTCTAGCTAACCATAAGGCTAAATTACCTGGATGATTTTGGATGATTTTTGTTTCTTATTTTGAAGAATAATTACAGCATAAACTGTCTCATTGACTTTTATAAGTTATTATACATTCAGATACATTATGGTGATTGAGAAAGTGGAGCCATTACTACATTAAGTGTACTGTATACTGTACAGATGATCCGAGGGCCTCAGGCGATTGCAAATTCAAAGTTGTTTTCACCTAACTGGGACAAAATAAATTACTAATCAAATGTAACTTTTAGGCTTTGAAACAAATTCTTCCATCAATCACTTTATGACCACTACGGCTTTAGCTGTAGATTACCTCATTCTCTTCACCTCAACATACACTGAACACACTGATTCAATAAATAAATTAAGAAGGCCTTTGAAAACAAATTCACTTTTGTGGCTGAACATGGAGAGTGCAGCAGGTCATTTTGGTTTCGTTCCAATCTCGCCATATGTTTCCAGTTTTGATTGTTTTGCTTTTGAAACGCAAAGACTGCTGTCAGAAAGAAGATAAGAGCCATCAAGCTGAGCAAGAAACCATGAATCAAACTTCTTCTTTTCCAGCGTACGTTGAAGTTTTGTTTGAATGTGCACGCCACATGGTCGATAAATTCTCAGGCTGTACCTGGATGAGAAGGTTTGTCTGTATTCTCAATGCAATCCCTGGTTCTGTCTGGATGGAGAGGGGTCAGTGTGATGAGGATGCAGAATAAGAGTTGTTGCACTAATACCTTGCAAACAACAACAAATAAAGACATTCCTTAACGCTTGCACAATCATTTAATGGGTAATTCTTTTTGTTTTACGGCACATAAAGTAGTGTTTGGTGATTTGTTCCAGGCCCACTATTGTTTTATAGATCTAACATGTCCTCTGTTCAGTTTCTTTTCTTAGTTGGGGATGTGTTGTGAACATGGGTCACTGTTCTAAAAGAACATAGATTGCATCATGGGAACTAATTATCCCCTGAGGATATTCCAATGTAAGGAAAGCCAGTATTCGATTAGATTCTGTATCCCAGTAAAACAAAGTATAAATATCTGCTATTGCAGTCTGTTTATTGCATAAACAAATCCTGAAGTAGTGCCAGATTAAAAACATCAATATGGAAATCATTGCAGTGGGGAAATGATGTACAGTATCCAGAATCTAAATGACCTAAATGTTTTTAAAAAAGGTTTTTGTTAGTCCATGCAGTGAAGTGTATTTGATCACTTGTGTTTGCTTGGCAGAAACAGTTACTGCAACACTAGCTCAATGTTACACAATCGATTTGATTCCTTCCTTGCCAACCATCCTTAAGGACACATAATTAAAGGTATTAAACTTCGGTTTGTGGGAACTTAGAATAAAGGGAAATGTTCAAAAAGACTTTTCACTGCTCTAATAAACGCTTCAACTCTTATTTTGGGAACATACTCTTAAAAAAACCTTTGTAAATCTTTTCTTACCAAAGCGAGATATTGTGTTGCAGCTACCAGGCATGAGTTGATCATTAAAACAAAAAGTTTTGGGGTCTTTTAAGATGTCAGTCAATGTAAGCAAACCCTCTGTCAGTTTGAAGCCAATTACTTTCAGATGGTAACAGTAAGACAGTGTGGATTTTCATGAGGTCCCCGGAGAAGGTGATGTTTTGGCTTGCTGTGAAGCTCGTGTGGGCTCACCATACATGTGACAAGCAGTTGTTGTCTTACTCGAGGTTGTCATTGCTCTCTGAGGGGATCACTTTAAATGTGAACTTACTTTGTTATGCCAGACTATGAATGTGTATGATCCCTGCTGCACACATGGAGATTAGAAAGAGCTTGTTCTTTAGAAATTCAAATGCTGTTGCATAAATCCATGAAGATAATTTGAATAGTGAGAACATCTGATCAACATGCAAATTTAATGTGTAATGTTTAATGTATTTGGTTTTTTGTTACTCAGAATGCCGAAATAAGAAGAGATTGGATGAATATCATGATGGTTGTTAGAACCTGACAGATGTTTGTCATTGTCACTGTGACATATGGCCATCACTTCATTTTGAAAAGTGTAATCAATACACTGTCTGACAAACCAAGATCTTTAGGGTGTATTTAACTTTGAGAAACGCTGTGGTTGCAGGGTGTCCTCACATCTATGTGAGGCTTTAAACACTTTGCAACCAGTGCTTTGCTTGAGATTAGATCAAAGAAAAAACACATTTCCGTAATGAAATGTGTTATTACTGAAAACATACATTACAATGAGTAATCTTTCTTGACTTATTATTAACGTACTTAGTTTACGTCACGTACCTCACGTACTCATGCTTTACAGGTAATTGTGAAAATCATGCATTTTAAGTGGATTTGTAGATGTGAGTTGCATATTTAATAATTTTATAAATAAATGTTTTGACTTATTTAACGTACTTACGTAGATTAATTTACTCAGCGTGCTAAACTTACGTGTGAAAGGTTTTTGTGAAAATAATGCATTTTAAGATTTGTTAGTTACTCCTTTTAATTGTAATGTTTAAATGTCCTGCTACAGGGATGAGGGTGGAACGCATCAGTATCAAAGCAAAGGGGAAAATATTGTTTTCTTTCAAGTTTCCGTTGTCTGTCATCTGTTTCGAAATTCAAAGCCAAAGTCCAGCGTAATAATGGATCACATGTGAACAATTTCTCTATGTTTTATGGCCAAAGTTTATGATAAAAGGACTGTTACGTGTGCACACCAAGATGAATGATGAGAGTAGTTGACATTTGTTACATCTGGGTGTGTAGTAAAATATTACTTGACTCAGGAGAAGCTCATCTGATGAATCCTCAGACAAACAGACATACGGGGTGAGAAGGTGAATCATGTCTGCTTTGCTTTTCAAATAATGTACATGAATACAGTGAATATATGCCTCACAATGGAGCTTTACTTCAAATATACCCTAGCTAAATCGTCCCAAAGGTTTTCTTGGGTTTTATTTTATTTTTTCGTTGACATTATTCTTAGATTATTATTCTTCCTGGACGCTCAACATAAAAATGGTGTGTTTGTAAGCTGTTCTGTGCCTTCAGCTAATCTTTGTACCCAAAAGGCTGTATAGGAAAAAGAGAAGAAACATACATAGAAACAACATAAACCCCCAAGGCTGTTACTTTGTAAATGTTTAGTGTGAAATTAAATGATGCCAAACACAGGAAATTGCACCATTCGAGCTAGATTAAATATATACACACTTCTACTTGTGATGTATTGCACATACAGTTAATGAGCGAGGGGGCTACTGATTATGAGTCATTGCTTTCTTTCTGCATGTGCAATCCTCTAAACTCTGATCTGTTTGTCAGACACAGAGCGCCCGGCCTCCTAGATTTTATTATTATACCAAGTATTATGTGGCTGCACAAAGCATCTTCTACTGTACAGGGTTTTGATTAAAAACATTTTGTTGTATAACCCTGATGTGTATTTATTACCTACTGCACGCTATTATGAATGTACTACAATCAGTTAAACCTATGATAAAAGTTCAAACAGATATTGTCTTATTATTGCAGTTGTTGCACTATTAAAACATAAGATATATCCTTGGTAGTTCAGACTTTAGTAATGTTTGAATTGGTCTGTCCAATTAAAAACAATCATTGTGTAAACAGTGTAACTAGCTGTAACATGCCTAAAGGTTAAGGGCCTGCCAATCCTTTGTAAATGTAGGTGTAACTTTGTTTTATTCATATATGCGTACATGGAGAAATATTTGTTTTTAAGACTTTGTGGCATTCATGCAATTTAGAGTGAGTGGGAAATATCTCACTAAACATTAGCTAAGGTAGCTAACGGCATTTAGTCAGTCATTTCTTCTAATGACATTGTCGTAACATTTTGTAATGTGTCTGTTATAATTTAACATTTTTCAAGATTACCTAATTTTCAAATAGCATTTTATAAAGAGTCAGGCCAAATGTGTCGTCCACTTTCAAAACAGACTTTTCAAAATAAGCCCACCTTTTTGAGCCTTCTTCATGAAAAAAACTTTTCTTTTCAGGGCACTCGTTGTTCTTGGGAGGATATTCTCCAAAAAAGAAGTGTTATTTCTTAAAAATCTTCAGACTTCTAAGTTTGACACACTGAGTGCTCAGAGTTGTGAGCCAGTGCTGGGATGACTCATATGTGTTGTTGGTGGTTGAAAACTTCTGTAAGTTTTTTTCATGCTGAGGTTGAAAGGGATTTATCTATATCCCGTCCAGACCTTCCTGCCAGAACGGATCGACACTGACATCCTCTTTCTATATATAATAGCACTTTAGACATGTGGTTCATCTACAACATGTCACTGTCAAGTTAAGGCTCCTCAAAACAATTGCTTTTGAAACGCAAAGCAGTTCTGCTCGTACCGCTCACTGATGCACACTGCTGGCAGCAGTTAAATGATTTTGTTGTTCTTTGCATCGCTCGCTCACATTGTTGTGTGGTCAGACTGTTAAAGGAGTGCATTTATGATGTTATGACATCAAAATAACTGGCTTTAAAGCAGACATCTATCCATCAAAAAAAGCCTGGACTGTCCTCGGTCCTGTGGATCAGCTTCACTCTCCCTTACTTTTATTTTCATTTCAGCTTGTAGATAATTGCAAAGTTTCTCATTATTTCTTTAAGAGTCCAGCCTGGACATTCCCATACAACAAAACTGCATTGTCAATAACCTTTTCAGGGAAACTTATTTTCTCCCGGATTATGTTTCTTTTTGAGGAATATCAAAGACTATCAGGACTTTCACCCAGGAGACTGGTTTGTGTACTATGAGAAAAATAAGTCACCATCGTACATACATTTACATTACGTCACGTTCTTAACTCACATTTCAATGTAATGTACTTAACTCACGCACGTAACTCATGAGGGTTACCTCTACTCTTCTTATACAATCTAAACGGGTCACATTTAGCAAGCTAACGTTGGTTTCGTTAGCTACGCAACAGTTAAACCCTTGCACTTACAGGTGGAAATTACAAATCACCCTGGAAAGCCACTACGGTCTCTGGTCGTTCCTGTAACTCCACACCCAGTGTATCGTGGTTGATGAGTGTACAGGGAGCTGTGAGAGAGGGCTGTGGGAGCACACTATAATCCACTTGTCAAACGAGTGAGTGAAGAGAGCAGGTCCTCAAATTTGCTCTGTATGGGGAGAATATGGTGCGAGTAGTTTTGAAACAGTCTTTCTGGGATGTTATTTCACTGCCGATCGTTAATTAAACTGATGTACTGGCCTTGTGCATGACATTAACAGACCCCAGACAGCAAAAGTAGCAATCTTTCTTTTTATCGTGGGAGATAAATTGTAATTAAGGAGCTCGGGACAAATTGTCTTTGCATCCAAGCAAATTAAATCAGAAACACGTGAGCCCCACATCGTAGAAGTCTTTGGGTAATTTAGCTTGTTTAGCAGAGGATGGTGCGGGGCTCCGGTAGTACTCCACCAGATGTTGTTCTTTGATTCCATGAAGTGATTATTAAAACATACTTTTCCACCAGGGTTTGGTGGCTGCTGTCAAAAATGTGTCTAATGAAACTGGGTATCTGGGTTGTGCTATTATTATTTATGTCTTGAGGTTTATGTTTTCCACAGAGAATACATGATTATCTGCACCAACAGTTCTGAGGTATTGTAGCCGAGGGAAAGGAAATTTTCATTTATGCACCTTAAGAGTTATTTAATGTTCCCAATTAACATCAATTGCAGTTCAGCAGATTGGAAATATTCATCACTAGTATTTAGTCTTTATCCTTGCATGGCGCATTTCAATTCTTTATTCCTCAAAGCCCTATAAAATGTGTTGCTGTTGAAATATTTTTATGAGGAGCTGCTATGATTTTACACTTTTGGGTGACAATTGGTTTTCACTTATCCAGTGAAATATCTCAACATATACTTGATGGATTAGCAACAAATTGACATTCATGGTTCCCAGAATAATGAATCTTGATGACTTTGGTGATCCCTGACTTTCATTCATCGCCACCATAAACTTCACATTTATAGTTTTGAGTGAAATGTCTTAGCATCTATTGGATGGATTGTTATAAAATTTGGTTCAGGCAATAATGTCTCCCTCAGGTTGTATCATAATAACTTGTGATATCTTAACTTTTCACCTACAGCCGTCATCAGTTCTAAGTTTTGAATTATTATCCATACCTACAAAAAACCTAGTATTTTCCCATCTAACTCAACTGTACTTTATTTATTGCTAATTAACTAATGTAAACACAACACACTGATCGTAGCGATTTAACAATATTCCTGCTAATCTGCTGTTTTATAAAGTACGTATAGCAGGGGTCCCCAACCACCGGGCAATCATTTGGTACCCGGCCACACAGAAAGAATATTTATTTTATTTTGTGTTGGTAATATTTATTGTAAACATTTCATTTACATTAGTTTTGAAAAATAACCACTTTAACCTAACCCTAATCCTAACTGTAACCCACAAGCTAACAACAATTATGTATTATATATATTACAATGTAATAATAATATAAATAAAGGGCATAATTACATTTACAATATATATGTAATAATTAAATTGTATGTTTTGCACTGTATTGTGTGTTTTGTTATGCCTGCCCCCCCCGGTCCGTAGAAAAATAGTCTTGCATGAAACAGGTCCGTGGTGCAAAAAGGTTGGCGACCGCTGATGTATAGGATAATTATGATGTACTGGATTTCGGACCCCAGGACTAGCTGGTGCAACTGGCATCAGATAATGGGGATCCTCTTGAATAAATAAATAATGTCAGCATGTCAGCATCAACATTGTGAGTTTGTTAGCATGGGGAGCCATGTTCCCGGCTTTATATCCTCTTTATATGACACATTAAGGAGATCTTTGAAAGGGTTTTAAGTTCTCAGCAATGTCTTTTTATCTAGGTCAAATGATAAAATTTCCCTGGGTCAGTTATGTTGAAATCACCCACATACAGCCTACTGAAGTTATAGCCTACTCATTGAAACTTACGTCTTCACTGTGGCTGGATGGATTGCTACCATTCAAACAGCAATTTAAACGCCAATCTCCCTTCGTTCTTTTGTAATTTCGACTAGATGGCCTTTACCAATCTCTTACAATGAGGACCCTGGGAACTTAGGGATGAACCCTTAGCATGCTGACATCTCAAAACACTACTGTGCCTAAGTGCAGCCTCACAGAGCCGCGAGCCTGGCTGTAGACGCTTACTAGGACTCTACAATAAAAGCGAGTAGTGAGCAGCGCGTAAACACTACCGAAGCGTTTTGTCTGCTCAATCCACATCAATTGCTGCCTCCATTCGTAACTCCATAAAGTTTATGTTAATAAGTTCACAACATATAAACAGCTGTATGTGGAGATTACTATTCACTAAGAGAAAAAAATAGACCCAGAGCATTGAAAGAAACAGACAGTGTCCTGCGGTAACATGCATCCCGCAAGCATGTCTGGGAGTCAGTGTGGATTGATACATTGATACAATGGATTTGTATCTATTCCATAAGACATCAAAACACTATTATCAGTACACAGTCGCTCACTCTTATCACGCTTTAAACCTTTTTCATGTGGATCAGCATTAAAGCCTTTAATGTTTCTTGTTTAGGTATAGTACATTCAGACCAGACTGCATTTTTGTAGCTCGTCTGATAGTCTCATGGATTTCATTGACAGGAATTTCCAGTAAATGCATCAAAGATTGCTAAGCTGCAACAAATCAACTCCACGGCTGAAACTTTAATAGCCATAATTTTTTCATGTTACAAGTAATATTTAGGTTGAACCATGATTCATCAAATTTTTTTACGACCTTTTATATCCCAATAAGGCAAAATATTCATATGGAAGAGATATATTGATGATTCATGGTAGTGAAAAAAGCCACCTGCCAGTTTTCAACGCTTTTCTTGACTACAGCCCAAATCTCAGGGAAACAGCAGACTTCACAAGTGACCCGTTACGGTTTAAAGCTGCTCTGGAGTCCACTAGATGACAGTGCTTCTGACACAAAGGAAATTCTCTTTGTCACATAATTACTTCATGAACAGTCCACGGCAGGCGCTTTGGTGTCCCCAAAGCTGATGGGAGAAAAGTTGAGCGTCCTCCTGTGTATCCATGAAGTTCATACATTATCTCATGCTCTCTGAGAAAGTCTGCTGTGTGGGAGTATGAGTAGTGAGTTATGGATATGATCCAATGCCATAGAGAGGGGATGGCTTCCACATGGCCTCTGATTTAAATTCCCTGCTCAGTATGCTGCATTGTTTGCATGTCAAATAATCCTCTTCCTCAGGATTGCGGTCTTGGCTACGAGCACGAGGTTGCTCCGAATGAACATTGGGTGTTATGTTGACTTCATCCCCTTGAGACTTGAATATTGTGAGAATGAGTTTATCACAAATATTGATAACAAAGCTGTTATTGATTTTTAGGGTGCACGGGTTCTCTGTGGATGGATGTAACAATACCATGATACTAATAGGTTCATTACTACACATGTTTCATTCTCTAGCAGCAACAAAGCCTGACAGAAAGGAACCTGCACTGTGCAGCCAACCTTTCAAACACAGCTGGATTACAGATGCATTTGTGTTTTATTTTGCACTGTTTTTCCACATATCTATTTAACCGTGTCCTGTGAGCACAACAATAATGGTGGAAAAAGTATATTTACTCAATAATGTACTTATTGCTGTGCTTAGTATCGCTCCTTTATAGTTCTACTCCACTACATTTCTACGTTTTACTTTTTGTCTTATGACATCTCACAACAAAGCCGTGTGAAGTTGGGTCTCTTGTCACATTTCAAGTGTCTGAGAGATGTCAGCCGTTCCATCAAAGATTTATGTTCTAAAGATCTTATTTAGATAACCGTTCAAAGCCCAAAGGGGTAAAATTATCCAATGTTTCCTAAATCATGGTAGAAATGCTACTACTAATTTGTGCAGCTGAACTAGTTTTTTCTTCCATTAATCATCTTATGACCCCTCAGATGTATCGTGTGGCCCTTAGTAAGGGGCTCCCCCCCTAGGTTGGGAACCACTGGACTACCTAGCTGTATACTGTATAAGGAAGTTAAAACTAGGTACACCATGACCAGCTACAACAATAACCTCACTACTTACCTTACACAGCTGAATAATGTCATACTTATATATCACTATAGTACTTTTACTAAAACAGAGCTGTAAGGCGAGTGAAATGCTTGTTAGGCCCTCAGCGTAATGGACATAGAATAGAGTGGAACAGAACTCACCAGGACCCAACCTAGTTGAACCAAACTGATTTTTAAACCGGTTTGGAGTATAACAGTAGAGTTAAGTAGCCAGGATTTTTCCAGAATTGCTCGGCGCCAGTGGGACTGTTGATTTACCCAAATTCATAAACACACACATACACAAACTCAGACATAATGGAAGGCAATCCATCATTCAGTATAACATTTACAGTAATTACAGAACCCATTGCAAAGGCTTAATTACTGGACTGACGACATTCATCTTTGTGTGTCTTTTAAATGTCAGCGTGTCTGTGAGATATAACCTTGTACCTGAAATGCATGGATAAATGAATCGGCCCAAGTGGCTTTCACCTACAACATTTCACTGGAAGAGACACGTAACGACCAGAAACAGATGCAAAATGACCACAAAGAAACAGAAATCGACTACAAAAAGACACAAATAACTACAAAAAGGGACAAAACAACCACAAAGAGACACAAAACTACCACGCATAGAATTACCAGGAAGAGACAAATAAACAACATAAAGATGTGTAACTATTACAAATAGACACAAAAAGTGGCCAAACATCACAAGCTCTGTGTCTTACTGGAGGAGCAAGACACAGAGCTCATAATCCGTCCATGCTGAAGTACTTAATCCTGATGGTTTTGTTCCAAAGGCACACCAACTCACTCCCGGATCCCATTAGCATATAATTTAAATACATTTAGTCATCGTCCCATGGGTATTATTGATCAAGAGCTCTCTAATGATAATAATAATAATAATAATAATATTGTTTACATGAAATAGAAAAGGTGCACCTGTCTATCAAATGTGTCACGTCAGCTGCTGCTTTCCTTTTATGAATGACATTAACATGCTGTCATTGTTTAATGTTGCTGTTACTCTGTTGGCCTTGCTGTTAAAATGAAATATTTCTTGGATAGAAAGTAGTTCCAATGAAGCTGTTTGGATTTCAGTTTTTTCTTCTCATTTGGATGAACTTCTGCTTTAAAATGTGGGTTACCATACATGAAGCTGTTTAACAGACAGATACACTTCTCAAAATGGACTGTTTGACTTGCATTTGACCTTTTTATATATAAAAAAAAGTTATATATAAAGGAAATTGCACTGATTCCTAAATATTTGTCACTTTGTACGTGTTAATTGTACACTTAAACCTCTTTTAAGACAGTTTCCTCAAAATGTTTTGTTGTTGAATAATACTTGTTATAATAGTTCTGTAAATAAATAGCTTGACTTCACTTGACTTTGTTTGCAAATGAATGGAGGTAACTTTTACATTCAGGTAGAAACAATACCCAGTTTCTCCAGATGCTCAGTTTCACTATGGAGACCATCAATGTTTACGATCTTAGACTAAAAGGCCAGTTGTAAGTGACTATGTAATGTTTTGTCCATCACTCAACACTGCAAACACATCATGAAGCACCTTTCCGATGCCAGCTCCATCATTTCCACATCCATTTGTTACACAGTGGGCACCATCTGTTGTTCATGTGTTAACCCAGCTCTGATTTCACAAGAGCTCCCGCCTCTGATACTTGTTTTATTTATATGACACTTCAGAGGCTTTATTTTGTGCAACAGTCCAACATTCCTGCATGTGTTCTGTCCTGGTGTACCACCAGGACCTGCACCTGTTTGCTTTTCTTGAAAATATAAAACATTGAACTGCGAAACCGTCAAAGTGAAATGTAGCTCGCTAGCAGGAGACCTTGAAACGGAGGTAAGCGAATAGCTGACCCAACAGCCAGTGTGGAACTGAGTTTACGAAGCCAAGCTTTTCTTTGAGGTGTGGAAATGCAATGCTTGGCTTTGCAGAACTTTCCACTCATAAGTCATCTCTCTGTTTGCTGCACGGCCGCCTCTCCTCTGGTTCACTGTCAGCAGGATGTGTGCATGCATGTGTGCGTTGTACTTGTATTAAATATTGTAGAATGTCCTTGTACAATGCTTGTTTGTACAATTAGAAAAAACGGAGTGATATCATGCTTGTGCGAGTGAGGTCAATGCCTGTGAGAGGAGTTTGTGTGTCAGAGTGTGAAGATGGGCTCCAGATGGCTGGACGGTGGGGATTTATGGCTGAACAGTGGCTTTGTAATGTGAGTGTGTGGGATGGGAGAGAGATCTGGGACCTCAGTGCTGCTGCTTCCACACTGCGACGACCTCGTCTCCAGGTTTCCTCTGCCCGGGACTCCTTTTGATCGCCTGTCCCTACGCTTTTCTCAGGAGCAGGAAAAGAAACACTTCTGGCAGTGATTATGAATCCAGTGAGAAATAAATCCTCCATATTCTACAGCCTCACTTCAGTTTTTTGGGTGTGAATTTTACTGCGGTGCACTTCTTCTCTGCAGGCCTAATTCATCCGTCCAAAACACGACACCTGCATTGACTCTCATTTTTCTTTTTCCTTACTCGATCCCTCCTGCAGGAGGTGCTGTTTTCCTAGCTTCAAGAACATCTCTGCTCTGTTCCCTACCGTGTGGACAAACCCCTGGTCCTTATCATCAAAAGGATTAAGCCGGAGGCTAATTGGTTTCTCACAGGCCTCGGTCCACACTTTCTGGGATGCCGCATATGGGTGGAGTGTGTTCAGGCCCGCCACTTCTAAAGGAGAGCGGCAGCATGAAGAGAAAAAAAAGAAAGAAGCCTTGATGAGATTAAGCACTTCAAGATGTTCATATGTTGGTTTAAAGCCAAGGGAGAAAGAAAAAGGGCCACTTGGGGCATTGCATTGTCACATCCTGGGGATTGTAATGGTGTGCGCCTCTCCCACCCGCTCATACTCACGCAAAGCATGCAGATATACAATGGCAGCACTGTCCTTGTGCGTCTGGCAGTAGTAAACAAACTCCATCATTGCCTCCAGTCATATAAATAAAAGAAAAAGTCAGACTATCGTAAGAGAGATGCACTTGACAACTTTTGTTGGAACCAACAAAATAATTAGTCTTTTTGGGAAGTGGAAACATTATTGCACAAATAGAGTGGAAAATGAGTCCTACTGGCTGCCAGAGGTCTTCTTCAACATCTTACACACATTAGTTACCTGCTCCAAAGGCAAAAAAGGTTTCCGTGTATTATTAGTACATGGCAGGAGCTTCACATTCATTCATGCTTTCAAAGCCACGAGTCATCACCCAAAACTAATGTGGCTGGGCTAGTTCATTTAAGGCACGCAAAGCAGCAAACTGCACACATACTGAAACAGCCTCAGGCAGGTCCTAGTGTCCTGCTTACTGAGCTGCCAAAGATTTCTAAAATAGCGTGCATTTTGTTACTGTAGAAAATGCTCCAGTAGAGAAGGGGAACCCAGTTAGAATGGCTTTTTATGTGCTTGGCTCATGTGGCGCTATTGCATGCTGAGAGTGAAAATGACCAGTGTTTAGAGCATAGAACTCAGACACACACACTCACAGACTGTGAGTTGCAAGTCCAGGACAACCACAGCTAACAGAAAGATGGAATTAGCAGTGATGAGAGGACTGGGGAGGAAAAATAAAGTCCAGGGAGAAGCACAGGTCTAAAGGAAGAATCTGCCTCCTTTTATGCGGATGTCCATGTAGTTGATTTAAGGAATAAATTCCTCAGTGGGCGCTATATTGACCAAGTTTGCAAATGCAAAATGTGTTGTTGTTCCTGCATCCAGCAGCATCATTTGACGTGGCAGTGATGTATTTGGATGCAAGGAAGAACTACAGGCTATCTCAGATTACATTTCTAGTCTCAGCCTCTGGGTTGCCGTAGCTGCACCACTGGATTTCTTCAACACAAACATCTGCACAATTCCCCTACTGTATATAGTAAGTAATGAACAAAGATGTATATAATGTTTTCATTCTTATTATCTTATTTAAATATTTTAGGATTGAGGGGCCTAGCCCAAACCATTAAAAGACAAAAAAAGCCCCAATGCAGGAGTGTCCACATACTTTTGACCATATGCTGCATGTGTGATTCAAGGAGAGTGTACACAGTAAATAATGTCTATTTTGACTTTGCGTAGAAGTTTTCATTAAAGTTTATCTATTATTCTTCCTCCCATGAAAACAATTTGTTAATCTGAACTTTGTGTAACCTGCTCTAAATGATTGCAGCAAGGACGGAAAATTGCTTGGATGATTTGTTGTATAATTATCAATGAAATATTCAAGGCTGATCCACCCACTGATCATCATCATCATCATCATCATCATCATCATCATCATCATCATCATCATCATCATAATCATCATCATTAACCTGATAATACTTCCACTCATGCAACGTCTGGAAAGCACAGCCTGCTATTAGTATTCACAGCAACAATCCCAGTGATGAATTAGTGACACCGTACCAAGCCAAGCCAATTCAAATAGAAAATCATTTACAATCTATCTTTAAAGGATTCAGTGAGAGACAAGCGCCTATCATAACGCAGGAGGATAGGAGTGGATGCCATAACTCAAACTCAGTGTTGAATTCAACTGTTTCTCATCAGTCTCCTATATGAAATATGTTCAGTAAACACTTTACATCTGTTGTTTGCATGGTTTCCAACATTAAGGACAATTGTGGCAAAGTCATAAAAGATGTCCTTTCTTTCATTCTTAAGTGAATATGTTGAGGGGAGTTGCTAAAGTCAAGCCTCCGTAGGACCAATGATACAGAAGAGATGCTGTAAACAGTTTGAAGCTCGCAACTACAACATTTATTCATCAACCAAGGGGCAACGTCTGGGTCTGAAATGTTAAGCCAATGCGTAACTGCTTTAAAAATGCATTCTTTGTCAAAGACAGCAAGGGTCGATTCCACCGGTTGCAAAAAGAAATCAGATTGTATAGAAGTCTATGAGAAAATACTAATTCTTACGTGATTTATTATATACTTTTGTAAACGTTTTCCCAATGAGCCTATGTATTTCTCAAAGAGTGGTCCAGTGGCCCGTGAGCGACCGCTAGTGGGCCGAGAGTATATTGGTAAAATGTCACATTTGAAATGAATATATTATAAGTTTAAAGTGTTTCTCAAACTGTTTAAAAATAACTAGTATAGCCTCGAGTGCAGCATAGCTACGCTACGTAGGTTAATTTTATAAATGATCTGCGCGGTCAGTTTGAGTCGAGGTCATCTGACAAGATGGATCGATGGCTGTAGACAGGGTCAGTTAAAAGAAAATTAAATCAAAGATTTGAAGTGACAGTGAAGGTGCATCGTCCTGATGCAGGTGATTTAGCAGCTACAAGTGGTTCAGCCGCAGCGACAACAAGTGGTTTTGTGTGCATTACTGAGTCTCAGGAGAGCGGTTCACCGTCCAGCCTCCACCCGGCTGAAAGCTGTGAAACTCGGCTTGAAGTACGGAAAGTCCATTAAAAAGAATTTGGACTGGAGATGAAGAGGATCCCAATCAACACTGTGTTTTGTGTTACGAGTCGTTGGTGAACGAGGCTAGGAAACCTGCCAAGCTCAAGCGACATGTTGAGAGTAAACACAAGGATTACTTTGGGAAACCTTCAGGATCTTTTGAGAGCAAACTTGATGAACTTAAGAAACACATGACGAAGGCGCCGTCACAGTTTGTATTTTGCGTATCTCTCAGTAGAAAATGATCTTGCTGTGGATAAGTTGCAGCTCTGTACGGACATAAACTCAGTAATAAATGTAGTCTACGTTTCATATGATGTGTAAAATATATCAGCATTCATCGTTTAAATCGCATATGAACGAAATGCTTGTAGAATCCGTAGTTGTATTTGTATTGTTGATTTAATGTGTGAACGAGCGATACAGAGAAGCTCACATGAAGCTCATTATTAGTCATTTGTAATACTGTATATTGTTGGAGTGGTGAGCAGGCCTATAGTTTTTGGATATTTGGGGAGTTAGGTGGTCCCTGAGTGTTTTTTTATTTTATTATTATTATTATTATTATTATTATTATTAAGTGGTCCTTGGTCTGAAAAGGTTTGAGAAACATTGGTTTATGGTATTAATGACTAGTTTAAAGTCTTCTTCACACTGCATGATGTTCGTTTAGTAAATTATTGTCTCATTTAGAGTGAAATAGACGTTAAAGCAGGGTCTACCTTGGGTGGGGCTATCCTTTTGTCTGGTTTGGGTGTTGTCGTGTTTTCATCTTAGAACTTTACCACTTCCACAGTTAAAAATGTCTTCTTTAGTGTTCAGTTGTGCCTGTGCCTTATTGTCTATAAGGGGTTGAATGTAAGATCAAAAACTTTATAATAAGAATAAAATCCACGGGACATAGCGGTGAAAAGGGTAGGTTGGGTTCTTCTGAGTGGCAGGGAAATTCCCCAATATAACCTCAGTGGGCAATTCACTTATACTGTAGGTAAAATGTCACGTTATGCACATTCAGGCTGCAAATTATTATCTTTAAAAGAGAGTTGTAGAGTAATGTGTGAACAATTTACACTTTATTGAACAGGTCAAAACATCAAATTGAACAAAAGGAACTGAAAAAAAACGGATCTCAGTACATACAAAGTTAAAATTCTTCCTTGAATCACTTCCAGATGTCAAGGACGAAAATAAACTCAAACAAACACATAGACCTGCACAAAACAATCTCCTTCAAAATTGAAATGTTGCAGAAAAACGTCCAAACATTATCAAGCCAGTGTTTATCACCAGTCAAAATATTTTTCTCGACATCCTCTACATCTGTCCCCACCCATGTGTGCCGCGCCTGGCTGCGCTGTTGAAAGGATGTGCAGATTAAAGGGCCCATTAGAGCCTCAGTGACACTGTATCCTATATCACAGGGGAGTGTGGTGGAATTTCAGAGCAAAGGGCCTGTGTAATCCCAGTTGACGATATAAACAGTTTGAAATATCACGGCACCCAAAGCGAGGACAAAAGACATCATTATGCGTGTGGAGGAATTTCACTCATGGTCATTATTTGTGATATGAGGCTGCAGAGCTGCAGTATCAGAGCACTCTCTGTCATTTCACATGGGGAGTTGGAAGCATTTTGTCTTGGTTTATTATCTCTCAGGCTCTGGCGATGAAGGAGTCTGTATACGCTTTTAAATACGCTCTCTCTTTTACAATGTTGCTGCCTGTCACTGATTCCGTCCTGATGAACAATAATGGTCAACTGCACTTATCACATCAGTATGCTGGAAGTAGACCACAGTACCGTCTAATATCTGCTCTCGGGGCACATGCAGAGCTGATTTTAATTTTTAAACATTGGGCTTCGAGGTGGACAGCTTGCCAGCTTTGGGCAGTGGGACTAATGGCAATCAGTGGCAAACAACTGCACCCAATTCTTTTCCCCTGAAAACTAGAAATTATGATGGTGGAAAATAGCCTGCCGTAACATTCAGTTAGAGCTCTGTGATACGCCAAAATAACCTTTGACTGAATGGAAAAAACTATTTTTAATTTTTTTAGCTCACATGAACTCGTCTCACAGTCTGAGAGCATGTACGTCGAGCCTGGCAAACGTTCTTATGTAGTGTATATGCAACATTTAAATCCAATTCCATTACATTTGACGGAAAATATGTAGAGGCTGCTTGTGGTATTGTGGTATTCTGAGCACTCAGCCTTTGTTTGGTATCTGTCATCTTTTCGCATCGCATTGCGTGAGCTGGCAAACATGACTGCCCATGTGCTGTTGTCCTCAGCTTGTTTTACAAAATGCAGCGTGGAACTCGAGACTTGTCAGATAAGATTTGCTTGTTTTGCGCTGAAGACGTCTTTAATGAACCCAAAAGCCCTGGTTATATCTTGTTATATCAATATCAATTTTTCAGGCTTGATCTCATTTTCAGTCTCTCATGTTGCGGAGGTCACATTTTCTCATTTATGTAAGCTGCAGAGCCCAGCACAACTCAACTGTGACTGAGATCTGTACTCAAGGTCCACGATAGCTCAGTTCTGATGGATCACACTGTCATATGTCACTTTTGAATGTGTCACTGCTTCTTCCTTTGATCTTGGAACAACAAATATTTTATGTTTGATCACGGCTCTGAGTAGTGTGTATTACATACATAATGTGCATTCATGCCAACAAGGAAAGGACAAAATTATTGCAGTATGTCACTGAATCCCAGAATTAAAGCACACATGCAACTTATTAAGTTTTTAGTAGGAAACAGCTGATTCTTTTTACATTTTCAGCTTTATCCTTCTTGTTTGTCTGATGACTGTTCTTTTACATGTTATGACATTATTACCCATGAAAAATATGTTGGTTATTTGGACTGCAGAGTGCAGTTCTAAAAGTTTGCTGTGTGTCTCCTCCATATCAATTCAGTCTGAAATCCTGGTGTGTGGCTCCACTTCAACACTGAGGCACCATGTGAATATCTGGCTCTGAACTCTACTGGAGCTGAGAGGAAAAGAAAGCAGAAGGAGAACAAAGGAAAACTTTGGAGCCACTTGCTTTTCCTTGCTCGCGTGTTGTCTTCACCACGGAAACTATTCCACTGTGTAGAAAGCATGCGTGTTGTCTCCCAAGAGAGAGCAGGAAAGTAAGTCGGAGCAACAGCAAGAGCAAGAGAGCGGGCGCAAAAATGAAAAAGCGAAGACGATAGAAAGAAAAATAGTGCGAGAAGTGTGTTGGCAAAGGCCAGAGAGGGAAGACATTTGTATGCAAGGCTTAACTTTGCCACATTAGCATTCAGTGACTAGTCACTCTCCAGTATGTGCTCACCCCACTATAAATCAAACGGCATGTTTACAGCGTAGGAGTGCACCCACGGAGGAGTTATTGCTGATGCAAGGCACACCATGAGTCCACTCTGAGTGCTTCACATATGATTTTGATTTTATGTGCGAAGCCTGCAGTCTAAGCTGGTTTTCTATGATAATGACATTCATGAGAACATCTTGATAAAATTGATTTGACTGAAAATTGGTCACCGACAAACAATAAAACCTCTTTTGCCAGGAACCTCTTACAGTCATTCATGCAATTCAATCAACTTTCTGAGAAGTCCCCTCTAATACCATCTATGGCTGCTCTTAGCTAATGTCAACTCATTCACAAGTTTAACAGGATCCTACTGATCTTCATGCAGAGATTAGGGAAGGCTCCCAGTCTGTCCCACAGTCCCTCCAGTCCACTGAATGCATTTTGACAAACCAGTGGAGAGTTATTGGTCATAGTTGGAAAGCATTATTCGAAGTACAGTAACATTAGCTGGCCTTAGGTGTGATGCTACTGAAGTGGATCCATCCATCCATCGTCTACCGCCTATCCGGGGTCGGGTCGCGGGGGTAGCAGCTCCAGTAAGGAACCCCAAACTACCCTTCTCCGGGCTACATCCGCCAGCTCCGACTGGGGAATCCTGAGGCGTTCCCAGGCCAGTGAGGAGATATATATATATTCCCAGCCTTCATGATCATAGGTGAGGGTAGGAACGAAGATCGACCAGTAGAGCAAGAGCTTCGCCTTCTGGCTCAGCTCTCTTTTCGCCACAGCGGTGCGGTAAAGCTGAAGTGGATGTCTGATCTAAATAACATTTGATACGTAAGCCTTCAATACCTGGTCACTGTAAACAATACTGACATTTTAAGTTGTTATGGCAAACGTGTTAGCAGACAGCTGCCTATTTACCCATCCACCAGACTTTAGTAATTTAGCATTCAGTAGAAGTAGTGTTTCTGTTCTAATATTCACTCTCAACCTAGATCTGTTTTTGCTCTCCACCAACTCTTACCAACTCTAAATACATGGCTCTGTAGCTGCTCCACCATGTTTACAAGTTAGACCCTAACTGTGTCTGTCTGCTGATTGGTGTAATCTCTATAATCAGATATCTGCACATGAATGCCGAATCAGTAGGTAACGGGACGGGGTTTGGATATCGGAACTGACTGTTTATAGTCCAAGTATTGACCAATCACGTTTGAGCGGGCTTTGGTTGCATGCAGGTAAACAGTCCGTGTGAAGAGCTAAAAAAAAAATTGCAATCTCGGAAACCCATTGCTATCACCTGAAGAGGATTTTGTTTTTATTAGCTTTTTTATTTACTCTGTTTATAGAGATTAGCCGTAGACGTCATCTCTCAACTACAACTAATTTCTTGCGTCTCAAGTTGCTAATCGGACTGTAAACAATATCGAGCGCACGAAAGAAGAAGTCTTGGCGTGGATATCTGAATCCCTGAAATATTGGCCATTGCCTCCAGACAATACATTGTGCTGAGCATATAATGTACAGTGGGTTTTTAGATTTTTACATTGAAGACAGCTGCCAGCTGCGATCAAAAACAACGTTGAAGGAGCCGTGAGAGTGAACCAAAACAGTGAAGTTGAGGGCCGGGAAATCAAAACAATGAGCTGAAAGACACTGTAACATTCTGTAGAGCTGTGGTAAACCCACACAACTCTTCTTCTCAGAACCTCGTGGGCATATAGAGACTATATCATTATCTTTGGTAGGCTACATTGTTATTGGTTCATTTAGTGACTTCAACATGATCAGCCAAAGTCATTGAAAACACCGGTGTGCATAACATGTGCAGGAACATAAATACGATTTTTTCTTTCTCACGGAATACATATTAATATGTCACAGTAAGAAAAGCACAGGTGTTAATGATACAATTAATTATGGTTGAATTCCTTGTAGCTGCATTAGTTTCAGGGTGTTGGTTCTGTGCATGCTGGCTCACTGACACACTGTCTTACTGGGATACACTGTTAGTGTTATTAGTAACACCTGTGCTGTTCCTGCTTCAAGTCAAAATGTCTGAGGTTAAAAAAAGGCTTCGTATAGGAAAAAATAAAAAGCAGTTATTTTTTTTTCTTGGTGATAATTTTACTAACTTGTAATTCATGACCATGTTCCCTTATTTCCTTTAGAAAATGCCGCTCCTTCAAACATCTGCCATACTGCAGCCGAGCCAAGACACTCATGACCGGCGACCATGTAATTCTGTCTAACTCTGTCTCGAGACATGACATCAAAAAATACACAATTCCTTAACATCAACAAGACCTTTATTCATAGTTAGCCCTCCTCTGGTGTGCACTTACCAGAGGAGTGGAGGCTGAGAGCCAGGAGGAGCAGGCAGAGGAGACCTGAGCTGACGTTTAAAGGCTCCCTCGACTCTGTTCTCCTCTCCAATCCTCTGCAGAACACATTAACTCCAGATCAGCTGCGCTTCTCATCAGAGGAAGGCTGAGCACCAAATGTTACACATCAAAAAAACGACTGGGATGGATGTATAAACACACACTCTCATAAACAGACTCACTGGTTTATGTGTGTGTGCAAAACATCCAGACACACACAACCTCTCTTTCTGGCACATGCTGGACTGTATCCTAGTTTTTAACACACACACACACACACACACACACACACACACACACACACACACACACACACACACACACACACACACACACACAGCTCTGGGATTCACAGCCTGCTCAGGTTGCTGGGACAGATTTAGGGAACTGCGTGTTCATTAAAATGTCTGTAAACATACTCTCATTGAACATATTTATGGGGTTTGAGAGAGATGCACTAGCTAAGGGTCTATTGGGTCTCATTAAAGTGATCATTTATATTGCAGGTTGTTACTACAGATACTACAGTTTTACAGATAATCATCAAATAAGGATGGGCCGATAGAGGATTGTATCGGGGATGGCAATAAGTTGAATTTACTTTTATAATAATTGGGAATATACACTTATATGAGTGACTTGAAGAAGCCTGTCTAGCTCGTTATCATGGTGGAGAGGTGAAAAATAGAGCCTAATTTAAAAAATACAGGAATTATCATGTAAGAAAGTAAGACTCACACGCTGTTGCTTTTAAAAATATGTATATATCGTTTATTTATGCAGGATGGGCTTATGATTTATGACTACTTTATTTAAAATAGTTTGTTTTTCAATAAAAAAGCATTTTCACTTTCAAAAAGGATGTGTCCTATCTGTGATGCAATAAATATATTGTGTATGTATATAGTATTGCGTAACATATAATGTATATTTTAGCGCTATTTTAAGAGTTTTATCGGGATAATATCTGGAATCGCAATTATTTTAGCCAAAATAATCGTGACATGAAATGTTCATATTGTTTTATGCCTGTCATCAACTACTTGCATTTTCTGTATAACATGAAATATTCCTTTATTACTTTATTTAATTATATGTTTTTAACAATCTCTGTGTTTTATTTCCCTTTTTTAATAGACCGAATCAGGGTTTCATTGATTCTTTGTAGCGGGATAGAATGGAAAGTCTACTTCCAAGAAAATCATCATATCT
Source organism: Cottoperca gobio (assembly GCF_900634415.1). Classification (NCBI taxonomy): domain Eukaryota; kingdom Metazoa; phylum Chordata; class Actinopteri; order Perciformes; family Bovichtidae; genus Cottoperca; species Cottoperca gobio. The sequence goes on along the minus strand of NC_041360.1, from coordinate 8,540,037 downwards.
CGCTGCATTCAGTATCTGCAGGATATTCTGTAGCAAAAACAAAGCTTACTGCAGCAGAAGGTCATTTTGCTCTGTAGAAAGGCAGGCAGATAAACGTCCTTTGTCCAAGATGTGTCCTTCTTGTTGCTTCTAAAGGTTACATTATGACTCCACACAGCTCTGATGTGCAGTGGAGTTTGCAACCTTCCAGTGGTGAGTGTGGGATATAAGAGGCAGAGTTTAAGAATAACAGAGGTTTCAGAGATTGTCTCTGGAGTGGAGACTTTGATTCATCCGTGGAAAGACCTTGCTCCGGGTAATTTCATTATGCAGATGAGTTTGAGTGCTCCTGTGTCTGTGACTGTGTTGAAAAGGACAGGACAAGTATGGGCTGGCAGGGTTATCCATACACTTGGGGGATGCACGCCACCATCAGTTGCAGTTATCCACTTTCCTTGGTTCAACAGGAAAAAATGGCACTCTGAAAAAAAGCCACAGCATTCCTCTGACAATGCCTATGCCTGTATAGCATAAACAGATGGGAGTTCTTGGCGATGCCGAGCAATAGCTTAACTTTACTTGAAGATCTATTGTTTTTATTTATAGCAGGCTGAGGCTGTGTTGGCAATTTCATCCTGTGGAGAATTTGGTGCTTAATCGAAAGAGAATTGGAAGTTACTGAACCCTCCATTGCTAATGATAACAAAAATTAGAGTGGACATTTAATATAACAGGTTTCATACGATGTGTTGAAATGCAATGTGGAAACTGTTCATTTTTGTGGATTACTCGTTGGTTTTCTGTTCTTGCAGGCAGTTTTTTTTTTGTTCTCCTTCCTTTCTGTGTGTGTGCCATAAATACATACCATCTTCCCTCTTGCTGGCTATCAACATTGTTTTGCTGCTGTGAAATATATGCACTAATCCTTCCGAGCTTCACGTTACATGTGAATGGTTAACAGTGCAAATATAGGCTGAATTCTCTCCCTACTTATCAGTAGAAGTGGCGAGCGATGTGTGGCTAAAATAAGGTAAAGATCCAAGTCATTCATCTGTGGCTTACACACTCCGGCTTGCTTTCATTTGGGCAAATAACAAGAATCCATCTCAGAACTTATGACTTGAAAGAAAAAAAAGACAGGTTTCCCTTCCTCGCCAAAGATCAAGACTTTCCCTCTCTGCTTAGACATGTAAGAGAGACAGCAGCGTTGCCACCACTGCAGGGGGCATCGGGGTTCAAAGCCTGTGCTGATGGACTCCTAAGATGGTGGTGGTTACTTGAAGAAAAAAAATAAAGTAGTGCAGGTTCAACCTAAAGTTAAAAGCAAGCTGCAGTAGGGTGCATTGATAATACAGTTGATTCTCTGCTGAGAATTTAATTGCTTTTTAAATTGGAAAATGTTGTCCTCCACGCACCATCGCACACTGCGACGTGGTGGAGAGGATGTATGTTATCTCCATGTATATTTAGAGGGACCAGGTTCAATGTAATCTTCCTAACGTCACACAACCAGCCAGTTTGAATCTCCCAAGACCTTTCTCTTGACAACAAAAGGTCCATCAAACTTCCTGCTCCTTCCTGCCCCGTCACAGTTAATGGACCTGCCACATGGATAGAATAGCTAACTCCCTAATGAAAAAGAGACAAACTATATTAATGGAAATGCCACTGTCTGCTGTTCGATGGACACATGCTTCTTCCACCTCCACTCGATCTGTTCGTCAGCATTACGACTGTGTCATTAACTCTGAAGTGAAAAGTAATTTACTGATGATAATGCTGATTCTGCTGAGTAAGCTGCGTCGGGATGAATATTCAGAGCCTCAAACTAATAGTCTCATGTTGTTCCTGATTGCTGAGTCTCTTTTGGAGTCGAGGTTGAAAAGCAGAAGTGTGAGGGGACCCAGATCGCACATCGCATCTTGCTTGAAATTCTGCTGAATGTCAGTCCCTCAAAGACACCCACAAAGTCGATTAAGCCTCTTGGCTTCGTGCAAAGCCATACTTAAGTGAGCCTGCGTTAAGCATCGCTTTCTGTTTTACCACACTTGCGTTTCTTCTTCTTCGGTTTTTTTTTCCATGCAGAAGCGATTTGGCCCTCAGACGTGGGTCTAAACCTGTAATTATCTAACAGCTAGAGCAGTGTCCCTGTAATTCTTTCAAACCGTCCAGGATCCAAAGACATTCAGGGAGGTCTTCCTCTGTCACACACATCAGGAAAAAGTCCCCCCAGCACACACTCTTTTGTCTCCTACACCCACCCACACACACACACACACACACACACACACACACACACACACACACACACACAGACACACACACACACACAGACACACAGACACACACACACAGACACACATAGACACACACACACTCACATAGACACACACACACCCACCCACACACACACACACACACACACACACACACACAGACACACACACACACAGACACACACACACACACACACACACACACACACAGACACACACACACACACACATACACACACACACACACACACACACACACACACACACACATAGACATAGACACACACACACACACACATACACACACACACACACACACACACACACACATACACATGTTTTCACTTTGGCGAACACTTTACATGTGTGAAGCTGAGGACTTACCTTCATAATGCACAGTCACTGTGATTCCCTCACATGTTATTGCCAATACAAACAGTTAACACAAATTATATTTTAACTGCATGGACATAGAAATGGGAAGTAATGTAAACGTGATTCCTTTAATCCATAATTCTTCATTTCAATTACATTTCACTTTAATTACAAATTAGTTACAAAAGAAACCAAGTTGTATTGAAGTGTCAATTAAAATGCTAAATTGACACAAGGATCCGGAGGTCAGTGGTGTAAGAAGAAGTATTTAGATTCTGTATTTAAGTAAAAGAAGCAATAACACAATGTAAACACAATATGTTACAGTTTATAAATACAAGTAAAAATCCTGCATTTAATATCGCACAAAGTAAATGAAAGTATTATCAGAAGAATGCTGGAATTTTACTTGTTATTGAGTATTTTTTATATTGTGCTATAACTACTTTTACTGAAGCATCTTAGAATACCTTCTCCTCCACTGATACTTTATAAACTTATATAATATTTCATATGTAATGACTTAATCTGTAAAGTAATGGGCTACAACTAATGATTATTTTCATTATTAATGAATTAAATATATATATATATATATATATATATATATATATATATATATATATATATATATATATATATATATATATATATATATATATATATATATATATATATATGATATACTATCACACACGTGTTTTGCTTGAAAAATGTATTAATCGATTGCCATTGTAACTAGTAACTATAGCTGGCAAATGGTGGTGTAAAAAGTAAAATATTTATCTCATAAATCGAAGTCGAAGTATAAAGTGGCATCAAATGAAAATACTCCTTCAAAATTGTACTTAAGTGCAATAGTGGGGTAAATGTAGGCCTACTTACCACCTCTGCCAGTGGTGGTTATTACAGCAAATGCAAACAAAACATCCTTTTTGTCATGAAGAAAGTTGTATTCATTGTACTTTGAATCTGATGCGAACATGGGGTTGGATCATTCATGTTTGGATAGTTAATCAGTCCTCAGTGAATTGCAGACCAGAAACAAAAACCTTGTGCCATTTGCTCTGATCAGTCTAATTAATTCCGGAAAGTGTGTTACATCGCAGTGTCCTGCTGCTGTCCCGTGAAAGGCTACATTGAAGTCTGCGCCGACAGATGGGGTCTGTCTATTGAAACAACCCAGAATCAATATGCGGTGGGCCAGGCTACATGCTTTGTGTCTGGAGCACTTTTACCATTATTCTTTTTTTTCTCCTTTCTTTGCTGCTGGTCTCTTACTTCTTTATATTGTGCAATATCCTCAATGGAAGTGAGTCCAAGAACATTTTAACGGTCATGAAGAGTGGAGGACTCTGATTTAATATGCCGTGTATTGTTTTTGGTGATTAAAACATCATTGTTAATGCAGAAATTGATGATCAAGAAAAGCATAATAATAACCAGACATTGATGCTACTCATCATTTTCTTATTTTACTCTAGGATTGTTTTAAGTGCGTCATTGTGGAATATTATAATATTTAGACAATAATTGGATAATAATTGAAACGGTTGTTTTTATTTAAGGACAATGCATTTAGTTGTATAACAGAGATGTGAGTTTGCCCTCTACTGGTCACTGTGGGGCCAGCTATAATGTACACTCATGTTCTAAGACTGATCAGATGTTAAGCAATAGAAAGCAATGACTGGAAGCACACTGACAAAACTTTTAGTAAAACTGTTTGATGAACATGTTACATATACGTCACAATAAAAATAAAATTCCATTTATAATTTAATCAGACAACCATTGTTTTTGATCAAAGTGTCCTTAACTCTGACAGAAGTCCACTTACAAAGCTATGATTTTTTTTGCTAAAAGCAGACTATAAAGTTTTAAAGCTTTAAATAAACAACTTCCCTTTGTGCTAACCTTTTTTTTTTTCCCCCAATAAACAGATGTCAAAGCACATACTGTACTCACATTGTTTCTTTTATAGCTCCTGTTTTCTGCAGCTGTGATCACTTATGTTTAGATTATTTAAGCCAGATCAGAATTATAATAAAAGTTGTTGGATTCACTGAAAATCATGCACAACACACTGGAGGATTTTAAAACAATGCTGTTGTACTTTATATATAGCCTTGGGGTCTAAATTGTATGCATTCCAGTTAAAGAAATACATACGCAATAGCCTATACCATAATGTACTCTATGCTGTAGATGGTAGATCAGGAGAGTGACACTTCTGACTGATATAATATTACATTCATTAAGGTAGTAACCCCTTAGAGAAAGAAATAATAGTCAAATTAAATATTCATGATTATGCTTGGAGAATACAACCTGAATAACTCCTGGATGTCCCTGAAAGTCACTCTGAGGACCACCTCCACATTATGGACTACAGTTAGTGTTAGGAAGTGACCCTTTATAGCGGGTCTCAGCATCACTGTGTGATTTATCCCCATCTCCGGAGGAGGGGCAACACGCATGCGCTCGAGATCTAACCACATGCGTTTGGATCACAATTGCATCAAGTAATCAGAGACACCAATAGCAGGAGCGGAAGTGAAGCATATATATTTCAGTATAAAATAACAAGATTTGTTCCAAATCAAAGGAAAATTGTAGAGAAGCTTTACTATAGATCAACGTATATTAAATAACATTTATTGCATGTAATTCACATTATGTTTGAGGTGAGAATAGCACATATCAAGATGTGAAATATCAAAAATCAGATAATGCAGAAATGCATTATTGGCTGATTAATGGTCAGCAACGTGATATATTCATGGACAAATGGCATAATTATTTGAAAAGTATACACGCAGTCATTGAATACAATGTGTTCTAGTAATTATTATTATTTTCTTTCCTAATAAGGTTCCAGAACATTCGTGTTATACAATTTGTATACAAATAATTATATAATATAATATTATCATTTGTAATATTGACTTGGGCACTCGTAGGATATAAATGTAACGTTCATAAACCCCCTATATTTTGAAAGTTCAACCGGAAGTGGGAGATACAATATGGCTAACTTGAGCGCGGTGTCCTTCCCGACGTTCATCCAGCAGCGGCCGCTGAGCATCAGAGTGCTGATCCTCCTCTGTGTCGGGAAGGCGTGCGGTACGCTGTCACACATTCACTTCAACGCTGCTTGTGTTTTATTTCCTGCCAAACTCCCAGCCAGCAGGATAAAAAGCTCTGCAGCTCAGACCCAACATGGGTTAGAAAGAAAGCGACCTATGGATTATCCACTTTGTGCACTTCACCGAGGATGATGGGGGGAGAAACGGACTTGTTTTCGCAGAGACATCCTGACAAAGACGGGGACTGAGAGGGAATAGAAATCGCTGCTTCTCTCTGTCTCGCTTTGCAGCTTTCTGTTTTGAAAATTATTTTTCCTGTTTTGCTATTTTTATTTTTTCATTTCCCCGCGTGTGTGCGAGAGAGAGAAATGTTTGCAGAATTGCTGTGCGGCGCCGTGGCTCTGGTCCTGTATGTCAACACTCTGGGCGCCGATTTCTGCTACGATGACAGGTACTTGGGTGAATGAATGACACCCGACCCCATGTTACTAACGTCACTGTCTCCACTGTATATCCTCACCTGTACCTTTTTTATCAATTCTGGACATTGGCAAAGGAATAATGATGGGCTTCATTCATTCCGTTACCATAACTCTGATTGAGCTGTATTTCAATGCAGCAGCAACACTGGCAGTTTACTCATGTGCCAATTTATCAATAGAGTTTGGTGTTTTGAAGGGCTGTATAATTATCTAAACGTTCTTACCTATCTGTACTATCTACAGTAAGAAATCACTGTTTCATTCCTACAGACACTGGTGTGTTTTCAGAGTTTTTATGGTACAATATTTTTCACACTTCCAGTGGCATTCCTGTCATAGTCCTGCAAGCATTCTTACAGTACAGCTTTCTTGCATCACTATAGTTTTCCGTAGGATGAACAGTAGTTAGTAGGCAAGTGTGCTTGTATGCCTCAGTGCAAAGTGTTGCAGTCTCCAGAGTCTGGACTTTCTCTATAACTCTTGAGTTGTGCTGAGGAAATAATTGATCTCTGGAGGAGAAACATGTCTCTAAACCCCACAGCAGAAGTTCCTTCCCAATGTGCAGCTTGCTGAAACTTTGAGCAAAGTATTTTATTACTCATTTACTTAAAAATAGGCAGTGAGTTGTCACCCTCCACTGGAAAGCATCAGTTCGAGACGGCAACCGTGGTGCTTTAGTTCAGCGGGGTAATGCATTACTCATAGCTGGCCATTTGATATTTGATGGCTGAATGGCTGTCAGTGCCTCGGGCTCATTTATGCACCATCCATGCCTTGATGTAGGTCAGAGAAGCTGGAATCGGAGAACTTTGACTCCTTTTTCCCCCTTAAATTAAATTACTCAAACTGATTATCACAAGAGTTGGTGATTCATTTAATAGTTGACAATTAATGGATTAATCTTTGCAGAGCTAATTTATACAGGTTGATTAATAATACGTATTACAGCTGTTCTTAATAACAGAGTATTGTGCATTTCATAATCCTCTGTGTGCTTTGCCCCAGCAGTTTCTGTTAGCATAACAGGTGCAGCTTTTAAAACTCACCCAGAGGTTACAGCTTAGTGAACAAACACTACATTTACACTCTCCACAACCGCTGGTTTTTTTCCCTCTACAACTTCACTTTGTACATAGAAGACTTTGTGCTTAACACATCCCTATAGGCCTTTTCTTTTTGCTGAAAAGTAGAGTTGTGGTAGAGTTGCTGTGTCTTTGCTCTTTGTGTTATGGTCAGGAGATTCAGGCTACTCCTGTGTAAGAAAGGTGGTGTTGTGTGTCCATAAAGCTGTCAGGGAGTGGCAGCGCTGTGTGGAGGTGAGAGGCTACCTACCGCTGCTGCAGAGTCAGCTGCTGTGTGTGCTGGGAGAGAGCCTCGAGCCTCCCAAGTTTTTAATGGAAGACAGAAAGCCCAACCCTGATTGTTCTGCGAGGAGCTGTTAACATAATGTTATTTATTACCATGTGAGTTTTGGTCCAAGTTATTACAGATGAATACAGAGTTCTCCAATCCTGGTAGATTTTCTCTGATGTATTCACTCTCTGACATTTTTTTCATGGTGGGCTATCTGTCATCCAGCGTTATCTGTTTTTAACACCATGTGTTTCGTTCAAGGCTTGCAATTAGCAGCCGTCTCCTGTCCCCTTTGGGCTCCACTGGGGGAGGGAGGGAGATAGAGGAAGGGAGGATGTTATGGAGATATATATATATATATATATATATATATATATATATATATATATATATATATATATATATATATATATATATATGTATATGTGTGTGTGTGTGTGTGTGTGTGTGTGTATACATATATATATATATATCATTTTGCTGAGGGAAAAACAGCCCTGGACACACAGACTGATCTAACTTGCTGATTATGTGCTTGTGTAGAAAAAAACACTTAGTGGTGGTAAAGAAGCTGTCATTTTGGAAAATAATAAATATGTTCAGCTCATTGGGAGGATTTATTTGAACTCTGATTCTGACAGTCATTTATGTATCATTTACATAATAGTTTTCAAAAACTCAAAGGACAGCAGCATTACAGAATGTAAGGCCTTGTGCTCAAAAATCTAAGATCAATAGTCCAAAAGTAAAAGTAAACTCTGTGGCTTTCATTGAATGTTTATGATAAATAGTTGCAGAAGAATTAAATATGGATATTTTGTCACAGTGCAACATTGATTCCTCTCTGAGAGAAGACAGATTGTGCTACTTTCTTTTTGCTTCCGGCTGTGAAACCAATGCATTGACTTTACTCGACACGTGATTAAAAGTTAGGATCTAAAATTGTTCTGTGTGTATGGGTGCGTGTGAAATGGCTAGGAGCTACAGAGCTGGCATAAAAGACAACTGAGGATTTGCGATCGATTGGCTGGTAGTCTCGTATGGCAGTGGAATACGTAATGCTGCTTTTGCTCTATGTATTCTTGTCATGGTGAAGGGAGTGTTTGAGAAAAATGAAATGAAAACTCTCTCGGGCACTGTGTGTTTTCAGTCACCTACTCCTTATCACTGGTTACGCATTACTTTGAGTTAACCTTATGCATTCCATACATAGTAACCAAGGCCATCAGGAGGTCATGTTTAAAGGGGGAAAAGACAGTTTACATGTGTTATAAGAAATGTTGTCTTCTAGGCTGTAAAAAAAAAAAGAAAAGAAAAAGAAATCACATGCAATGCAGTTTTTTGACCCAGCAGTCAGTCAGTCACGGCCTCTCTCTCGATAAAAACGACAGCCTGAAAGAGTGGCCCGCCCCCCAGAGGAGCTTTTCCTCTCCCCCCCTGGACACACTCATCATTAACACATACACAGCTTTGACACCTGCACTGGAAAATGGGAATCATACATCATGTAGTTCATACCTCTGCTCCTATAATCTACAGTTAGGGCTGAGTGAAGGAATTGGAGAGCCCAGATAAATGTCAGAGGAGAAATACCGGTGCAATATTGTGTGACTTGCCCTAAGCCTAGAAACGTAACAGCAAAACCTGGTGAAGGCATTAGTGCGTTATTAACTTGATTGCGGGTGGCAAAATATATTTATGTGAATCTAAAAAAAAAGCTTCTCTGGTTCACAGGTTAACCAAGGTGAACATATGAGCAGTGGAGTTAAATAGGCAGCCGCTTTCTCAATTTAACAAATGAAATTATTTCAGCCTACCCACACACACACTGCTTTTATGGATTATTGTTCCCTGTCAGGAATGTGACGGATGTGATGAACTGCACCCACCTCATTTTTCTGTCCTGGTGTGATGCTGTTGCGGGTCACGCTGAAGGACACAGCCTCCCTGGGCATGGGGCGATGATGATTTACAACGCTCAGACAGTTGGTAAAGGCTAGCCGCTGTTCTGCTCCATGCCCCACGAAAGCTTTATTAGAGAAGTCGGGATTGGTGGGCTGAACGGAAGGCTTCACGCTGATGCAGTTTGATGTGATCTTTTAGGTTGATGACGGCAAAGAAGCCACACAGCGCTTTAGGGGGTGACTCATGTTGTTTAATGATCATACCAACCGGGTTATAAGGGGAAAAAAACTGTAGTGAAAATGTGTGTTTTGTCCCTTTTTTTGCTTCATTTCATTCTTTAGCATGTATTACAGGCAGTTTCCTCCAAGATACACAGACGAACACAAAGAAAAGTAGACTGGTTGCTCCACTTCAAGTCTTATGACAATGAGGTGTTTGCACAGTCTTCATAGAGCCTTTGTTAGGGCTCTGTGTGGTCCTTTTGAAGTCTGCTAGTCTGCCAGTCTGTGTTGGCCTACCTGGTCTGACGTGGACTTTGCCGCTGTCTGTGCTCATGGCTGCCTCCTCCTTGGCACAGTGTGTCAGTGCACTGATCTGGAACCCTACTCTCATGGCCCATACTGTAAGATGGGCTGTTTGCGGTTATGTTGAAGGCACAAGGGCTGCAACCCAGCAGTTTGAGTATCTCCGCTTTTTTTCCCCTAGTCAGGCTCTCTCTGTCTGCTCCCTGTAATTACCGTCGTGCCTGTAGAGCAGGACTCACGACATGGTTTGGTAGACGTAGCTGCTCCACTTTCTCTCTCTCTTTCTCTCTCTCTCTCTCTCTCTCTCTCTCTCTCTCTCTCTCTCTCTCTCTCTCTCTCTCTCTCTCTGTCTCTGTCTCTGTCTCTCTCTCTGTCTGCCTTGCCTTCAACAACCCCCCCAAAGCCTTATAGTCCTCCAGCTCCCATCAACCAACGACTGCCTCCAGATGGTCCCGTTTGGTAAGCAGTTTAGGGCTTTTCTAAACTGCAGTTTGGAGGGGAAGGTTTGAAGTGGATTCAAATGGAGGAAGTTGTGTGTTGCTTGTAGTTTCCAGGATGGAGACATCAAAGTGCCCAATGACTAGACCGTGTGTAATAGAGTCAGTGAAGATGGCCTCATGACAAAAGTACATGCAGCCACTTCTATGACTAGTATGAAAGCGATCGCTCATACTGAATTCTAGCATTTTTTTTAGCTAATTGTTTTTGGTTTAAGGTCCAGGAAATGTACTGTTTGGTTCACTCTCACCGCCCTTTTAGCTAGCTTTTCGGCCACAACAAGTATACATGGTGTCCCACTTAGCAGCTAAAAACTCAGATTTTACTTTGAAGAGTTGGTGGAGGCCAAAATAGAGCTAGGAAATGTTGTAATCAGATTCACTAGGCCATGGCCATAGCAGCTTAAAAGGTGATACTGTAAATAATATGTTCACAGTGGCCAATACAATTATAAAGTAATTTCAGGTTTAGATAAATGTAAAATAAAAATACAATCAAATAATGAAAATTGACCAGTGTGGTAGTGGCTATTTTCAATGTGCAATAGATCTTCTGTGAAGGGGAGGAAACGTTAATGTTCTTGCATTTCCTCCCTCAAATCACCAGGGAGTACAATTTGTTGGCAGGAGAGAAATGAGATCTGTGGGAGGCATCCTGCCCAATCTTGTTGGCCCCACACTTTCTCTGATACATTTTCTCAGATCCGGGCAAGACAGTGTTTTTGATTTCTGACCAACGTTTACAAATCATACATAATTACTGTGCGCCAACTTCAGATTGTTCACATTCCAGTCTCAGTAGCTGTTGTCAACAAACTTGTAAAAGTAAAAAGTTGTTTTTGTTCTTTTCATTCTACTTCCTTTCTCAGTTTGTCTCTCAAAGGCTGATATATCACAGAAACAATAACTAATCTCCCACCATCTAGTCATTTCACTGAAATGGATGAATCTCTTATAGAATATGCCACCATTGTGAGCAGTTCAGTGTCTAACCACAGATCGATTGGATCTCCATTTTTCCATGCTCTCATTTTCCAACAGATAGCCAATGAGGGTAGAAATGGTTATTTTCACCCCTGCCACAATTGCAAGATAAGCTATTTGATTCATTTGTTTCTAAAAATATCATTAATGAGAGGTTCTGATATGTTTTGTGAGTTGCTTTCCTTACCTGCAAAACCCTACAGAATTACTTAAAGCATCAGAGTCTTGGATAAAGTAAGTTCATATTTAGGTCAATAGGAAACAGCTGACTAGATATGATGCTCCCTTTTCTCCCCACTGTCATCAGGCCCAGAATGAGACTTCTGCATCTTGGTTATAGAGTTTCACCACTGCATTCCCTGTGGTGAGGACTGAAAGGAAAAATCTGAGATACCTGCATATTTGGAAAATTTGCAATTGCGATTAAATTTGAGAAAGTGTTTTATTGGTGTACTTCCTTACATGTAAACTGTGTGGAAGCGCACGCATTGCGGCAGACCACTGCAATTCTGTTGGACTGTGGACTTTCATTTCCCTACCTTTCCATTCTGGGTCACCAGCTTTCTCAGTGACTATCAAAATAGTTAAATTAGCTCCTCTGACTGCTGTGTGGCCCAGAGTGGGAAGGCAGCTGCCACTGTGTGATCTGTGTATTGGCGGGCGTGACCCTGCCAGGCTTAGGTGAACTTTCTCCTTCCAGCAGCTTTCTTACTGCTGTTCCAATTTAAAAGCTTGAAAAGGTTTTTTTCCACAAGAAACTGAGGAAATATAGTGGTTTGCAATACTTTCAATATAAAGCCAAAATGTCAGCAAATAAATAATTGCAGTATAGAAATGCCAAAGATATGTTTAAATAAACAATACAAAACAGGAGGAAGCCTTATTTGGATCTCATAGTAATGGAACACGGCGCATGTGCCAGGCATAACACTGTCAATAGAAAGGGAATATATTTATACAGACATTCATGATCCCTAGAGGATGGATACTAACTACTTTGACTTTCCATCTAGTGCCATCATCAGGTAAACATTTAACTTTCTCAAATTCTTTAGTTTAGGGCCAAATACCTGCAACACTAATGACATTCCCATAGCTGCTTAACATCAATATGTTCAACAAGTACAGCCTCACAGAGTTACTAACATGGCTGCAGACTCAAATCTGATTAGTGTGTGAACAGTAGCAGGTTGTAGTGCTGAGAATGGTCGCGACACTAAGCTGCAGTCCAAGTTTTTCACTTAGTCACAGTAATCCTGAATGACACTTTACACAGGGAACATGCTCCTTCAACGCCACCGGACACCCATAACCTCCAAGTCCAGATGATGTCTAGACTCTTGAGAAACTTGATACTTAGTCTTAGTCACTGAGTCTTAAATACCTGTGATGGTCTGATGCGGAATTGATCACAGAGCTACCTTTGATTATGGGAGCAAACTGCTATCTGAAACTGAATATGTATGGCAGGGCGCAGGCAGCTGAATCACTCCGGTGATTGCCTGCTTCAGCTGATTGTCATATGTGATACGCTACTGCACTAGGTCACTATTCTCTCTGTGGGATTGAAAGCTGCTCATGAGCAGTCACCAGTGGTCATCCTTTCTTGTAAACCCTCGCTGTGCTCTAGCCCGGACAAGGCACGCTGCTTCAAAGCTGCATTAATCAGGCCCTAATACTTTATAATCACCCGACTGGTATGCAGTAAAATGAGAAATGTAGCCATATGTAGATGTCGGGTTAGATTCCTGGTGGTGGATTGAGGAATTAGAGATTGTCTTCGCTGCAATGCACACAACGTTAACCTTAGTCCTACTTGGGTATTCTCAGTGCTCCTTGCCTGGCAACTTAATTAAAAGCCAACAGATTATCTCTCCTAATACGTCATGTGGATATAGCAACACACACATACAGTATACTGCACACAGACAGACAGGCACGATAATAATCGCCTTACATGGGAATGATGTTTAATACCGGACTGAATCCTCCAATAAGAAAATCCCTCACATGGTCAGTATTGCGTGGCAGACGTTCAACACAGCTACTCAATAATGTGAGAAAGGCATCAAAGCTGCCAAGGAATACACTTAAGTCAAAATGATGGATCAAATATGCTGTTTGACCAATAGAATGAGATTAGTGGGATTTATAATCAAATAACATGATCCATCTGGTGTGTTAGTTCGGTGCATTCCTGAAAACAATGTTTTGAATGTGTGTGGTGATGGGTAAATGCTGGCTATAGATTATGCTCCCATCATTTGGCACGGGTCTCAAATGATTTGACTGTGCCAGGCTAAATTGTTAATGGGTCTAGACAAGGGTTTGGATTTCGAGGGCTAATGCTGGCTGATGGCTCTTAAGCCGTGGCCACTCTCAGGCTCTTGGCCCTCTTCATATTAATGGGATTAACAGGACTGTTGAGGAGAGGGGGCACAACGTGTAAGCAGAGAACCCCAAGCCATTAGAAACAAAAACTCCCCTGTTCCCCCATATCCAACAGGGATGCTATAGTTTGAACTTTTCAGTAAGGAAGAGGAGAAGGATACCTCTCTTTACCGGGCCTCTCCATCTCGGTGGCCTTATTCTCTGACTAGGACCACTGGCTCATTTCGATAAGGTTATGACACAAGTTGGCTGGTTCGGGGGCAATGCCTTTGTCCATTGTGAGAAGAAGGGGCTGTGTGGTCCCTCTGTTCTCCCTAGACCCAATGAAGGAGGCCATTTGTCCCCCAAATAGAGGGGAATTAAGCCCTGGTTGTGTTGGTCTGTTGTTTATGAAGGACAAAGAAGCAAGACCTCAGTGTTCACTGTTTGGACAGAGCAGAAAACTGCTGCAGCTCTGCAGACCAAACCTGTCAGAACCAATTGGGTGAGCTTATTGCGGTCGTACGTGCTCTGGTTAGGGTTGTCAAGTGTTGAGACAGGAAGGAGCGCAGAGGATTCACAGTTTGTGAGCTAACAGGAGCTGCTTTGTGTTATGAATATTCCAGCTCAATTTATCAGTTTTGGGTGGCATGGATGTTTAGCTGGAAAGATGCAACAGTCAATGCACTTGGGCAAATGTGGCCTGTCAAGTTTTAGAGCTGGTTGCCTAGCTGGAAACCCGCCATCAGCTTTTGGTTGCCAAACTGAATGGTTGCCATATTTTAGTCATTTATAATTGAAGTAATTATATAATTATAATTAATTGCTTTTTAATTATAAGTCATATTTATAGCCATGAAAACGGGAAACTTAAGAATGGTTAAACATATTTTACATAACCCAAATGGACTGGTTGATGTTCTCACTGAGGGTTTGGTGTTTTTGAGAATAACCTAATTTGCTGCATTCATATTCTGAAGTATGAATTTGAAGAAGTGTTTTTTTATTTAGCTGTTCACAGCACTGGCTTGAGTTGAATGAGTGCAACAGCAGCACTCATTCACCTCAATGGAAGATTCTCAGCTGAGGACTTAGACGACAAAGCTCCCTAACCTTAACGACATAGTCATTTTAACCCAAACCATGATATTTCCCTAAACTTAACAAAGTCATTGTTGTGTCAAAACCCGACCAAACCTTTAATCACAGCGATGTCACATCATAAAATATATCGATTTTTCATGTTGTCCTGGTGATAGGGGGGTCAGATCAGAAAAGACTTATATGTGTCGTTTTAAAGGGCAGTTACACACAATATATTTTTCATGTCATTGGAGGACTTGTTGGGATGTTTTTAAAACACAGTAGCATTGGCAACCAAAGCAAATACATTTGTTCTAAATCTTGGGGCTCCTGGGACAACCTGGCTAATGCTATCCTTGATTCCAGTGGAAACAAATGACAAACTAACAGCGCTGTACAGCGGGCCATCAGTGAATACAAGACATTGTGCTAAACTTCTATCATCAGTTAGGACTTTCCCCTTTCTTCACAGGTTCAGGTTCACTCCGTGAAGGACAAAAGTGTTGGAATATCTCTGACTTGTGTTATTATTGTGGTTAAAGTGGTTTCCAAGTATGATTACAGTATATGGTGTTTCCTAAGTGTGGTAAGTGTAAAAAGCAGCACAGAAAGACCTGTGGTCTGGCCAGTTTAGCCACTGTGGGTAACCTGTCGCTCCCCTCAGGCTTGTAACACTGGGACACAAGAAAATGTGCCCCATGTGGCCTTTATTCTAGTGCTGCATTCCCAAATCACAGACTTATACACACGAGATGATAGAAAGTGAACAAGGAGGGATTGGTCAGGTGTGTGTTGTAGCTGTACATTTTTCTTTATTTGTTGAGCTTGTGAACAAGCTGACAGAGCAAACTGAAGACAGAATTCTTGTGGACCCCAACAGTCCGAGAAGTAGGATTCACTTCCTCCCTCTCTCTTCCCTCACTTCCTACCTCTGACCAGACCACAGCAATGGAGGAAGCACATCTTTTCACAAGCTGCCTCTAATTGATACTGTTGAGCCCTGAGAACCCAGTGCGTGGTTTTAGAGCTTTGCGAAATGCGTGCAAAGCACAACAGCCTGCAGTGTGCCACCCTCTGGGACACCACAGGTTATTTACAACCAGACGAGCAGTCTGGTCCAGGTCCTCGTATAGATTCATTTAAGTAAGTTTAAAAAAAACAAAACAATACCCACCGCACTTGGATGTGACCCTTGCCAAGCCTTTCATCAAACATCTACACTGAGAGAGGGCAAGAGTTGAATCAAATCCAGACCTGTAATCTCAGCCTTAGGGGGCTTTTCCCTAAATGGCTGTGTGGGTTATGAAAGAATGAAACCAGTTATATATGAAGGTTAAGTCCCTACTCTCTGTGCTGGCTTTATACTACTGTTTCTGTTGAAACATTTGCTTTTCCTAACCATATACACCTGTAGGGTTGTTTAAATAGTTGATTTTATTTCTAATTACTCATGTTAAGTAAGGGCCATATATATTTTTTTATGTTTGGATATAATGTATGTGGCATTACAAAATCCAATCAAATGCGGTGTAAATTGACTACTTCTAATATAGCTTGTCATGGCTTGGTGAGGCAGACGAGTCTGACATCTCTCCAGATGGAGAACAGCTTGTGTTATATTGTATTGCACAGACAGAGCCAACTCTCCCGTTCACTCTCTTTCCCTCTCGCACACTCGCCCTCTCTCTCTGTCATCATGAATAAAATCACACTGGTGACAGATTGATGGAATCATGATGGTTTACAGGGTTGATTTCAGTGGTTTATTTTTGGCAGAGCACTGACCCTCAGTATCTGTGGCCGCGGTGTTTTCTCCTCATCTTTGACCTTTCACATGTGTAACTTTCCCCTCTGGCTATTTTGCCAAGTGAGGTCTTCCTCTTCGGCAGGAGATGGATACACACAATTGGCCAGAGTTTATTTTCAATCCGAGGAGGAAGTTTGGGTTGGGAGAAAGTGTGCGCAACTGTTTTTCCTTTACCAGCCCCTCAGGTTTGAGGATCTGGAAAGAAGCGCTGTCAGCTGCTCTGACAGAATAATGGGACTTCTTAAAGGTTTTCATAAGAAAACATAAATGTATAATCTGAGAGAGAGATTGAGGGTGTGCACAATAAAAAAGAGCAGAGCTGGCAAGAAAGAATGACTGATGGAGCATTATGGTATTAGATGGAAGGCCTGATCCTTGATTGTTTAAGTGTGACTGTGAAGGCCCCGAGGCTGATCTGTTTCAGTCTGTGGTGAACATGTGTTGTCCTGACTTTGAACTCCGGCTGCTTTAGGGTCTTAGAACATTTACCTGATGAGATGTTAAGAGGGCTCAAAACCACACCGGATCCCCCCAAGCTGCTCTTCCAAACGCGTCCAGCCTGTACAGTAGACACTTTTCTCGCCACCACATGGTAGAATCATCTGCGGCTGTTTTAATTAGTACGCAGTTTAAGGGAAATCCATCCACGGCACGGCTGGCTCGCAAGCTTTGTTTTCATTTGTGTGAGTAACTGCCAGGGGTCCACGATGAAGACCCTAACCTTCAAACAAACTCAAACCGTCTTTTTCTACCAAAACAATTTCGACCGTAGCAAGTATTTCAGCCTCATGCTCAGGCTTAATGTTCTTTTTTCTAGATACAAGTGTCGTTATCTCGGGAAAAACAAATTACACTACAAGGAGAATGACACTTATATCAAGAAACTCTTTTGAGGCGAGTCAATTTCTGTGTGGGAAGAGTTGAACTTATCTTACCCCACTGGCAGAGTTCCATCACTTGTCTAAAGAAAAACACATTATAAGCACTAAACACTAGATTAAATGACTTGCTCTGCCTGCCTCTGCTTCTCATTTAGCCCCACTCTGATACATTTTCTAATGCAGTGCGCCCATCACTCCACTTGATTGATTGATCTGATGACTCTGCCTCATGACAGCTGTAAAGCAGGCAGGGCCTAAGGGTACCTGCCATGTGGGATTGTTCGCTCCCTCGAGACTCATCCCTGCTGTTGGGAGACAATAGACCTCGATCGGCACTGTGATTATGTCACCTCTTAAACCGTACGGCCCACAGCTCATATTCTCAGTTTCGTCATGAGCTAGCATCTACCACCGGCAGCTAATTCAGAGGTTATTGATTTTTAGCGATGGAACAATCCACCATCGTTTCCCAGTGAGCAGATGTCTGGCCCTTATTAGGTGAATAAGGATTTCATTAATTTCTTCCGGCAGCCTTTGCAGAGCCCATTCATTCATTAATTTATTAAATTCAAAGTTTAAACCCATAAAGGAAAATTAATTACTTGTCACTTGTTACATGTCACAGCAGCATACATTTGTATGTAAAATATATTCTTTGTGGGTTAAGTTTAGTATCCAGGCATTGTAGCACGAGGAAGTAAAACCCTATAAAAACTTGAGTGTTTTGTATGTGATGTATTGCATGCGGCCGACAAGTACAGTTCAGATTTATGTAGGAGATTAAGGTGTATCTTACACTCTACTGTTGGAGACCTTTGGCTGTAAATCATGTGCATGAATGATGGATATAGGCTGTCACAATGAACAGATGAGTTGGCAGGATGCACGCTGGCACGCTTGCCTGCTCAACGAGCTTTTAATTTGCGGTAACAACTTGACATCAGCAGATGAGGGGTCTTTGAAAATCAGAAAATCCGACATCTGTGGAAGAATGAAAGAGCTGTTTCTAACATATACCTGTTTTTAAGATGCGCTGGACTGGATGGAAGACATCATTAGTTGTTCTTGCCACCCTTTGGGACACCACAGGTTATTTACAACAAGTTTTTAGAAATTAAAGTTTTTTTGGGTGTTTATGGGACTGAACTTTTGTCAGGGAAATTATCTTTTGTTGTGTTCTGCCAGTATTAATAGACCCTTTCACTTATTGAAAGACAATTTACATCCATTTAACATTCATGGCTATTTTATTATTATTTACTATTTGTTTAACAACCAGCATTATGGCTTGTTCTCAGTTTGTCTACGGTTACACTTTAGTTTTTTTCCATTGTAATTGGCTTTTGTTTTCATGGGTACTTTGTGTTTTACACTAAATTACAAACTTGGCTTTCACCCTGTGCAATTACCATTTCCCATCTGAGAGTCATGATTCAGCTATATTTGATCTCCACAATCTGCTGAACACAAGGCAAGGCCTCCTGTTGTAGCTATTCAAAAATCAATATTTGAAATGGAAACAAGAATATTTTATGTGGAAATTTAAAATCATTGTCTTGACAACCATACTGCATATTGCAGAGGCCTAATAGTTTTACAATACAACGTCTGAGTGAGTATATTGGAAAAGAAACATTCATAGCTTTGTCATAATCACATAATCCTCATGAATGATCTCATTGCATTCAGACCATCAAGACCTCTGGCTTTCTTCAAGAAACCAGGTCACGTTAATTCCCAGTATCTGATTGATGTAGATAATATGTGAAATATCGCTTATTCATTCTTGGAAGCCATCAGTGTTCCAACTTTTTTTTTTTATGATATTGCATTTCCTGTGTACAACCTAACCAATTAATCTCCATTCAAATATCTTTAATCATTATGAATAGGAGAATCCTTGGCCTGAGTATGAATGGCTGTGAGCGGCACACTGAAACCTGAGCAGAGCTGAAGAGCCACAGGTCTATTGACTGCTCTTTGTTCCCTGATTTTATATGTGCATCACGGTTCCTATGTTGTCCAGAATAATCAAAAACGGATTCTAACATGCGGTTCTGCAGGTTCCTTTATCTGAACTGCACGGAAAATACTGTTATAATAATAATATTGGCAAAGGTACCTAAAACAATGTAACATTGATGATACTGCATTTTTTTCTCATCGTAACAGCTGCATCCTCAAAATAGATTCAGGATACATTAATTAAATAAAGAGAGGATTCCCCCAAAAGCTTTAATTATTTGCAGATTTGTCTGATTTAGGAGGCTTTCTGCGTAACCGTTGGTGGACTCCCAAGGGGAGACGCCCACAGTGTAAACCAGATTAAGAGTTAAAACCTTTTAGTCCCTAGTGGGTTAAACTTCTCTTAATTTAGATCCATACCTTTCTTGCTACACGCAAAAATATGCAAAAGTTAACTTGATGGTTGCTAGATGATTCTGGACTAAACTGAAAGATTTAAAAAAGAAGAAAAGAAGAACCTTGAAGGCGAGGTGAATTTGATCTGGATCAGAGAATTCTTCAAACAAAATTGATTATTGAGCTCAAAGCGCATCAAAACTGTTAAAACATTTTGAACCTATTTTGAAGTTTTTAAAATAACATTTGATCAAATAATCAACATTATTCCCTGACCCCCAGCTGGAGATAAAACCCAGTTCTTCAATGAGTGAGCGCACAATGTTTTCCCCTCACCGTAGTTACACTTTCTGACGGCTCTAAACCTTGAGGCGGACGTCACTTGCATATTCATAAACCTTGTGCCGTTGCCCTGACTTCTACCTGTACGTTCCGCTCTAAACATTTTCACATGTCTGGGGATTATGTAGTGCGGTTGTTGGCTTGTTAAAATCAAACAGGAACCCCAAGGAAATAAGGGGCAGCTGCCGGCTACATATAAATACATCACGGTGCATTGTCTGCCATAATGGACCTGGAGTTGTTCGTCTCAGCACACTAAGTAAACACTATCCATCAAAACGCTGGATGCAGTATGACAAGGCCTTAATTTTAAAATTTGGAGACAGCTGAGAGCTTTTTAACCTTGTCGATTCAACACAGCCACTATGATGCAAGTTTAGCAGTGTGTGGTGCAACCTTTGGCTGATCTATGAGTCTATCTTCCTCCTGCCAGCTTTTGCAGTAGCCAACATTAGTTTAACTGGAACACTCGCCTTGGCTTATCACAACGTGACTTCAAAAACATTTGATATGTTGAGCTGCCTTCCTCATCTTCCACCTCTATGATTTTTATGGAATACAAATACTCTTTTCTATTTCCCTCATTAGCAAATACTTCAAGTCGACCACACTTTATTAGCATGAAAATGAATTATGAAATCACACATAAAGCCTTATGGTGTTTACTGCAAAGGATTCCGAATAATGAGGTATGTCCAACAATGCAAAAAACAACATGTACGGAATTTTATATAAATCATTCATAGCTGGACCCATTCATAGCTGGACCCACTATGCACAAACATCCTGGCATATCTCCAGTTTCAGACAATTAAATGCCAGAAGTAAACACTATTTCCTCATACAGTATATGTGTGCTAGGATTGGCAGAATGCACTTAAATCCTTTTCAGCAGCATTCGTTTGGGTTATTATTAGCTCAAGTTGCTGATGTGTTTATGGCTGTTTATGGCTGTGTTTATTTGAACAGGATTTAAGGTGGTTTATTTGGGACCAGTTTCTGCAGTACACAGTAGGCACTGTCAGATAATTGTGAGATTTATGAGCTGGATAAAACACCAGCTCAGAAATATTTACTCCACAGTTTTGGTACAGCAAAATCATCTGCTACCTTTACGGAAAACCATGTAATGATTATGCCTGGTTTAGAATAAACAGAAGGTACCTGCTAATTTTCTCTAAATGCTCTCTGATTGTGAGGATTTGCAAGTATACATTATCCTGCAGTTTTTCGTTTACCCTGCTTTTCCTGTAAATAGACTGAAAGTGAACAAAAATATGTGCAATATCATGTATTATTTATAAGTAAAATTGTCCCCTGTTGTATTCTAAGCCTCCAATTTAATGTCATACCTACTTTTTGCATCCGTTGTAGTCATAAACACCTTTTTTTATATTCTGATCCTGTCTCTGGCAGTGTAAGAGTAGTTTAAAGGATAAGGCTGGCATTACTCACGGTTTCTCTGTGGCACTTAGCCCTAAGCCCATTAGTTATTAATGAATACCTAAATCTTAAACAGGTCGCAAATATATCCTTTATTTAATTTTTTAGCGATTCAGTCATTTCGTTAAACAGCTGGGCACCAGGAGTAAATAGAGAACTTGTTGAGGATTGCTTTCAGTTGAAGATTAATACACATATGTGCTGCTGTACTGAGTGTAAACGGCAGCAGAACGGTGTACATGGGATTGAAAATAAAGTAAACTACAGTGCCCACGCTGATGACGAAACAACAATACAGCTCATTGATGTGCTCTTAATATTTGGACAGAAATGGGATTCTATTGCACAGAGAAAAAGGCTATCTCTGGCTACAATATATCTTAGCTGCATATTCCTCTATGAGACTAATATGAACTGTGAAAAGTATTTTGTGAGGAGCTCCATGGGTCTGAATGAATCAAACGCAGAGCAGTATTGGCTGTCATAACATCATTTTTTGCCCCAAAACCAAGGGTCGGTAGTGGCCTTCAATAGAGCTAACCAGCAAGAGACTGGTAATTGATTTGTTAAAGCCCCCCTACTGGCCTGGTGAAATGAGATGACAAGTAGAGTCCTGAGGCGGAGTGGAGGGAGGCATGAGGGGAAAAAAGAGGTCCATGACCCACAGGAAGATCAATACTACATGATGAGGCTGTGGAAATGGTGCTGCACCTCTTTGTTCTCATTCAGGCCTTCACTTTAAACCAACCATTTTGCCACACTACACTTATGATGTTATTAGAAAAAACATTCCTCAGTGACACAGGCCATTTGTTTTTACTGACCATATGGTTGACCATTTGGTTTTCCATACTGAAGGCAGAGAATCTTTTTTTTTTTTTTTTTTTAAATGTATTGCCCATCACTGTAAGTGATATCAAGGACATAAAATGCAATGTGGGTCCCAAACAAAGGCTTCTGGTATACCATGACATGGAGTCCCACTACAAAGGAATGCATACATCACTCACTTACGCTGTGTAGTGTGTTGTTCAAATCCCACATTAGAAGCTGCAAAGATTAATAACTACAATTCTGCTCTACTGGAAAAAGATGAGCTCACATCTTTGGGACGTGGGCTTCTCCGCAGCGTACAATACTGTACCCGGTGTGTGGGACAAATGGTATCCATTCATCCACCAAATACTGGCAATTGCTCAGGGCAAGGCTTAAATAATTTGTTGGTGGAACATGAATAATACAATCGAAGGACACTTCTGCAGAGATGTTATAAGCCTGTTTCTTCCTCATGGGCTTTGGTTCCAACTAACATTTTCATTATCGATTAATCTGCTAATTATTTTTCTAAATTAATTGAATAATCATTTGGTCTATACAATGTCAGAAAATAGTATCACAGTATCTCAAAGTCCAAGGGGATGTCTTTAGATGTCATGTTTCGTCAGTCCAAACCTAAAGATAATCAGTTCAATATGATAACTATACCAGAGAAAGCAGGAAATCTCCATGTATGCAATGCTGAAAAACCCCATTTTCTACATTTTGCATGGAAAATTACTTTAAGGATTAATCTATTACCAAAATTGTTGCCGATTTAATATTTCCACTATTCTTTGCAGCTTTATTTTAAACCAGCTGTAGTGCTTCATTCATCTATTTGCATGAACAGTAAAGAATCCATGCAATGCAGTATTTGACAGCATAGCCTTCCAACTCAGCTTCTCCCTAGCCAAAACAGGGAATAGGTCAATTCTAAGTACATTTTTCAGGTCATAAAAATGCATATATGTGTATTTTTCTTTGGGGTTTAGAGAGAATTCCTCGCCCTCAGGAAAGTCGGCTGAAGGGTTGGTTGGAGGGAATAATAGCTCACTTTGCACCTCATAAAAACCTGTGAGCACACCTCGAATGCTGCTGCTGCTGAAAGCCTCTCGCTGAAGGTCCCTTGCTTGCAGGCCTGAAAGCAGACCCTCAGGATTATAGGAGTGATGAGGAGGGCAGTACAAAGCATGATATCCACCTTCACACCATTGATGTGTGTGTTTAGTCATTGTCCCTCACGATAAACCACCAAGTGTCATACAGGAATGACAAAACATCATGAATACCTTCATTGTTTTTTGTTGATCGGCCTTTTCCTGCTGGCCACAGCTTTCAGTCGACACTCCAAAGTGCTAAAGTGTGTATTTCTTTGCCAGCAGAGTCTGGCCTGAACCCTTGGCTACTGAGCCGGACTAAATGTGTGCACTGTGTGGCGTTTTAACCCAGTTTGCATGACTTGAATTTTTAATATCTGCTAAGCTCCAGGAATGCACTATGTTGCACTGACATAACAGGCATGGTAGAGAGCGGGGGTCTCCATTGCATCCACTGCAAGTGCTTTCATTATTCTACAGCGGTTCACCAACACCCATCAGTACTTTTGGGCGATGATACAGTAGGAGAGTGAGCTAGAACTGAACTTCAGTGGATTAATTATGAAAGGGATAAACTGACAGATGAGTGCTTTGTTTCGTCGTCACTCACTCCCAACATATATGTCCGCTGTATTGGCTGTAGCTGTGTGCTCGGACTCATTTGTTACACTGGCGGAAATAGTTGTCAGAGGACAATAGTTGTATTGATTATCTGAGCTCTGGTGAGCAAAACCAAGTATTGCGTCCCCTCTTATTTGGCTCTTTGTACTGAAACATAAAAGACCAGAATGAGCTCAGATTTAGGAGCTCTGTTGGCAGCATCTTGGTCTCATTGTTTTAAAATAGATTGGCTTTATTGCTGAAAGTATTAGTCAATTAATTGGTTAATTGATTGACAGAAAATGTTGAAAGCAATTTTGCTATTCAACTAAACGTAAAGTAATTTGTCAAGCAACAAGATTAGTCTATAGCCATGCAAGCAATTATGTGAAGCTTAGCAGCAGCACTTTGAGCTAAATGCTAATTTCAGCATGCTAACATGCTCACAGTGACAATGCTTATAATTATATTATTTACCAAGTTCACCTTCATCTCAGTCTAACCCGCTGACATGCTAACATTTGCAGACTAGCACTTAGCACAAAGTCCTGCTGAGGCTGATGGGAATACCTATAGTTTTGCTTGCTTGATGGCACAAGATGAAAAGTCAGGGGAATCACAGAAATCTTACAATTTAACCTCTAGGGACTTTAAATATCTGAAGCAAATGTCCAGTATTTGACACGATATTTCACTAACTACCAATGTTGATATTTGTTGGCGCTTGAGATAAAGTCAGGGGATCATGACAGTCTGTAAGATGTATCCTCTGGGAACAATGCATGCCTGTACAAAATGTAATATAAATCCATTCAGTTGTATTTCAGTCTGGACAAAAGTGACAAGAAACATTGCCATCTATAGAGCAAAACAAAACTGCTGGCGTGGCAAAGAAAAAGCTACTAAAACATTGTAATATTATTAAGATATATGTATTCTGCAGCTGAGTGGGAGAAGGACTAAGGTATGCAGTACGTTGCCAAAAATGTTTGACCTAACTATAATTCTGGATTGTATATGGCTCAATAGGTAGGAGGCTGAAATTAATCCTGACTCCCACTCTTAATTCACTGACTTCTTCTAGGTCAAACAGGCCGGTAAATCTCTCCGTTGAGAAGGCCCGTCCTCCTCTGAACTCTGTTATCAGGGATCTGTCACACTAGCAGGTTCCTATAGTTAAACCCCAATGCTTTGTTCACATCTGCATGCAGCTGTGTCTTGCTTGATCCGTCTCTGTCTCTTTCGCTCCAATACGTTTTGGCCTTCACTGTGTGTCCCTCCTTTCATCATTAAAGATTTGCAGAGCACCTGAGCTAAGTGTAGTGAGCGCAAATAGCCCATAGAGACGTCACAAGCAGGTGTTGTTCTGAAGGAATATTTGTCCCATTTATCTAACAAGGCATTATGACTACTGCATGAAGGAAAAAGCTTTGTTTACCAACAAGGTTATTTTTTTCTGAATTTCATTATTTACCCTTTTTAGTGCTTTGTTAGAATTCACCTGGTGTCTGCACATTCTTTTGCTGACCACATTTATTAAATGTTGTTGGCTTACATCATCATGTTTTATGATATTCCGTATTAAACTCTAATGCACAATAATACCATAAATATGAATTGCTTTGATGCTTTTTACCTCATGGCTCTGTGGATATCCATGTCGGTCGGTCCATCACTTTGGTCCAGACTGAAATATCTCAACAACTCTGGGATGGCTTGCTATGAAATTTGGTAAAGACATTCATTGTCCCCAGAGAATGAAGCCTAATTACTGGGGAGCCTGTAACTTCTCCTCTAGCGCCTTCATCTAGTCTACATTTTAAGATCAAATACTAGCCTAACCCATGCCAGATGGTGAACATGGTAAACATTATACCTGCTGAGCATCAGCGTGTAAGCGTTGTCATTGAGAGCATGTTAGCTGCCAACATTAGCATTTACACTGGCTATAGACTCTTTTTTTAATTAACTTCAGGACTGTAACTAATAATTATTTTATTTATTGACTCATCTGTCAACATGTAATAATACAATTGAATTACTGCATATTAGGGAAAATGCCTCTAACATTTTTACAGAGCTCAAGCTCAATTTTATTGATTTTGGAAAACTAAAGCTCTAAGCAGCTCATCGTGTACATTATGTCGCTGTTCTGGACTATCAGAAGGTGATACATCAGGTGAATGGGGATAGCAGTGTATTCATTCCCACAGTAGTATTTAATATTTCATCACTACTAATCTGCCCCTGTGAGTCAGAGAATCACCAACCAGAGCCAATGTAATTTCTCGCCACCTCACTGTTTCTTTTTATACCAGTAGCAAGAGTAACGTACCTTCTGTCAACATGTTATTTTTGAGATTATGGCTTCCTCACTCCTTCATGAGGAAATTGGGTTGACACAGTGAATTTCTTTCCATTTAAGCAGCCTTAATACTTAATGCTGTTTTGTCTGCCCCTGGGGCCCACTGAGTGCGCTTTGCACTTTTCTGGGCTGGCACAGATTCTCATTACCCGTGGAAAAACTTCCCGTGTTCATGTAAAACAGTGCAACCTGATCCGGAGACTCAAAATAGTTTGCGGGAGACTTAACATCCTCCACAATCTGGTGGAGGCGATGCTGGTTCCCAAGAAGAATCCCATAAATAGAAAATGGCCTAGAAGACGATGTAAAGAAACAGCGTGTGCTCGTTTAACACCTATAAATATCCAAGGTGATAGGAATTAGGATAATCAAAGGAGACAAAGAGACTTGTAAAGTGGTGCTACCTCAGCTATTTTTTATATGGCAATGACCTCTTTCTTGAACTGTGACTTCTGTAATTGAAGTTAAATTGTGTGGGGTAAGGCACGATGTATGGAGGTAGAAAAAATGAGATATTTAGAAGTAATGTCTTTGTTTTACAGATTTAAAACTGTGAACATGTCTTAGAATATACCTTTAGTGAAGAAAAGTGTTTGACAGCAGCAAATCAGATATGTGCCCACAAAGTCGTACATTAAGACGGTGTTGGAAACCAGTAAACGCTGACAGCATATACTCCAATCAGAACAATAGGATTGCGAAATGTTTACAAGACGTCATCTGACATTATCAGCTGAAGGAAGTTATTTCTTACTGCCCGGTGAGATAATCTATTCTCACCAACAACCGGCGCCACCCGAAGAGAAAATCAAATCCCCACCCGCTGGATAATGGGCTTTTGAGTCCTTTACGACTGGTGATAGTGATTGTGTCTGCGTTCATTGGAAAGCAGTTCAAATTCAGCAATGTGTGTTTGTTTGAGCATATTGGGGCTGCGTGTGCGAGCTCGTGTGAGTAAACGCTTGTGTGTGCGCCTTTTTTATGAGCTCGTCTGAGTGATTTCCCAGTGAGAGTGCATTTTACAGCCGGATTCTTCCAGGATGAGTCTGACTGTTTGATAGAACAGCCCCATAGCGGCCTCCCAGTCTCTAGTCTAATGAGCATCAAGTCTAACAGGTGGTCCATCAGAGCACTTAGAAAAAGAGGAATTATGCTGTATGTAAGTTTCTTTTTTCTATACCAGTAGTGCTACTTTTTTCTCCATCCAGAAAGGATATTGAATCATAAACACTATATTTCTTGGACCAGCGATTGGCAGCCTGAGATGCTCTGTGGTTTGTGGTGTAAATTATCAAACAATTTCAGAAAAACCTGGAAGGTAGTCACAGTTTATTGACTGATTTAAGGTTGCTGACGTTTGATACACTGTCTGAATTGTACTGTGAACGAGCTGCTTTCTTTCTTGATCCCACTATGAAGGGGTAATAAAACGGGCACAATTTATACAGCTGGAATGAAAAAAGCTGTAAAAGTGTTAATTGTTCCCAGTTGTACTTCCAGGTTATGTAATGTACACAACGTGAGTTTATTGCATGTTTTGTAAGAATCATTCGTATGGTATGTAATGAACTATTCAGAAACCCAGTAGTCTATAAGCCTAGCATGTACTTTATTGGCAGCTTTCCAATGTTTTCCTTTAAATGCCAAATTACTTACATGCAGAAGGCTGTTTTTACAGGATTCTCACTTGCAAATGTAATGCACTACAACCAGACTATGTTCCCTTATAATAACAAAACTATATTTGTTAAATTCTTAACTGTGGTTACACAGTAATTTTATTTCCCAACGTGGCAATGTTGGTCGGTCGGTCGGTCCATCACTTTGGTCGAGACTGAAATATCTCAACTTTTTGTTGGACTGCAAAGACATCTTCTACAGACGTTTACGGTCCCCAGAGGATGAATCCTAATGACTTTGGTAATCCCTTGACTTTTTTCTTGCACCAGTAGAAGGTTCATATTTGTAGTTGATGTGAATAAAAGGTGCGATCATCAGGTCAACATTTTAATTTGATCGATACACAAAATACTAAAGTAACGACATTCCCATCGACCTCAGCTGTTCTTTGTCTTTAGTGCTATTTAGCAAATGTTAGCATGCTGACACACTAAACTAAGAAGGTGAACATGGTAAGCATTATACCTGCTAAATATCATCACATTAGCATTGCTTTGTGAGCATGCTGATGTTGACACTTAGCTCAAAGCACCACTGTGCCTAAGTACAGCCTCACAAAGCGTGCATTTAGTTGCACCTCAAGTCTTCCATGAGCATTTACTGATCTAACATTCACAGACAGAATAAATAGGATAAATTAAAAGAAAAAAACAAGACAGTCCATTACATGTCCATGACTAAAAGGCGTAAAGTTCTATGAATCACAGGGTAAACATCTTATTAAACATTTTTTTTTTGAGAAATATATTTAGAATTTACACATCTTGAAAGGAGACGAGAAACATGAAAAGAGGCTGTGGCCTTCTCCAAGCTGTAGTTGCTTTGGTAATGTCTGAGTTGTGACTAATAATTTTAGTCTTCATGAGTCTTCACAGTTTACCGATTTTTCTGCGTTATGTGGTACTGCTCTTCTTTTTCTTTTTCTTATCTCAAATTAAACTCCATGACACTAATAATTAATTGGGTTTAGTTAGGTTAATTACTTAAATCATACTTTTATCTAATCATAATAAGATCTATATTTATGCTAATAACTCAGCCAGAAGACAAATGCAGTTGTTAGAAAAAAATAAGATGCCATCTGCCATTAAAAATAATTTTATCTTTTGCTCTTCTGTATCTTTTTGAGCTGCTTACAACTTTTCGGTGTCCTCTATTTATGAATTTATCATTTTTAGCTGTGTTGTAATCCCTCCACTGGATGACCAATATACAGCATGTCGGAAACAAAGCAGTATTGTTTCGCATGAGCAGCAAATGTCTTTTGAATTGGCGTGAGCTCATTAAAGTATGGTGTGTTAGAATGCATGGGCTCAGGGTCGGGGGGGCGGGTTACGTGCCCCCCCCCCCCCCCTTCTCCTGCATTGCTGCTGCAGCTGACTTTTAATGGAATCTGATTTAAAAAGCTAGTGTGAATAATTCCCGTGGGGTTGTGGTTTGTAGGTCATTGTGCCATTATGGTTTGTTCCTGGTCTGTCTGAGGGAAAATGCATGCGTGTATGTGTGTGTGTCTGTGTGTGTGTGTGTGTTGGTGGGGGAGGGGGAGCAAGGCATGGAGGCTTTGCCTGCTTGTCTGGTTGAAGCATCGTAGCTTCTCTCTCCGTGCTGCTGTAGGTGGACACAGAGTGAACCCATCCACCCCCTCAGGCTTGACCCACAAATCCCTTCCTCTGGGCAACAAAGGGATTATGGGAGAAATAGACCAATCGACTTTGGTGAATTTACTTATGTAAAGTGTTTGCCACACAAGCTCTGGCATCAACAAGATCTTACAAAGCAAAAACAAGTCAAATATATGTATATATATTTTTTTTTAATCCACCAAAGCTGCACTTTGTAGTTTATGCTTTCTGTGGGGAGCGTTGCATTTCCAATCTTTTGTTTTCTTTATTTGGGATACTTGAGAAGGAACACTGGGCTTGTAAGGGGCCACCTGCAATAACAAATTACTCCCCAGTGTGTAGGAAACATCCAAAAGCAGCACTCTGGGTGATTGTTTTTGTGTTGATTTATTAATCTTCTGCATATGCCTGAGGGTTGAGCATGAAATATAGCTGGAGGTGTTGCAAGATAAAAAATACACCTTGTGTGATGGGCTTCCCAGCCAGTTCTATTCAGTAGCACATACCAAGAATGACAGTTTGTTACATGGACGACTGCTTGGAGAGCAACTTTCACCTTTTAGAATGGTATTCCTGGCCAGCTCAACTCAAACATCTTTTGATCTCTTCTTTCGTTTTTATATCTGGAAGTCTTGTCTTTATCTGCCGGGGAGGTGGGAGTGGAGTGACGGGGAGTGGAGAAAAGTGAATAAGGATGAACTTATCACCTTGACTTCGGGTGGATGGTTTCACCATAGTTGGCTCTGCTTCTCTTGTTTAAATGTTCCTGTCTTGATGGTGTGATGCAGTGTATCCCAGGCTAATTCAAACAGTCTAGGGAGAAATAAGCCGAGGGATTTTCTGCAGTAAACGTTAGTGCGCTGGAGTGGCTTGAAACAGATAGAGTAAAAGCTTCTTGGCGGTAATCATGATATTATTTCTCCTCAGACATCCCTAGGTGTTTGGAAATTAGCCTACATGTTTGCACGTACTGTACAAATGATTGTTTCCCCTCCACATTTGGCCTGATGATGAAAGATTGTGTGATATTCTTGTCGAGAGATATTTATCTTAGAGGGAAGAGCTTTGATTGTGCACCACAGGAAGAACATGTGGGTAGTCTTTGTGTTGCACAGTGCTGGATTGTGTTTGACTCATTTCCAGACTAGATCCCAGATGCTGGACCTGGGTGGTCACACCCATAGCGATGTTGCACAATGCTTGTTTGCTGCCTCTCGTTAACCAAATATTGTTTCTGTTTCTTCCTGGTTCTACAAAAATCAGTCCCACACATCAGAGGTGTTTAACTAGTTGACCACACACTTTAGCAGACAAAGCCACTAAACAGTCATTGTTATATTTCCTTTCCAGATGTTCTAATGATGGTCTCATCAACTCTCCCCACCTCTGTTTTCACAGTGTGTTCACAATGTGAGCCAGATGGGTTGTTCTCTTCTGAGGGTGGAGCTGGTCCAACAGTATGGATTTGGGAACAGTTTTATCATACTGGCCCGGATATAAGAATTTTTTTTTATCATAAGACATCTTCGCTTTTCCAACGCTTATTCTTGTAAATAGGCTTTTTGACAATAAGAAACTCTTTATCAGACTAGTCCTCTCGGGAAAGTTTCCATGAGATAATGTTAGACTCTCGTAGAACAGGAACTTGAATTACCTCCTTTAAAGCAGAATCCTACATCTTTATGTGTAGGTTTGTCCTTGCAACTTCAGTCTATAAATCAAATTAAATTAAACATTTTTTATCTAGACCAATATCACAAATTACAAATTCGCCTCAGGGGTCTATAATTACCTCTAATTAGGATATACTGAAAAGCTCTAATCCGGTACCATTACTTGAAAATAAACAAATACATTTTTACCTCCGCCAAAGAGGTTATGTTTTCAGTTTGGTTTGTTTGTTTGTCAGCAGGATTATGGAAAAACTACTTTTTTCTAAACTTGCTGGATAGGTGTACCATGGGCCAAGGAAGAACCCATTACATGTTGGAGTGAATCCGAAACACAGGGCAGATACACACATTTATTTTCACTAATAGAAACAGCCTTGGTGAAGGTTTGTGCTCTCTAGTTTTGTATGTTTTTTCAGAAAACTAATCAGAATCTTGTCCATTTCCTACTTGACAGGTAAACTAATTAGTTCTAAATATTACATGGAAATGAGGACAGAAATGCAAATCTATTGGCTGTGAATGGCCATGAAAGGATCAGACATATTTTCTCAGCCTGCAGGCTTGAGTTTCTCTGCTCTGTAAAATAAATGGCCCTCTGGTGACTTGTTGATCTTGTTACTCACAGTGTGAATGCACGGTTAGACTGACTTGTTCATTTTATCCCTCAAATGCTGCCATGAGAGCAGCCTGGAGAAAAAGAAAATGTTGCATTTCCAACTGCGTAATATTAACTAACTAACTATTTCACAACAGAGACATATCACTTTGGGAGCAAAAAGCATCCTCTGTGTTGCAGTATATTTAACCTTATCTGAGCTGATTTCAAACATGGCCTGCTGCATAGAAACGGGAGCACTGCTAAGCCTCTCGAGCACATCCAGGCCACTCCCAGACATCCATCACAGACTGTTACAAGCTGCTGAGTGCTGTTTGAAAAGTGCGTGTTTATGTGCCATACGTGCTTGGCGCTGATGGATATGTAGTGACAGTTGTGAGATATGGCCTGCTGGACATCCAAGACAGGGACTGCAGTGTCTGATGAGCAACATCACCAGCGCGCTGCTCTCTGAACCCCATTCTAATCTGCTGTCAGCAGCAGATAATGCAGCTCTAAAGCCTCTTGTGTAAGAGACCTGATCACCTCAGGAGGGGGACATGGAATGACGTAAGTGTCCTCCCATTCATCCTTCCTGGTCTCTGAGCACTCGGAAGGTCAGCGGAGCAGAGCCACTGACCCTAATTCCTTAAGGAAAGGTTTCCTGAGAAGCCGCCTGCACCCTGCCCCCTTTTGGCAGCTGACCTGGAAACAGCGCAGATTGCAGCTGACGCAAATGGAGGCTGCGTGTGTGTGTACAGGCTCTGACGAGGCACCGAGGGGCCTGAACTGGCTCCCTGGCTTTTTTGATCAGTAGAAGGACACGGCTCCATCTGTTTCCTGCTCCCGAGGGCTGCTGCGATCGCAGTTGGATCGGATGAAGACACATGAATTAACGGAAGGATGAGTCACAGCTTTTTTCTCATGTTATGACAAGTCCTGCTTGAGCATGTGCGGCTAGAAATATTGACATGTTTGTTAAATGACTGAGGGTGGTTGTTTGTCAGGCGTCATAGTGAAGCACAAACAGTAGAAGGTTCCGCTCACAACATTTTGCACAAACTGTTTACTAATTCTACATCGCCACGTTCACTCGGCAGGGTTCCATTGTTTGCTCCGTCAATAAACAAGCCAACTCAAAATGTAGGACATAAATACGTGTTGTGCTCTCCTCAGGAAGCCAGTGTCTCCCCTTCATCCACCTCCACACTCAAACCCATCCATCTCCTTTCTCTCGCTCTGCCCTCTTGTCTGTATTCCTCAAGCACCTGTCAGCTCCATTGTCCTTCTCTGAAGAAGAGTAAACCCATCCAGGCATGCTCCTGCGACCTTTTTCAATGGTTCTCTCCCAAAGGGGCGGGTGCCTTTTGTTCCTGGAGCCTTTCTTACCAGGTATTGGGGCAATCAGCAAGGGGGCATCCGTCGTCCCATTTAGGGAGGCGTAGTGTTCGCTGCTTGCAGGGTGTGATAATGGACCACACATGGTCATGCTCCAGCGGCTCACCAAGACCTGGGGCCTCGGTGCATGGGCACAGGCTTCCTCTCCCTCCAACCAGGCCCATAAAGCGCTCTTTTGCTCAGCCTTTTGTCAGGGCCCTTTCACTTAGCCAGAGCTCAGCCGGGCCCTTTGTCCTCCTATCTGGGGGCCCGGTGCCTCAGCGTCCACTCCCTCAGCTTTGTTCACTCCATCTACAATATGCTACCAACAAGTATTCCAGAAATGCAATGAATGCTCGTCTTTCTGTCAGTGTAAATGTGCCTAAGTAAAGAAGGAGAAAAGGGTTTTTTGATTTCATGTTGCTCAGGAGGTTGTTGCTGACAATTTGGGCAGTATATTGAGCTGAGCTGATGATGTGGAGAAATTCATTGAAGCAGTAAAATAAATCCCTGCGTTCCTTTCCCATACTGTTAAGGAAAATTAAATGAGCTTCTTGCTTTAAGGAGTAAATTAATTAACATTTT
Source organism: Cottoperca gobio (assembly GCF_900634415.1). Taxonomy (NCBI): domain Eukaryota; kingdom Metazoa; phylum Chordata; class Actinopteri; order Perciformes; family Bovichtidae; genus Cottoperca; species Cottoperca gobio. Next base: position 8,505,873 of record NC_041360.1, on the reverse strand, counting down.
TTCCGAAAGAAGGATCATTGTTTACGTGGTTACTCTAAATGAAGTGCAATTGTTGTCAGTGAATTAAAACCTCATGCATGCTTTAATGGCACGATAACTCAGCAACACAGGGCAGACCTCAGTCCCAGGAGTCCCCGGCGGTTGAGTAACCTCCATCACAGACCACATGAATCCTAGAAAAGCCTTTTTTTGATCAAACCTGTAGACATATTTATCATACTTGACTGAATTAAAGCCAAAAAACAGGCGTCATACGTCTGGATACTACACTAAAAACTTAATATATGTCCCTCTGTCTCCACGTCCACTAACATGTCTGACTTTGCGTCAATAAATCTTTATATCCGAGGCTTATTAAGTTTCCTTTTTATCTGTAGAGTGGAGCTTTTTGATGTTTGACACACATGTCAGGGAGGTTTCTTTCTTCTTTCTTTCATTATACTGGAAGGCCTCGCTAATTTAGAAAACTTCTGTCAAGGCCTGTAGCGATGGTACCACCCTGACACTTTATTAACATGAAGCATGTAGGATGGTAATGATGTAAATTTAATGAAATCCCCATCGTTCTTTGACTAGGATTTCATTGTAACCATTTTAAACTATAAAAGGGATGTAATTTTATGTAGCTCATGAAATCATTCAGCAGTTTGCGCTGGTTTACCATATGCATGGCATTGATTTGTTGGTGCTGTTAATGCCGGTCCACTCAAGTAATAAGTCGTCCGCACCACATGGTCCTTTGTTGTTTTGCCGCTAACCAGGAATACAGTATGGGGAAACATCAAAGGGAGCAGCTACCTCTTGGGTAACCTTACCAGAGGCCTTGAAAGAAATCCAGTTTTTTTCCCTGTTTCACTCATTCAGGTCACCAAGCTGCCTGTAGTATTCCACACAGTTTACACAAAGTCCAAGTAAGTTTTTGAGCTATTAGTGGGTTGAAAAGTTTCCATCTACAGAGTTGGGTTAGATTCTTTTCATTATATCTATCTGAGCCATGTAAAATTTTCAACTGTCTTTACTGAGCTACATTTTATTGCCACTAACGCTCTGTAACATCAGATCTCAGTCATGCCAAACTTTTATAACCCCTCATCAAAAAAATAATACGAGCTTCAAAACCTCTGAGGCCGGTGTGCTGCCCATACTTCCACATTTGTAGAAGGATTTTTTTAAACAATGTTTTTCTACTCCCAATGCAGGCATGATTTGAAATGTCGGCGTATTCTCATTTCATCAACACCTGGGACTGTTTCTCGATTTCAACAGAAACAACTCTCCCTGTGGAGTCACATGACCCTGATCATTCACCCGGGCAGTTAGGAACAAGAAAACAAGCAGCTGTCTGTTTAACAATCACTGCCCTAAGGACAGAGAAACTATAGATTGCTGCTGTGTGATACCTGCTCTCAGAAGAGGAGAGTCGACCAAACACATCGATTACCGCCCACTTTATCCAATTAATTCTCTTCACGTCATCCCACAGTAATTTAAAGCTAATGACCTCGTTGTGTACAGTATATCTGAATTTTTTTATTTAATATTCTATTTTCTGTTGTATTTAATGTACAATTTGGTATTTTTTAAGCCCAAGATTGGGTGTGTCAAACAAATGGTTTTAGAAAATCCAATAGTGCTGCTGTTGCATTGTATGTTGTGTCTTAGTTTGGAATTCAATTTGGCTTGACAATGGGAAGTGAAGAAAATTGCCTCTGAATGTTATTGGCTCAGAGACAGAGATTAGCTGGGGAAAGTCTTTTGTGGTGCAGTGACATGAGTGACAATACAATAGAGAGAAGACAAGACACAGAAGGAAACATTACTGTTAATAGAAGAGGCTTTCAATTTTTACCCATTTCAGAGCACAAAGACTTATTATTAGATGCATTTGTGTTGCATTTGTACCAGTAAAATGTCTGATTCGAATGCTTTTTTCAGATTGGTGTTGTAATAGTTACTTTCCTTTGTGATTAGTTGATTTGGTTGAAAAGTTGAATAGTCTGTACATTCTGCATATGTGACAGCTACATTGTAAATTTTTGCATTTGTCTGAAATGGATGGCAATTGCAAGCCTTAAAAGAGGAGATCAGTGTGAATAAAGCGAGCACTTAAAAAGTTCTTCAGTGATGATTTTACGTAGGCGGTGCGGTTTGTGTGATTTGGTAGCCATAACATTTCATTTGCTCCTTTGCAAAAATGCAAATTGACACCATGTGGAAGACAATGCATTTAAAAACACGTCATAGGCTATTTGGGTTCTTCTTGGACATGTTTAAAGGTTTATGAGACAGTGTCTCACGCAATGTCAAGTGGTGCTGAATATATTTAGGATCATTTTTCATTTATAGCAGGCTGGACCTAATATAAAGTGTTGCTTTCCTCGTTGTTTCTCTTCTTTTTTTTATTTATCTGTTGAGCGTTCACCTCTTTCAGTTTCACAGTTAAACACTGTTTACCAAGTGGTAGCCTACATGATCTTTAATCTCATTTTTAGTGTAAACCCCCTAAAGCCTAGTTTTCCGTTTCCAATTTAAAATGGAATAAATACCAGATTAGCAATGCACCTTGGCTTGATTTTCCCCTGTTTACCAGTTCACATTGGCCCTGACTATCTGAGATCAAGCAAAAGGTAATGAGGCGGCAACGTCAGCTATCAATGTCACAGAAAGACCTCGCTGATCCCCGAAAGAGCACCCATCCCCCCCCCCCCCCCCCCTCCCCGTTCTCCACTTTAGCACTGACAGCATCCGTGGTTGTCGATGTGGGCTCTCAATTTCTAAGTGAGCAGGCTACATGTGTCTTCAATTAGGGCCTGAAATTGGTGTCCGAATGGGAGAGTAAGGCAGTGTGAGAACACTGGCCTGTTGTGATAATGAGATCACTCAGAGCTGCATCCTTGAACGCTGCCATTCATTAATGTAATGATTCTTTGTGTATGTGCGTGTGCACCAATTCACCAAGTAAGCTTTGTAAGTAATGCTGTGTTGTGGTTGCTGCCTTGTGGTGAGTAGAGAGAGGCCACAATAATTAAAGGTTTATATAAAGCTAATGACGGTATGAGTCAGCAAAGAGCAAAGTAATCAATTGCTCTCCTACTCCTGGTCTCCATCTGCCTACTTTCTCTGAGGCTGTTAGTGCCTTTAGCTGATTGGTTCTATTATATTTGTTTGCGTTTGATTGATTGTACAGGGCTTCTAGAAAATAGCCACTAATCGCAATGCCTGCAGGAACACGAGCTCCCGGAGTCCTCCTGCACTCGGACAGCATCTTCATATTTTAACAGAAGAGCCTCATAGCTGTGAGGAGAACTGGGACGAGACACAGCTGTTTCAAATGCTGCAGATATAAGATGGGCACTAAAGATGTCTTCTCCTTTCTGCTCCACTGGCCTTCTCAAAGGCTCTTCCTGCACTTAAGCCCCCATGCAATAAACATCAGTGAGCGGAGGCCTCTGCGTTGATGTGCTATGATTCAGGCTCATCCTCCAGGGCTGCTGTGCCTCGTAAAGCCCCTCCATTCAAAAAAGGTTTGGGAACAAGGATGGCGAAATGCTGGACAGGTGATCCGTTCACTCATTTGTTGAGCTCTGGCTTGCACACAATTTTTCCATCTCACTCTGCTGGTGCTGGTCTCACTGATCCCGTCCATCGGTCAACATCCCCCGTGCCCAAATCAGAATGCTTAAATGGTCCAGTGGCAGGTCAGGCCGGATGGGTCTTGCACGCTACACGGCCAGGGAAGAGTTACCTCCCCTGCATTGATCTCCTGCTGCATGTGGAGGAGAAGCACTCTAAACAGGAGAGGAGGAACAAATCAAACACATTTATTACCACATGGCCGAAAAGGTCAGAGCATAACAAAAGCCCTCCTGTTGTGAGGAGGAGTGCTGTGGAGTGGCCCCCTCCGAACAGAGCCTGGGTGACTGCCGCAGCATTAGACATGGGTCAGGCAGAGGCGAGACATGGAGGTCAAACTAGTTTGAGAACAAAGACTTTGTTCTTGATTCTTGTTGGGCTGTGACGTTTATTTAATAACAAACCTGTTTTGCACTTTGAGTGAATAAAACAGCCTAACGAGACACTGAGAAATTACATCTTTCAATTTAGTGACCGTTGTGTGACCATTATAAGAAGTGCGACAAATTATAGACGGTCAAGTTAATTAGAAAGTTAAAGTTCATAAGAAATAGTGTTACGTTATAGTGATATAGCGTTCTCGAGTGACTAGTTTTTCTGTTCGGCAGATACTAATTTAATAGCAGTTTTGGCTTTTATGCTAGGAATTATCAAATGGGGATTGTGCAGCTTGTTCTGTTTGTTATTTGTCCTCAGATACTGTGTTTGTTGGCTGCACTAGCATGGCTCTCGAGATGGCAATGTCCGTCAGTGGTCCCAGAGGTCCCGACTGAAATATCTCAAAATATATTGGATGAATTGTTCTGAGAGCATACAGGTGCTTTTGTGGAAGTACAGGCTTCCGATTGAATTTCTCTTAACTCTTATGAACACCATCTGGTGGAAAGTTCTTACTTCTGACTACCAAGGCAGCCTGTTGAGAACAGAAGTAGTGACACATACAAAGCAACAGTTTCTGTTTGGACAGAAGAAAAGAGAAGAGTTAGTGCCTGAGAAAGAAAGGGGTGTGAGCGTGTGTGAGAGAGAGAGAGGCCTACAGGGGTGACCCAGCAGCCCTGCACATGCATGCTGACAGATTTATTGGATACAATAATCAGAGTGTATATCACCCTGCTGTGCTCTGCACATGCAGCTCCTGTAATTGGCTCTTACACCTGGAATGGACTATAAACATCAGACATTTTGACTTTACACTTTGACATTCAGGTGATTTGCTTCTGGTTTGGACAGGGAACAACATGCTTTTCTAAATGTTTACTTTAACATTGTTTTGGATTCTTTAGCCCTACAAAGTGTTGGTAAGTGTCTAGTTGGTCAGAAAGTAATAGAGACAGACTTCCAGACAGCTACATCAAACAGGACAGTGGCCCTAAGGCCTCTGCTGGACATCGGAGGTTTGAGCAGGACTCATACGTGCCCCTGGCAACTTCACACCATACGGATTCAATGCCGGGCTGCCAGAATTCCTGCTCTGCCAGCCTGGTTGGCTGGATAGAAGTGTGGCTCACTGGTTGGTTGGTTTGCTGGCCGGCTGGTTAGCTCTGGGGGATCAGCATTCAGGTTGTGCCCTACTGTGCCCATCGGGTAGTGTACAAAGGGCTGATCAGGGATGCTAGACAGCAGGCACGGGCATTCACCGAGCTGAAACACATCACAGTGCTGGACGAGACTGCTCCGCTCCAGACTCAGTGTCTCAGTGTCCCAGTGTTTGCTTGTCTACTGTGCCATGAAATGGAGTGAGTGTGTATGATTGTGCCAGTGGAGCAATGCAAATACCCTCCCTGAAGGGAAGACTTATTCCACTTAGTTAGGGAATGCTGCTGGATGAATTAGACACAGTGTTGCATGTTGCACTCTGAAAAACACTTTGATCCTTTCAGTGAACATTTAGTGAGATCCCTTTTGTGTGTGTTTTATATGCAAGCTTTGCAATATGCTATAGAATGTCACAGAAACACACTTTGAGCAAAGCATCAGGCAATGGATCCTCCTATTTGTACATCCATCAATCACATTCTCATACAACCAAACTGCATTCTCAATATTTTCGAGGGAAACGTATTTTCTCCCGGATTACGGTCGCAGTTATAACACTTGGCTACAGAGTGGATTAAGCCCTAGTCCAACCCTAATTAATTACCTTTATCCTGGTTGTCCATCGCCACTATTTCATCCATCTTTATTCTCCTGCCTTTCATCAATTACAATGATGGAGGAGAGTCATCAGGTGTCCACAGTCAGGGATCAGAGTGTAACACCCTTCACTTCATTTGCACTCAGGAATGGTGGGAAAAGACAGGATAGCTTTTTTTTTCTTGTACTGTAAATTTATATAATATTGGTTAGTTTGATGGGGAAAAAAGGCGTAAAAATACATTATTTTCAGGTCAATATATTAAAATGTAATAGCATGAGCTATTTCCTCTGCTTAAACAACACAGGCATAATAAAAAATATGTCTTGTGTAAAATATATTCTCTTCAACGCTTCCCTGAGGTTGTTTTCTTTTATTAAGAGCTTTTATTATGGACTTACTAATCACATATGTCAAAAGGAAGAAGCAGCCATTCATTCTTGACAATAGGGATTTTATGGCGGCCTCCATGGCGGTGTGTTGGCTACAGTGAGCTACCCCACAACCACTTTCTCTGTTTGTCCTCTCAAGCATTCCTCATCTTTCATTCTCTGCGCCGCCCTCTTGTTCATGCTAAAATATCAAAACATTCACTGACACTGTGATACTGAAGTTATTAATTACATTTTAGCCTGAAGATACAGAAATGGAGAGTTCTGAAAGGAAGTCAAAACAAATGTGGACTTTTTCCTTCATGTTGAATGCGGCCCAGGTGCTTCTTTTCCCCTCGCTGGCTGAGCTAGTCTTAAAATGCTGTTAATGCTTCATTACATTTTATCTTGTTTGTCGTCCATTGCTGGTGGCTGGAGGGTCTCATCCATATCCCTGTTTTTTAGGAAGCTATTTGTAATAATGCCCCAACATAGTGATATTCCACCCTCTCATTTGACAAATTATTGCCCCCCCATCTTTGGGCATTTCATCTCCCTCACCCTCTGCATTATTAATTGATGTATTTAAATTAGCTTATTGAGAGTTGAATTGTTTTTTGGATGCCACTGAATACATTAATCACAGCAGCCTATAGGCACAACATAGGACATTATTTTTCTTTCTTTTCATTAAAGGATTTGAGAGCGTAAATATTTTTTTTTAAATTGCCTACTAAAATGAGTTATAATGATTTATTTGATTAGTTGTACAACATTTTAGTAAAACATTAATATGTTCTCTTGACGGTAGAAAAATACTTTTTTTTCCTATATTAGGTACCATGAGTGCAGTGGAGGTATGCCATTAATGACCTGCTAGTATGCCCATGGGAAGAAACATTAGACAAAAGAGGTTGCCGGAAACAGAGCGGGCTACCCCGGTGTCTCTGTGGGCAGTCTAAATATACCACTGTGCCTCTTTCAGATATTGTAGCCGGGTGATGACATATAGTTGGCAGACCTTCGATCACTTTCCCCAAACTCCCACCAGAGTTGATTTTCTTTTCATCTACTGTCACAAATGGAAATCTTTATATGCTTGCTCTGTATTTTAAAGGGCAGGCTTTCTCTTCAGTGTTTCAATATCCAAAAAAGTTAGTCTGTACTTTTGTCACCGACTGAACTTATTGAATGTCCTTCAGTTTACTCCAACATTTTAGCAAAGCAAAATGTCTCTCACTTCCAAATAACTCATATTCTTTCCCCCTGTGTGAATTGTGGATATATGCCCCCCAATAGTTTGCCTATTTGTATGTACTTTACCTTCAGGCTTTGGAGGATTTTAAACGGTTTCATTCCAGTCATATGGCTCCATTTCACTCTCAGCTTCATCTCAAATGCATTGAGTAGTTGTAAAGGGAAAATCCTGATGACATGTTCTTGGTTTTCAATCTCCTCTCTATTATCCAGTCTCATCTCCTGCGTGTGCACCCACTGCATATCTGCGCCGAAAAGCCAATCCATCTTCAATTTCAGATAACCTCTTTCCGTGTCTCTTGTAGTCATTGCATTTTTCTCCACCCTCCTGGTGCATTTACATTATAAGTGAAACTGTTCCAGGGGTAAAAAGGTTAGCTCTCACATGATTATTTCTCAGATAAAGAGATAGCAGGACCATTTTTCATGGAAATGCTTTTGAACTCTGCAAAAAGGGTTCGGTGTACACCCACAAAGGAAATGGTTTTACTCTGGGTTTTATACAGTAATAACATGGTCTTCAACTCCTTCATTAGAAGTTAATTTATGCAAATGCTAAATCATATACATTTGATCCTGAACAAAGAATAACCTACACACGTGAAAGCTTTTTGAGAGACCGAGAACAATCACGGCATCATAGAAGAAATAACCTATTTACGGTGTCCTGTCTTCGCTTTCTGAAGTGGTGTAAAAGTGAAAGTGATCTTTTTTGTGAAGCTGGGAGAGCAGTTAGTGTGGCCTTTTGATATGAACAACAGACATTGTGTTGCATTTGTTTCCTCTGTTCAGTCTTTGTTTTTGATGATGTCATATGTAAAAATGTTCAGTTGGGGAAGCGCAGTTAACATTTCTAGGGTCTCTGGCCTCACCACAATTATTCCAATTAGCGGTAAACAAGCCTTTACTTATATAACTCCAAACACGGCTAACATTTTAGTTCCTGACTTCACCCTCTGTCCCTGTTCACATTGTGACAAGCAAACCCATTGTGACAGATTGAGACGGATTGAGAATAGTCTTGTTGTGGAGGAATAGAGGCTGACAGCAAGAGGTAGATGATTGAGACAGAGTAATGGGGAGGTAGAAAATATTTTTCAGGGGCTCCCGATGTTAGTGGCCACACGATCACCTTGTTCCTCTGCGAGTAAGGCATACAGGCACGGGAGGAATGTGCTCCCGGCTGGAAAAGGTTTGCAGTGCGCATAGAGGTCCTCTGTGCCTCCAGCTGTACTGAGAAATGGGACTGGCCGGCCGCAGAAACTCAATCTACCTCACCAGCTGGACTGGTGGAAGAGTAGGGTTTGATGAAGATGACCAAGACCTGCAGTGGATTAGTGATATGCCATAGTGGGGAGACTGCCCAAGACTAGTTGGACTATAATGCAAATGTGTGCAAATGTGAAAATGCAAATCTTTCCTCCATTCTCTGCTTGTCAACCACAGTGCGTTAGGTGCTCACCTGCCTCTGTGACATATGAGCAAGAGACCATCTGAGAGGTGAACCTCATGCTCGGCGACTCAGGAAGCCAAGGCTGTAAATGCAGCAGGCTTCAGAAGGAGTGGCACAGGCTTTAGTCGATGCTTTGCTGGCAGAAAGAAATCTGGTGTGGCATTGAGGCAATATATAATGTATCTGGCCTCACTGTGCAGTGGAAAAAGAGCGCACTTGTCTCCAAAACGGCTTTGAGATGTAATTTAACCATAATGCCTTTTATGTAAGCATCTCGCGGCAGAATGAAGATCTCACTTGACAAATGGGACAGAGAAAATAAACTGGCATATCTGAGTCATAAAGTGGAGAGTTGGGCTATTGACTCTTAAACCGGCTGGTGGAGGGCTGGAGCCTCTGTCGGAGAAGCTAGTGAAACCCAATCATCTGTGCGCCGACATCCAAGGAATTTCTATTATATCCCAGCTGATTATTTCTTCCAACATCCTGAGGCCAGGTAGTATTTATTTACCTTGGATCCGTCATAAGAAGGGCTATTTCTGCTCACCTTTCTCACCTTTTCTGGTATTGAGAGGTTTCAATTGCCAGGGTACATTTTGGCTTTGTTAATGCATATGGCATACATTTTGGAAAGGGTGTGAGGTTCTCTTTTCGCCAATTTTGTCAGCTCCTATAAAAAGTCTATAATACACTTTCTAGCCAAAATACAGACACTCAGACCCTTAAGGACAACAATGTTCCCATTGAAACCACAATGTTTGATCCAACGGCCATTACAGCATAAAATCATGCATTATATCAGGCTTTCAATGAGCCCTGGCTTTAAAAAAATGTGTAGCTTTTACTATTTTCCACCGCTTCGACCCATTTGTTGTTTTCCTGCTTTCTTGCACAAAAGTATAAAAATACATCAAAATCAATGTTGTTGCTAAACATTGACATATTCAAGACTGTGGCAAAAGAAAACCTAGCATTTAGTATGCAGGTTAACATTCTGAAACTTAATGGATATTTGGTGGTTGTGAGCAGGAATGATGTTTAAAAATTGTGATTCAGTGAAAGTGTAAAATAATATTAATATATAGGCTAGTATTTTTATGGCAATTTTATCAACATCACAGTGACTTTCTTAAAAGGTAAGAGGTAAAAGGATTAAAAGCTTCAGAACAGCTGAGTGAGCAGTGCATTACTCTTGAGTCAACAGCTTTCTTGGTTCATTTATGTCATACACAGATAAAATAATTATTTCCTTCTTGTCTTGTGTTGACCCTCCCTCCCACCTATTCTCCACCCGTCTCTCTTTGAACTGATTGAGTGTTAATTGTGACTTCCTTAAGGACACATTACAACCTGCTGCACTTGGCTTGTTATCACGTGTCATGTTCATATCGCCTATTTACAACACCTCTGTTCTGCTATTGCCAACCACCTTGTCTCTGCGGATGCTAATTCTGTTGCCTTCCAATCCTCATCAGTGCCACCATCTGCAGTTAATAGCAGCAGAGGCCTGTCGCTCTGTCTGACACCTCAGAACGTGGCACAAATGATAGGAAAAACATTTCACTTTTATGGCCTCCTGTAGGGAGTAACGTGCTTTCCCTTTTCCCCCTCCCTTGACCCCTGCTGGCCATCCCCTCTCATCCACTGACACGCACAGCTTGTAGCTGATGTAGCAGCATTAGGTTAGGTCACGTGGGTTCATCCCTGACAGAGGGGAGGTGAAACGGGCCCCTTTTTTGGAAAGCCGGCCAAGACAGGTTGAAAAGTACAAATTTGTTGTTTCGAAATGTCCTTAAACATGGACATATCTCTCCGTTTTGCACCACTGCTACTTCGTCCGCAGACGAGCTCCGAGCTGCCATGTCGATTGTCACCACAGCTCTCCAAGCTGCATTTTGCCAACATGGCGTTCCCCTTCTGCGCACCCGTAATTGTTTGGGGTTAAGGGTGTGGTGCTCTTGCTTAATTCCCGAGTCGACAGCTGTAAGAGCTGTGGCTGTGGTGGCAGAGCTGCCCAGAGCTGGAAGCTCGCCCTCTCAATTTTCTGTTTGTGAATGCCACATGAACACAGTCTCGGTTAAAGCTGTAAGCAAATGTTTCATTTCACAGCAACTTCTATTTTGTGCTTAGTCCGCACTGCTAAAAAATAGCTGTAGATCCTCCTCAGAGAATGTGCAGTGGACTAACAGTAGAAATACTGTATACCATAAACACTATGTTCCAACTTAACTCTTTTATGGAATGGCAGGGCGGTAAAGTGGTCAGGCAGTAAAGCAGTGCGACATTAATTGATGTTCAGTTCAGTATCAAATATTGATTTGATCTTTCCATCTACAGTATATACATTGTGTCTTTTGTAGTCCTTGTCTAACTTTTTTGTTCTTTTTACAGCCGTGCAATCAAGACCAATCAGGACCTGCTTCCAGAGACCCCCTGGACAAATATCTTCTACGATGACTTCTGGGGCACCTTACTCACACACAGTGGCAGCCATAAGTCTTACCGGCCTCTTTGCACCCTCTCCTTCCGCTTCAACCATGCTGTGGGTGGGCTGGATCCCTGGGGTTACCACCTGGTTAACGTGGCCCTCCACGGGGCCGTGACGGGCCTTTTTACCTCCCTGGCTCGCCTGCTGCTTGGAGGAGGCCTGTGGAGCTTGCTGGCCGGCCTGCTCTTCGCCTCTCACCCCATCCACACCGAGGCGGTGGCGGGTGTTGTGGGCCGGGCTGATGAAGGTGCCGCCGTGTTCTTCTTGCTGTCCCTGCTGTGCTACATGCGCCACTGCCAGCTGCGGGGCCACGCTGGGCCCTGGCGGCTCGTGGCCTGGTTCCTGGGCAGCCTGGGTTGCGCTGCATGCAGCATGCTGTGGAAGGAGCTCGGAGTCACCGTCCTGGCTGTGTCGGCACTATACGACGTCTGCGTGTTCCACAAGCTCAAATTGCGACAGGTCATCATGCTCCTCTACAAGGTAAGCAGTTTGTTCTCGCTCTGTGGTGCTGCTTTTGTTTTTACATGTATCTGATTTCCTTCACCCGCGAGAATCTGGTAATCAGCATTGAAAAGTTAATATATAGGTGTGTGTGAGTTCGCTCTATGTGTGCATTTTGTTTGCTTTTAATCACAATATCTTTAGAATAGTACTTGCGAGTGCATGCACATCTGTGTCATTTCAGGTCACATTATTGTGTTTCCCATTAAATGCAAAGAAACACATGTTGGGAATGGAAAGCAAACAGCATCAGTGTCTGTGTAGAAGGCAGGAACACTACTGCTGTTTTATAGCCATACCCATTAGCTCATATATTGATGGGTAATTTGAGAGGAACGTAATTGATCATTATGGTGATAAAGAAGCATTATAGTAATTGGTTGGAGGGAGTTTATTGCTGAAAATTGCCGAAACAATCTTAACCTGTTCAGCCTCAGGACTGAACTCATTTGCAAACCCCCAACAAACCGGCCTGTTACACATTGTAGGTCCTGACTTGTAGGTCCTGACAGCCTGTGGCTCCACCTACAACAGTCACATACATTGTTTCCTTCTCGAAGAATCATCTAAATTAAGATCCAGCAAGTTTAACCAATAATAAGTCAATTAAATCAAACTCAGTGTGAGAATGAGTAGCTAATTGCTCATCGAGCCATTAGCAATAATCATTTTGAAACAGATGATGTCTTTAAAAACATAATGATGAAAAATAAGCCACATTTTTCACTTTAGCATTGGAACAAGTTTGTGTGTGTGTGTGTGTGTGTGTGTGTGTGTGTGTGTGTGTGTGTGTGTGTGTGTGTGTGTGTGTGTGTGTGTGTGTGTGTGCCTACATTTGCTTAACATTGCACACAACAAGAGAAAGAGAAGAACATGAAAACATTTTTCAAAAGAAATAGCTGAGATATCAAAAAGTGATGGCCATTTTATAGTTCCTTGTCGCATTTTGAAGCATTCAGCTATTAAGTTGGCCTTTTTCCCCCAACAGCTCCTGTCAGAAGTATTTACTGTTTGCTGTCTAGTCAATGTGACATCCACAACTCTCTACCCATCATAACAAATTCAACAAGACGTCGGCACAAACGTGACAAAAGGGCTCCAGAGCAGCCAATGAGAGGGCGGCTATCTGGCATGCCCCATCAAAGAACAACACTTAAAGATAGGTTGCGTGGCAAGAAGGGATAGGGGTCAGCAAGAAAAGAGGCAGTGGAGATGTTATATAGAACAGGCACTGAGAGAGAAACAAAGAGAAATGGTTTAATTTAAGAGCAAACCAAGTCTGGTCCCTTCATTGCTCAGCATAGTGTGGAAATGAAGAGTGAGGGCCTCTGCTGCCGTCTTCTCCATGCTGTCCTCTCAAGATTGAAGCTTCATCTGACTCCCTGTGCCCTCTGGAGTCAGGCCCATCCATTGCCGCAGGCAGACAGGCCTTCTAATGGCTTGTCAGGCATGGCTAGACTAGAGAGGAAACAGGGCCAAAAGGACCAAGGGAGATGATGCCTCATAGCTGACAGTTTTTCAACTTTTTGACTGAAAATCCACCAAGCCTACTGATCCAATTGTCTTTGGGAAAAAATACGGACTGGCAGATATTTACACTTCTGGCGTGGAGCAAGCCCTACAGAGTTATTTCATGGCTTGCCATCGTGGTTAACTAACTTGGCAAGCATCTATCTATATATATATATGTGTGTGTGTGTATGTATATATATATATATATATATATATATATATATATATATATATATATATATATATGTATGTATATGTGTGTGTATATATATATATATATATATATATATATATATATATATATATATATATATATATATATATATATATATATATATATATATATATATATATATATATATATATACATGTATTTTTTGTTTAAGTAAAAAAAGGGAGGTAACGAGAAACATCATAAAAGCAAGACTAACACGTTTTTAAGATGTTTCTTGAAGTAATTAATAGTTGCATGTTGCATATCTAATGTTTATGGGCCGGTTGCTTCTCCATATTTCTTTGTCTTCACTGTTGGTAGACTACATGAATGCTGTAGTGTTCAAAGACCCTTATAAGGCAGTGGCTGGGTGTATAGAGGGAGAGACAGTCCACTCAGTATGATTGTGCTAAAATATCCAGGGCCTTGTGTACTAATTATAACTATTTTAAAATTGACAGGGAACCAGTGTGAAGCTGTTAAAATTAACATTTTGTTTGGCTCTGTGAAGCACTTTTGGCTACATGATTGTATAAAGGGTGCTATATAAACAAAGTTGAGTTGAACAAAATGAAAATATAAAAGGTCCTTATTCGTAACAGTGCGCACTGCAGCCATCCAGTCTTTATATTGCACACCTAAATCTCGAAGAAAAAATATATCAATATAATGTTTTAAGTCAAAATTCCACACAGACTGGTGTAATTACAATTTAAACACCAGATAAAGTCTGAAAAGAGACATTTTTGCACAGGACAGCAGGATACTTTCCATTTATGAAACAAATAAGAAACTGCGTGGGTTTCTCAGGCGCTTTTAGAAACACTATGCAAAACAACAGACTGTTTTTCATTCTGTTGAGTGAACACTAACAGGCAACTTTGAGCCGACAACTTTGAGCGTGTCATTTAGTCGCACCACAGACAACATGAAAGGAAGCACAGACAGAAGGCTGTCATCATCACGTCAAGTGTGTGAGTTTGTTGTCTGCCACTAATGTAATGTTGCTCTGTATGAATGAGTAGTGTGATCCGATATGTTCTCCTCATTGATAACAGTCCACTACGGCGGCGTGCACATTTGTCTACCTTTGAGGCGGTCACTTTGACTGATGATAAGCAAAGGGAGTTATTCCTCGGGGCGAGTTGAGCCTTCAGTTATCTCCCTCAAGTTAGGGATTCAGATCTATCGGGTGCTGAAAACTTGGTCACCCAAGCTGAGGTGTACGAATGGGAGAGCAGCATTGTAAGATTTTGTGATAAGAGGGAAGTGCATAAAAGCATGAAAAAGGAGCTTTCATCATGTCCCAGGTATTTATTTGTTTGAGTACATAAAACCCATTCTTCAGTCGCACTAAATAGGTCCCGGCTTGTTGCGTGACTGACGGGCCACAGTGGGCCGGCGCTGCGTTTTATCACCGAGCTATCCACTCGGCTGCAGTCATTTGACATTTAACGTTGGAAATGGTGAAATGGGCCCGCTTATCTGATCGTGGCGCACAGTCAATTACATTAGAGTTTTTATATCTGCTGCAAATCTCCCATTGTGTCATTACGGCTCCTGTGTGTGTGGTTTGAAGGTTGTAGGCAGGCGAGACTAGGAGCTTCACTGTAATTCCATGTAGGTTCATAACTCATTCCATAAAGACTTTAACTGTAGACTCTCTGCATACAAATCAGAGGTAGGAGGTAATGCATGGATATTATCATGATTTATTTGGTTATATGTTGCATAACAGATTTTGGAACAGGAGAAGCATGTGCTACAATTAATCATACGTAAAAATAAACCGAGAAAATAATCGCTTTTCTTTAAAGCTAAATCAAAGAAATAATTGTGTAAAAAGAGACATCTTGCATTAAAACATGCTGTATTTAAATTAGGTCGGAATATATTGTCAATTTTAATAGACTATAATTTGTTTGTGCATGTCTCTTCTTGCAGGCTTTTGTCTGTGTGGTGTCAGCTTCAGAGCTTACATTGATCCAATTCTCCCATTCATCACATTTAATTGTCCCTGAGCAATACAAAATCCTAAAACGGATTAGACAAACGCATGCCAACTTTATATTCACCAATATATTCTGTGAATATTAAACATTATGCAGTACATTCAGCGTAAAAAATAAAGCTAATACAAGTTTGGCACTACTTCTGCTCGTGTTCATGTCAGCGATGCAGGAACTTCTCTAGCTGAAAGAATTAAAGAGAAAAGAGAGGCGGCAAGATGGAAACAATAGTGCTTAGACGGTAATTGAATAAGCACACGTTGGATAAATGTTGACGCTGGAGTCTGGCATCCAAACTCTGGGGAAAGCTTTTATTAGGAGATCTAGTGTAACCTTTGCATCCTCAGAAAACCTTTTCTCAGAACAACATAGTACTTTGGTGGTGCTCGATGTGCGACATATACATACAAAACACTTCTTTCTTACAGAATCTGCCCGCAATAACTTGCAATTTAACTTGTTATGACACATAATCTCATATATACATTTCAACAAGCATTACCCCCCCCCCCTCCTTTTCCTCCCTGCAGTCATTAGTCTGTATGTTTAGTGTTGAACTCAAAAGCACTTACAGCGTTGATAACCAATGCCAGTGTAAGTGTACAACTTACAGTGTGCTTTAATTACTTCTTTCCAAGACGTGCTGTCTTCAAAAGTGGAAAAACAACCATGTCATTAAATTGTTTACTCAAGCTGACCTTTACAGTGGTGATATTCTCCAGTTGCTTTTGTGCTTGATTAAAGCATTTATGGCAACATGTATCAAGCTACTTCCTGGCAATGAGTTTACGGCATTCAAAAGTAACATAGTTGGCGATCGCGAGTGTGTGCAGTGTAACCGCAATTTATGTGGAAAAAACGTGCTTTTTACGAGCCCGTTTCCTGTTCGCCATTAGTTAATAGGCTCGTTTTCAATAAGAGATACTGAAACCCAATTGGAGCTCCTAATTCAGTTTAGGAAGGAATGTTTTTTAATGTGATCTCACGGTGTTTATTCTATAGCATGATGCAGTAAATTGTCTGTCGTGAGGACCGAGGTGTTCTTTCTTTGTTAGTCGACCAATAAAATAAGTGTTTGGACTGTTGAAGACAGTGAAACTGGCCTGAACTCTACTGATGGGGAAAAACAAGACCTGTTTGGCCCTATAATTCAATGTAAACATCTTCCCTTCCATTTCACTCCTTTTCTTATGATGTGAGGCTTTGTTTAGCCATTAGGATCCATTCTTCTTTTGTTTGACAGCCCTGCCTACATAATGCTACACTCCCTTTCCACATTTTTAACCACAGAGAGAAAGTGTTAGTGAGCTCTTTTCACACTGGAGAGACAAATCTGTTAACATACTGCTACAGTATGAGGCACAGTCCCCGAGGGGCTGACACTCCTTACATGACGAGAACAACCCTTTGAAAACACAATACAGTCATCTGATGCTTTGAAAGTGTAATCTGGATAAAGAGGAGTTATCTTGGTGATGTCATGTCAATGGTCAGATATGTCTTCCGAGAAACTTGAGACGTTCCTCTGCGAAGGCTTTTGTTCACATCCGACGACGAAGACACTGGAAAATGATTTCCAAATCTGGGACGAGACCCAGCTGGCCCTTATTAAAGTTCAAGCTTACACACTTTATCTTTTCACACCTCCCATTTTCTGTTCACACTTCAGCTATCAGTGCAAGGTCACTGCTTACGGCGCGTGTGTGTTTTGTGTCTGGAGGGCGGGGGAGCTGACAGAGTTTACCTGAGCTGAGAGCTCACGTGTCGGGGAGTTGGTGAGGCAGGCGAAGGCAGATGTGAGATGGAAGGTCCCTCCAAACATGCGTATGTGTGCAGTGCATGTTTACATGCCGAGGTCTGTGTGTGTGTGTGTGTGTGAGCTATAGACCCTGCATACGAAATATGACATCCATACATACCCTGGCTGTGTATTAAATGAGGTAACAGCCAATACATTCTTACCTGGGGCTCCACAGATGCTCCTCCATGCTCTAATAGCTCCTGTCACCGTGTGATGGATTGAGCCTGGTGGGCTCAGCTAGTGCCCCCTGCCCTCACACACCTGCCTCTCATATGGGGATACACACCGCCGCCTCTGGTCTGCATATGGAGATGGGCCGGGGGAGGCATGCATAATGGAAACACATCTATAGAAAAACAAAAAGGTCATACAAGTAGATGTTTAGGTTGTAGAACTTTCAGGAATAATTTGACATTTTGGGAAATATTAGGCTTTAGATGTTAAATGACGAAGATTGACACCGCTCATGTCTGCATGGTTAAAGAACAGTTCACCCTAAAAATCAAAAATGCATATTTTTCTCTTACCTTCTCTTGAATATAATACAACTAGATGGCGCTTGGCTTGTGAGGCGGAAAGCGCCCCCAAAAATATACATTTGAAAATCTAAACAGCAATGTCTCTTTCCAGAAATCACACATCCACAGACCTTGTGTTGAGCAGTTTCATGTAGAAACAATTGTCTTTCTGCCCAACTACACCTGCCAACCATACAGGCTCTTACAGGTACAGCTAAAAGGAAAAATATGTACTTTTGATTTTGGGGGGAACTGTGCCTTTTTAATATGAAGCTACAGCCAGCAAGCGGTACCTTGAACAGATCCAGGCTAGCTGTTAGTCTCCAGTCTTTCTGGTAAAATAAGATACCCACGTCCTGCTCTAGCTTCACATTAAAGCCGACAGACTTGAGAGTGCTCTCAATCTTCTCATCCTACTCTTGGCAAGAAACAGAATATGCATGTTTCTCCACTATTCCTTTTGAACATTTTTTTTTTCATGTCTCATAGCGAAGAATAACACATCGTAGCAGGTTAATAGTGAAGACATTCCAAACACAGCAGATTGGACAGGTCTTTCGACCCCTGCATGTCTTCGCTGTGGGGTAAATCGAGGCAAGTGCAACCACAGTGATGGAAAGTGACTTGAGCTGGGTTTGCTTCAGCCTACCCTTCATCAGGCATAAGTGAGCCTGACAGGCAGGGTGCCAGCGACAGCCAGCACAGTGACCCTGACTTTGCACGCTGTGAGATGAAGAAGATGGAAGCGTCGAGAAAGAATGAAAAATCCCTGAAACAAAGCCTTGTGTCAAAACGAACGTGAAAAACAGCATGAGGTTTGAAATATTTCACATTTGTCCCTTGCTTCGCTTCTTGTTTAAAAAGGATTGCATACCCCGTTCTTTATATCGCCAGCATGTCTGAGAATCGATAGTGGCATGTTATGTAAGATCTCAGTCCTGGGAAGGAATGTCCCACAGCACCAGCGTCCTGCAGCATCGGGTTGTCTTAATGGAGACGTGTATAGATTTGCTGGTTTGTCTGTTTTCCCAGAATCATTAAGCTTTCACAAGGGGTAATTTATTCAGCCACATGTATTACAGGAAATGACAAACTCACGGTGGAGGAAAAGCACCTCATTTTCATTACTGAGACATGATTTAAGTCCTGAACCACATTGGACATACTTTTC
The DNA here is from genome assembly GCF_900634415.1 of Cottoperca gobio. Classification (NCBI taxonomy): domain Eukaryota; kingdom Metazoa; phylum Chordata; class Actinopteri; order Perciformes; family Bovichtidae; genus Cottoperca; species Cottoperca gobio. The sequence goes on along the minus strand of NC_041360.1, from coordinate 8,486,811 downwards.
CAGCACATTCTAAGGTCAATTGATATTTTGCATTTAAAGATCTGCAAACTATAGTTTAGAACTTCAACACAAGTACAATATTGTTTGGGCTTTTGTTTCAGTTGCTGACCATAGTTCCTATTATGGCTCCTTTTTTATCGTATGAGCAAATAAACTGGCATGTAAAAATCAGTCAGCCAGAACTGCAATACTTGAGACTTCCAGCTACTGTACCAGGAATTTTCTTTTTTCCAGTGAACACCTTTGATAGGCCTCATGTGGACATGTTGTGTAATTCCAGGATAAATCTACATTTTATTCTCTTCTTTCTTCTTCATGTTGTTTTGTTACCCTAAATAAACTGAAAAGAGCATGTCATTCAAAACAATACTGTAAAATGTTTTGTGAGTTCTTTGTATGTAAAGCAAGTTTACAGTACTCTTGAGAATTGTTAGTTGTTTGTATACTTAGTACAGTAAATGCGACTTTTGGGAATCCTAATCAAAACAAGCCTAATCAGATATCCAATAAACTGTAAACCGCTGCCAAAATCTTTCCGATGGAAAAGAGAAATTAAATCGTTCAGATGTTCAGATTTGGCAAACTGCCACTTTCAACAAACAAAGGAAACACATGTAGGGCTATCTGCAAATTCCCTACTGCATCATCTCATTGCGTCCTGCAATATTCACAAAGGCTCCCAAAGGTATTTCTATTACCTGAATACATTGAGTCCCTGCAGAAATTCCACTTGTGCAGAGGTCCAATCATCACCGTGGGCGCTCCCGGCACAGTGCGAGAACTGAAGAAAGACACAGGGCATGTGCGAAAGAGACGCAGCGAACATGTTGAAGACGAGGGGCGAGACAGTAATGGATGAGGCGGCCAAGGGCCAGAGAGAGGGAGAGAAAGAGAGTCTGCTGTAGACTCTTTCTGTGTGATGCTCCTCTGTCAGATGGCCTGTCGCTCCCCGTGAACCATCCGCCAAGGGATGCTCTATTTTAGGACACACAGACTGGGGATGGACCCTTATACCAAGCTGGTGCTATGGCCGTTTATTATGAGATATCAATAAGTCATAGAGTTTCCTCTCTGAGCATGTGAAATCTGCTATGGCACTCGTCCACCATTTTTATTTATTTATTTGTTCCGTAATGGTTTCCAACATTCATTCTTTATGTGTTGAGGTCTGCCACCCTTACTTTCAGTGCTGTAAAACTTAAAGGACATCAGTATCACAGCACATACAGTATATGTGGTCTCAAAGAAAACACACATGTTCAGGACAATGTTTAAGAATTTATAAATAAGTCGCCAACCATTTTTAGATTGGATTGATGATTTCCCAAATGTTTGCTGGCAGGGGGTGGCGGGCATTCTCTGACACCAGCTTCTCCCTTGAGGGAATTTGCTGCTTTTCTCTATCTTGTGTGACGTTAAACTGAAGAGCCTCGGGGTTTGGACTGGTGGGAGGACAGGGCAGGAGGATCGGGGAAGTTGCCTTGGGCTTTGGGAAACTGTGACGAGCATTTTTTTGCTGCTTTGTGGCACGTGTATTTATATACAGTATCTGTCATGCATATATGTGTGCAAATATATACCTGCTTGACCACACTGACCCTATTAACCTTAACCCAACATTATTAATCATGAGATTAGTCGACTATTAGTTGAATTATTTACAGTAGATCTCCTTCTTTTACTTACATTTCTTTTTTTTGCTTCTCACACATTTGGTTTTCCTTCTCTGCTTCTCCTCTTGACACCTATTCATGTCATGCATTGGAGTGTTGTAATGTTGCGTTATTGTTGTGTCACATGTTTATGAAATGCAGAACAAATAGTATAACTGTAGGCAGAATGTATTGAATGTGGATTTTGAGATTTAAGATGTTCTGGAGGATATGGAGTCATTTTGACTTGTAAAGTTGTCCCATGAAGATTGTAATTGTATCTCAGTGCAGACATTGTTACATATCAATTCAAAATGAGTCTGGATATGACACTTGTATGAGTACCTGGTGTAGGGAGGGACAGTGTTTGCTGCCCATTTCATCAGCCATATCCGGGCATGATTTTATGATCAAGAATGTGACTCTTCTGTGAGATGAACAAAAGGAAGACATTGTGAATAATAAATCTGTGAACGGATTGGTTCGTGTATTGTCCCTAACTATTCCAAAATGATCTTCCACTTGAGTGCTGCTCTTCAGCTATTTTCCCATCATTTCTGCTACTACGGTACGTTCTAATTGTTTTCTAATTCTTTCTTGTTTAGCTGCTGAGTTGCAGTTTTTGTCCTCAAACATTCATTCAACCGTGTGGACTCAATGGACTCTGGCCTACACCCAATTCTAATTTCTCCACTATGACACATTGGAATGATTATCGCAGCGGGAAAGCGAAGCCACACGGGACAATCAACTGGTTGTAAACAGGGATGCAAATTGTGGAAAGAGTCCTCCTTCACAATAGGATTTATAAAAAGAAAATCCAGCATTATTGAGACTCGCATTGATTAAATCCTGTCATTATTTGTAATCAAGGCTTCATTTTGTGACCAACATCAGGTTAACTCAACTCAAAACCTTCATCTTCAAAACACATAATATAAGTAGGCTGTTGTTATATTATTCATAGAAATGTACAAGGCAGTTTGTTTTACCTCCAGCATGATATCATCCTCAGGATTAATAATTAACTAATATCCTGGCTGTGAAAACCCTTCGCCATCGTGTCACAGAAGGATTGAGTGTGGCACCAAAAGGAGACACACAGGTGCTTGAATTCTACACTGGCACATCTTTGCTCGATCCTCAGATTTGTTGGTAATCTCGAATTGAGTTTTCATGCCCTTGTGGTGCTCCTTTCTTTTTCTTCCGTTTTTGTCTTACTCCCTATGGATTGCTCTTTATCTATCTCTCTCTCTCTCTTTCTCTCTCTCTCTCTCTCTCTCTCTCTCTCTCTCTCTCTCTCTCTCTCTCTCTCTCTCTCTCTCTCTCTCTCTCTCTACTTTGGATTTACCGTCTTTGCTGAAAACTACAAATTAAAGTAATTTCATGGTCCTTCAGTGACTTTTATGATTCTGTGATGATTGTATGGGTTTGATCTATGGTTCCATTCATTCTTCTTTGAATCAAGCACTGTCCTTTTGGTTTTCTGAGTTCATTCTACCTGGTTGATATTCTGTGAAAGCTCCATGTTTTAAATTGGATTTTGGAAAATAAACGGCACTGTCTGTATTCTCCTTTTCTTTTTAATCAAGAAAGTTCTTTTTCTGAACCATAGACTATCAAATACGTGGACGTCTCCCATTAGTTTGTGGTCTTCGGCCTCGAGTTTGGCATTTTGGCCGTGGCAATCTTGCTTTTTTGGAACCAGTAGTGACACAAGAGGGTGGAGCAAAGTACAACCAAATTATGAACAAGACATTCTTATGCGACCAAAAGGTTCAAATTAACTTTCATGAACTGAAAACACACTGAGAGGTCTGAGGCAAAATCATGGACAACACCCAAACCGGACGACACTGTGGTAGCGACGTGTCAATCACAAGGTAGCCACGCCCTAAAGCATACGCTGCTTTATCGTCTCTTTTATTCTAAATAGCACATTGTTTACAAAATGAACACCATGATTTATTGAAACGTAATTCATGTTTGAACACAACAGTTGATTATTTACACATCCAACAGTTACAAAGCAAAAATATCATTAATTTAGAGTCATCTGGTTTTTAGCTGCTAAATGCTTCATTCAGTCACCAGATAATAACTAACTGTCAGTCGGGTTTTGGAAAATGTTCCCTGAAAAACTCTGCATAGCACTGTGAGTATGGTGAACCAAAACAGTAAAGTTGCTCAGTCTAACAACTAAACAATGAGCTGCAACTCTATACAGCTCCATTAATCTGAGGGCAACCACAGATTCAGGTGAGAATTCTCTAGAGGTGCGTGATTAAGAGTGACCTCTTTCACATTGTCACGTTGTTTTCGCATTGTCATAGTCTTGGAGTTAAAAGGTGGAACGTTATCATTTGACCATGAACCTTGACTGCTTTATGGTTGAATCTTGTGTCTGCTGTTCGTCATCATCCCACACCACAAGTCATCTTTTTACATTTCCTTAGCTCCCTTCGTGCCTAGCCAGTATAAACAGCAACAAATGGTATGCTGTCACTGAGACGTGTTGGTCAACCGTAACGTGACTCACCAGAGAGCTATTTTCAAAAAGTGGTTCAGAGAACATTTTCGACAACCAGCATCTGACATTTCTCTGACAGTATATCTGCTTAGTTTTGGACCCCAGCCCTGGCTTTGTGCGTTTCATTCATGCATGTTCTGTAGGAGCTTACCACCTCTCTAAACCCTGCAATACAATGGCTCTGATCTCCCAGAATGCATAGTAATGACTGGGAATCTATGCATGGACAGGACTAATCTAGTTATGGAGACAACTCAGTAACAGTACATATTTCAGGCACTTCCTTCCAGGCAACATTTTATCCCCCTGCGTAGAGCTTGAATCAGCATCTTGTCACAGCGAATTTGCAGTAGTGGTCACACAGTCTAGTTGGCCCTCGCAGTATAAATAAATATGGGAAACGAAAGACCAGAAATAAGGAACTCGGTTTATTTTTCAAACCATTACTGTGATTTTACTCAATAAATATCTCCTATGAAATGTTAAGGGGTTTTGAGTTGACTTTAGTTTTCCATTGCCATTATGTCCTTATTGTTTGGTCCTCCTGACACCTTCACCTTTTCTCGATTTCAGTTTGTACTGAAGATGAAGTTGAGTTTCATTTTCTGGGATTACTTTGATGAATGGCGTTGCATGACCTTGATGTGGCAGTGTGACCTTGATGTGGCAGTGTGACCCGGAAAATGCACTTTGCAATATAGCAGTGAACAAAATGGCATGGGCATTCTTCTCATCGCTTTGAGTCAACGGGTGGAGTTGGCATATGCGTTTTTACTTCAAGAGGGCAAACTCTTGTGGAAAATATGGTGAGAAGTTTTGTTGCTTTTCCATACTTTTTATCAACTCAAGTTTCAGTAACCACTAGGAACTTGGCAAAGTGGAGGATTTTCCATTGATTAGCTGTTTATGTTCCTTACCTCATGCCCCCTTCATCCTACTCCCGCCTACCTATAACACGCTTCTCCATTTAAACTCAAAGTTCAGATTTCATCCCCTCCAGAGACACCCTCTGGTTAACAGAATGAGATATGTTTTTCCTATGCCGTTATAAATCTATAGATGTCTGATTGCCACTGATGACAAAATAAATGTACTCTGATTATAGCACTGGGATAGGGAGACCCTTCCTGACCCCTAAACAAGAATCATCTGGCTTCAACATGAAAATAAGAAATGTTGTAGCATGATTGGAACATCTAAATTAAGTATATTTAAAGTGAGACAGGGTGAGACGAGCTGGAATGTTGAGTGAAGGGTTCTAAAGAAATAGATCCTGTGTTGGTTCAATGATTATGGTTCATAAAAGCTGATCAAGAGAGCATGAGCTAGCGTGATTTTACGTCTGCTTGGTCGGAAATGTTCTTATTCGGATTTGCTTTTGTCACACAGGTTAAAAATAATAATAATCACAGTAGACATTTGGAGATGGGCAGTAATATTTGAACTACTTTCCATTCAGCTCCACATAATGTTGTGTTGCCCTTCTTTGTCTCTTTCCCACTTTCTCTTGCCTTCTTTAGGGTCTCACACATATCTCCCTCACCGCTGTTTTTATCTTTAACGTTTCACAGTCAATAAAATTCTTTTTTTTATCGCCAACTGATTCCTGCTCATCCCTGGCCTTTTTCGAGGGCTTTGCTCTGTCTGACGCAGATCCTCTCCCTCTTCCATCTTTGTACTCTCTCTATCCGCCAGCCGGACCAGCTGACGCTGTGGGTTTTCTGATGGGTTCACACGGGTTAAAAGCTTTGATCATGAGCAGTGCAATGCAGGTCTTCCATGGGGTTTGACTCCATGACCTTTCGCACCATGTGGCCCACAATCCAGCAGTTGTCCTCTTGCCTTTAAGTAAACTATATACCATACCTACACACAGTCATTTATACATAGAGGGTTATCTGCCCTATAGCCATGACAGCACTGATGTAGCGTATCTGAGCTGCGTGACAAATTGAGGATTGTGAATTTATTGCATGGGATTTCTCATGAGTCAAGGTCTGATTACTTGTTACCTCTCTTCATAGAGCAGATTGTGGAAAATAGAGATAAAAAGACACATTTGTAGGGTGTTTACTGAGACAAGTGAGTGCACCTGTTACCTCTCAGCTTTAAACTCAGTGTCATTTATTTAGATAGATAGTTACACATTTCGGGAAATACACATATTCACTTTCTGTGTTAGTGTTGGATGACAAGATTGATATTACTCTCATATCTGTATGATAAATAAGAAGCTAGCTAGTTAGCTAGACAAACAAACAGATTAGTGCATTTCCAGTCTGTAAATTGAGCCAAAATTGTTCAATGTTTCCCTATTTATTTCTGTTATTGTTGCATAAACGGATGTGAAATTGGCCAAAACAAAATGCAAAAGCTTACACATTCTGTGTGTGAGAGAAAATTGTCAGGTATCCGCTTAATCACATTTTGAAAACATCAGCCAGCTGTTGGTAATCCATAACATGTTGTTAGGAAGTGCAATAGTTGGGCTCTTATCTTGTCTTGCCTGCGAACAATCAGGTTTTTTTACAACCAAAGGTATTTTGCTGTCTCAGAGGAGGGGATCACAACAGCTGAAGCTGATAAGAAGGAGAAAAGAAAGGTGGGTGATTTGTGGATCATCAACCACATGTTTGATTACTTTGCTCAGCGGTCAAGGAACAAGGACACCGCATACATCCATCCATCAAACCTGCAGAAGGATTTATGCAGACTCTTTCAGGGGATCTGGTGTTCTTACCGAATTTGAGCTTTCTGTAGGTTTGTGTGTCTCTGTAGACTTTGAAGGTGGTTATAGTCTCTGATTGGTACCCTGAGCTCATTTTCACTTTCATTACAAGTCTATCAATGTGAAACCGGATCTTGATGAAAGGCCCTCTGCAGACAATTGATCTCAGTAATGATGAAGAGGAGGGTAGGTCGGACATGCCACTTCTTCTTTCACAGGATTTTCTCAGAGGTGCTCGCTGGAGTGTGAACCAGTCAGTGTCGCAGTTTGATGGGCTAGTTAGATGTGTCGTGTGATGGATTGTTCTTAAAATGCTCTTGAAAAATGGTCTGCTGTGCATCAGCCAATTATGCATAAAAGCCTATGTGTACCCAGAGAATAGAGTACTTTCTCTGAACTAATTAATTAAATTTCTTTCTACTTTATTTTGCCCACAAAACTTCTTTCACAACACCCTAGCGGATGTTAAAAAAACGTTTTAGATCAAGTTTTCTTTTCAGTCAATTCAACCTAATCAAAGTGTAGAGGGGAAAAAAGATGGGCACAGGCTCAAATAGGGATTCAGTAATTGGCCTGTTTTGCATTTTTTCTCCAAGGATATTTAATTCACATGCCTGGCTTATAAAAGCTAAATTGTTTCAATTCTGAACTGATTGTGCCTGTAACACAAAAGGGAAGAAAAAAACATTGCCTTCTTCCCTCCTACGGGGTTATACTAAACCACTTATTTCAAACTAAACTGGATTATAGACAAAAGACACAAAGCTAGAATGCCTTGGTTTTCCTGCATAATAGAGCTATAGCACCCGGGCAGCCGTTGCCCGGCAGGTAATTAAACTTATGCTTTTGAATAGTAGACATTTTTAAGCGCAGGCATATTAGGGAGGATGCACGTGTTTGTTTATGCAATAGATAATAGAGTTGGGGTTCATGTTGCCTCTCAGTAATGTGTCCTCCAGATCATCTTTCGAGCACTTCCTGTTTGCATGCTGCCTGTATACTTCCTTGCTTTCACATTTATTTTCCTTGGAAAGTCAGAGCAGTTGGAAAAATAGGCCAAGAGGAGGAGCAGCGGGGTTACAAATGTGAGCTGAGGTGCAAACAAAGGGTTGTTTTATGTTCTCAATACTGGCCAAAGACTTTATTCTGCATAGAAAAAGGGAAATCTCAATGTGCAAGTGCAGCACAAGAATGTAAATGAGGCACCACCTCCTCCGTCCTCTGCCTAGACATATGGATGTGGTTAAGGTGGTGGTGTTTGAGGGTTTGCTGCGTCTGGGAAGAGTCAGGATTACATATCTGTTTGTCACTGGGCCAGGTGTGAGTATGTATGGGAGCGGTGCCAGGTTGTCGTCAGCACTTTCAGAGGTGGATGCAGAAAAACATGAAGCGCACCTTGTTGCCCTACGCACAGTGGACGCTTCACAGCAGGAACAAAACTGCTTTGCAGAATCAAAGGTACTGCACAAATCAACCATAAGCAGCAAATAAATTAGCTCTGAGGAGATTTGGGTGCTGGCGCAGTGCCTCATGCATTTCACACCCAATTTTGGATGACCCTGTTCGCTCTAAAAATAGAGCTTTCCTCTCAGTCTCTCCTGTAGAGTGCTCTCTTAGTTAACTTTGAGGCAGTGTCTCGTAAGCCCGCGCTTGGGCCAGAGCGGCGACTTGAGAGCTTGGAGAAGAGCCTCGTAAATCCAAGCTGGATCTCCCTGAAGCAGTGATTGAGATGTATTTACACTGCTCAACAAGCCTCTCTGGCAAAGTCTGCACAAAAAACAGCCCCTGGGCCTCTCAGACCACTTCAGCCCACTTCATCTCTTTGAAGAGTTTCTGCTCACCTGCTTGGATAGAAACCTGGCCACAGGACCTCTGTTTCTCCACTCCAGTGATTTTAGGGATTGACTCAAAGTGCACATTGAAACCTGGTGTGTGAGATTTGAAGAGGATAATCTGCATCCATCCATCCATCCCAAGAGTTCATATGAAGTTCAGATGACAGATATTCAGCATGGGCTGTAGGCTACTTTGTAAGGTCATGGCACTGGTTTTCTTTGGGAGTCACTTTAGTGTAATTAAAGTCTATTTCAGTTTTTTACAATATTTGATGAACATGTTTATGTGTACACACATGCCCAAACAATTAGCAGTTTGTTTGGAACTTTTTATTGTTTTGTAAATGTACATGCAATATATTATTTTAGACCTCATATGATATGAACGATATCTTGTGATAAATAAAACAAATCAAAATGATAGTATTTTGTAAAATATTGAAGAGGTTTGATATTTTGTTAAATACGCTTATTGCAGAGAGTTAGATACGAAGATTGATATCACTCTTGTGTCTGTACAATTAATATGAAGTTACAACTAGCCACCGGTTAGCTTAGATTAGCACAAAGTTAGCTTAGCTCTGTCCAAAGGTAACAAATTCCTCTTACCAACACTTCTAAAGCTCACAAAATCACACATTATATCTTGTCTGTTTACTTTGAGCAAAACACAAAGTATGCAAAATGCCGTTGAGGTTTTGAAAGGGCCTCTGACTTTCGTGTGCTAATTCTTTAAGAAAAATTAGGCTAGCCAGCTGCTAGCTGTATCTTTGTCATGCAGTCAACAGTACAGAAACTTTCAGCATAAATGGGAACAAGTGTTGAAGTGTTTGTGTTTGTTTTAAGCACGTCTCAGTGGTTATTCCAACATAGATGCTGCATTCTTGTGTGTCACTGAGGGCTAATTAAAATGAATGACATAGGCATGTATTATTCTTTGTTCAACAGGAAATGGGCTTATTTATTATTATTTTTCCTAGACCATTCAACCATAAGGTTTTGCTTCACGAGCCATGTGCTCATTCGAACTGGCGAGTTTCAGTTTCTCACATTGAATTTTCACATGAAAACATTTTTTTTTTTGGAACTTTCATGTTATCAGTATCTGTATATACCTACAGATGTGAGTAATTTTCTTTTTTTATTTGTATTGGTATTGGGATCATTACAATTGTTTAGCATATACTCCACTGTTTTGGATTCAGTTGCCTAGTTGTGGTCTTTAGTTTTTATGTCCAGCATCCACTGGCATGGTGGGTTTCTATCTAAATTAGATTCATAATGGCTAACTGGTAGAAATGGCTGACCCATTAGGTTCCTCCCTGCACAGCACTTTGATTGTATACTCTTGATTTACTGTTATTAAATGCTATCCAATAATATTTATCAGAGTTCTAGCTTGATATATATTCTTACCATACAAATTACTACTTTACTATATGCTGTCTTCCCCTAGAATTCAAGTTTCAAGTTTTATTTGTCAAATATAGGTTAACAAAGCCATCTCACGGTGCACCGGGATTCATGCAGAGCTGACCGTAACACACTGACAGTGGCTCAAATTAATGAGTAATGGTGATGTGGATTGAAACGATGACCTTTTGTTGCCTAGCGACCAAATAACTTCTTCAGCAGCGGCTTATCATCATGAAATACTGCGCTGCGGGTTGTTGTCAGGTCTCCACCGAAGGTCTTGACAGAACTGACCTTATACAAATAGTTATGTGAAATATTTTCAAAAACTACTATGAATATTGTTTACTAATATTCAGCTCCACGTGTTGTACTTTAGCCACACAAGTGCACCAGTCTCATTTCCTGTTGCCTGTGTTGAGCTGCAGCTCGTTGTATTAGCGGTGATCCTTAGCAGACAACAAAGCAGTCAAATGTCCCCAGAGGTTACTGAAGCCTCTATTCACATATACAATCTGTAAAGGACAATGGGCAGGGGAGACAATCAATAGAAAGATTATGATCACAAAGGAGACACGTTCGTGCCCTTTGGTATGTGGATATGGAGAAAGATCACGTTCAGTGGAATATAAGTAACGTGAAGTTAGGCCTTTGTTACCTTGGGTGTAAGTGTAAATAATGAAAAAGGAATTAAACCAACACAAATCTAGGACTATAATGCCCTGACAATTTAGATTCAGACATTGCTGCATAGTGCTTGTATTAAAATTTTTGTTGCGTTCTGTGAAATATTTCTTGTTTTAATGTGTTTTTGAGGCACTATACAAGTTAGTACTGCAGGACATGTGTGGACATTGCTCTGCATGCTTAGGCTGCTGTATGGAAAAAAAAGCTCTACATTTTTCTAAGTTGGATTTCCAACATGAGGACAATAAGAGAGGTCAGTTAGTCTTAACACTGGAAAATGCTTGTGGGGAAATATGTCCAGTTTTCTTTCAATGCTTTGCCGGCAAAGTATTAAACAACCAAACACACTATAAATATTTCATGAGCGTTTCTACATAGCATTTGAAAAAGTGTTTAATATCTGTAAGTGTCTGTAATATGATGAATGGTTTCAAATAGTGGTGTTTGTTTTGATATGTCTATAGAGGCCACAGAAGAAAAATGTGTGCATGAATGGAAAGTTTTGATGTAAGGTCACCTTCATCTATAAACAATTGATGAATTGACTCAGTGTGAATATTCTGGCTTTAATAAAAGCTGGTGTGCTGTCTTTTCTTCTTAGTTGGCTAGAAAAGTAGTTTAAAGAGTCGATAACAAAATAGAAAAAGATGGCACTGAACTCATTTGTTCTTGCTTCATAGGCATCCTTAAAGGTCACAGCAGCCAGAACCAAAAAATGTAAAAACATTAAAGCTACTGTTTAATAAACACTATCTTATTTGTCCTTCAACACTATTTTTGTTCCAAATGGCTTTATGCAGCCGTACTGTTGTCACTATGTAGTTTACATTTTATTCTTGAGAGTTAAAATGATGTAAGGATGTAAGATCGGGCATTCCTTTGATAAATCAGAGCCCCGGTCAGAGTTAATATAAAGGTCCATGGGTATTAAATATTAGCCAGCTACCTAGTTACCAGCCAGAAAACTAGCTTTGGCTTGATGTTCTCATATGTGCAGTATATTTTCTCCAACAGTCGCTCTTTTCCTTTCCAGTGGATTGAGGGTTTGATCACTGTTTCTGTGTTTTCTTTGTCCTTCAGAGAAAGAACGTCCACCTGCTGCTGAATGTGTTTTTGCTGGCAGCCTGGGGAGCCGTCCTGTTGGCCTGCCGCTTCTACTGGATGGGTAACAAACCTCCCAACTTCTCCAACTCCGACAACCCGGCAGCCGACTCACCCTCGCTCCTCACCAGGACTGCTAACCTTTTCCTACCTGCCTGCCATCAACTTTTGGCTTCTCCTTTGCCCTGACACGCTCAGCTTTGATTGGTCAATGGACGCCCTGCCTTTGATCAGGAGTCTTGCCGATTGGAGGAACTTTCACACGGCAGTCTTCTACCTTGGATTGCTCTTGCTGGCTTGGTTCAGCCTGTGGACGCACCAGACGGCTAAAGGCAAGGAGACCAATGGCAAAGCGCATCATTACACTAATGGCAGAAATGGGAACAGTAATGGACACAGTTATCAATATAACAATCATGAACATATGAACAATTCCCACACGGACACTCATATTAATAGTGCACAGAATGGTACCAAAAAGCACTATGAGAGCAGGACTCCACTGCCCACCACTGAAAACGTTGTGGTGTTCTCTCTAGGCCTGTTGGCTATCCCTTTCCTCCCTGCCACAAACTTGTTTTTCTATGTGGGGTTTGTGATAGCAGAGAGAGTACTGTACATCCCCAGCATGGGCTTTTGTTTGCTGGTAGCAGTGGGGATGAGGTCTCTGTACGTCCGTCTGCGACGCAGGTCCTCCAGGGCGATGTTGGTGTACTGCAGCGCTGCCGTGGTCCTTCTTTTCGGTGTTAAAACTGTTTTGAGGAACAGGGACTGGAAGAATGAGGAGATGCTCTACAAGTCAGGGATTTATGTCAATCCTGCTAAAGGTAAGGCCCTTTCATTCAAATCAGCATGCACACAGGTGCAACCGCTCTAACATGTGCACATTTTTATACACTTTTGTACAAATTCCCACATGAAAACTTCTTTCCAACCATCATATTTCCTTGTCTGAATAGTAGACAAAGTCTTAGGTTTTGAATTTGATATTGTGTGCATGTCTCTCTATTGCCGCGCTGAATTATTCAAAGTCAAGCTGCTTCAAAATGTCTTCTGTTCGTCACTCAGCCTTACCACAGCCTTCTCGGTGCCTAACAAGTAAAATGGGCTAAATGTATTCTTAACAAACACTTGCTTTTCCATTTGTTACAAGGAATACAACAGAGTCGTCCCTCTTTATCACACGTCTTCTCATACCCAGCATGCAATCTTTTTAATGACACCAGATGCCCTGTCTCACTTGGAAGGGCACCATCACCCGTCCCTGATTGGCACCTGTAAACTGCAGATAAATATTCAATAGCCTTCACATTCAAGGTCATCAGACATAGATTTCTATCCAAAGTTGTGAGAGCTGCTGAGGAGAGAAGCAGGGCAGGGTACTCGCAAGAGGGACACGTTGTGTTAGCTAATTTCCCTTTCAAATTCTGAACGGAGCTGAGGCGTGACAGCTGTTTGTTTTGGCAGGCCGTCAGCCGAACAGAGCAGCAGTAATGTCCCCGACTCACATTCATTACTGCTAACATGAGATTTGAACAGAACCCAAGCTCAAACACAGACGCACTCATTGGATTGTTTGACCTGTGAAAATTCAGGACGCGTGAAGCAACTCTTTCCTATTAAAGATACTTCATAAATTCTGCAAGCACAGTTGAATGAAGGACGCTCGGGTTGTTTTTCCTGACTGCTTCTGTTTATACTGAATATTCTTCTGGGACTACATAGATGTTATGATTTTCAACAACTAAATACTGTAAATACATTGCTTAAAGGCACGCTGCATATTTTAGCACTTTAAACGATGCAAACAAAAGCAGTAAGAGCTTGGATTTTGTCTTCCTATTCAATATGTGTTGTGCCGATGCACGAAGAAACAATATAACACAACACTATAGATAACATTCATTCTGTGAATCATTATTGCATGTCAAGTTCGTGCAGATTATAAAATAACCTTAAAAAACAGATCAATGATGATATTATGTTACATAGCAATCGCCATTGGCTACTATTTTCACATCCAATTAATTAAATTTAATTGGATGTGAAAATCCAATTTTCGACTCTTACAACCTGTGCACAAAATGTATAAAACCTCTTAGCAACCTTATTCCATTATGTCAGTTGCTGCCATTCAAACACTAATTCCATTAGCTGTGCAATAGCACGGTGGTGGTCTTCCTTTCATACATGCACCTGTCATCGAAATGACTGGTGCTTTTGGCACAAACCTCCCCTGGTGCGTCATCTCTCATAATGTCTTTCTCTTTAGAGGTTAAAAACCCTGAAACCCTTGTGTGTATGGGGCTGAGAGTAACAAAAGAAAAGTATTACTTGCCACAGAAATGCCCTCTGTTGCTGCTTTAATCTAAAAGCTTTTACAGATTCTGAAAAAGTTATGAAAGAAGTTTGGCTGTGACACAAATGTTCTTTTTTATTCTGTTTGATTAACTTTTCTTTTGGAACCTGTCAGCATGGGGCAACCTTGGAAATGTCCTAAAGAGCCAGGGTGAGATGGAGGAGGCTGAACAGGCGTACAGAAATGCCCTCTATTACCGCAGCAATATGGCCGACATGCTGTATAATCTGTGAGTTTGTATTTCATCGTACTTTCGTGCCGAGCTTTCTATTTTCTAGGGCTGTACTGAATAGTTTGAAGCTTCATTCATAACGTTGACTTTCAAATTCTAAATAAACATTTGAATGTTGTGCAGCATCTTTCTTTGTTTTACAAAAGATTAGGTTGCACTAATATTATAAGTATTATACTATTTGTAGAATTAAATTCCAGTGGTGGCTGCATAGGATCCAAACATTAGCAAGTCCAAAAGTCAAAATTGAAAGAATTATAGATGTAATCATTTCAAAAATCATTAATAAATGGTCAATTGATAGGTAATAATACTTTTTTTAAGTAGTTATTGTACTGTTTATGTAATGTTTACGAATTATTAGTAATGCTATAATTTGTTATTTTAACAATTTATTGTTGCACACCTTAGAACATTTTAGATACTATATTAAGTGTGTGCTAATGATTACCAAATTATTTGTAAACCTTTTTAAGAAATGTTTTGGAAAAACATAACATAGGAAGATGGACCAGATATGTGATATAACTATTACCTAAAATAAAATATCTCTCAATTTACCACTTTTTAATTATGTTTTTTTATAAAGTGTTACCTATTGTTTGTTCTCCCAGTTGCCGCACACGAAGGGAGGCACACACTTGTATAAACGTGACGGTCCAGATACAATCTAACAACAGCATTTTCAACAACAGACATTCAAAGTTTCATTTGATTTTCTTTGAAGTGCTTCTCCACTAATAGCAGTTTCAATTAGTGTGTGTGTGTGTGTGTGTGTGTGTGTGTGTGTGTGTGTGTGTGTGTGTGTGTGTGCGTGTGCGTGTGCGTGCACGTGCGTGTGTGTGTGTGTGAACAAATGGACGAGTTCTACGAGTTTTACACGCGTGTGTCCATTGATAAGAGCTGTTCTCTCAGAGAAAGTGCCGCCTTGTCTTGTTTTCCCCAGAGGGCCGTCTGTCTGACAGGGTTATTAATGGTGCTGTTTTAGCCTGAGGGGGAAACACAAAACATCCACAGCCGACACTCAAAGTGTGCTCAAATGTCTGTGGTTTGGTAAGATCTAAATCTTCCTCTTCACTTTTATCAGCTGCTTCTGGTCTTGTCTAATCCTCACAGAGGCTTTTTAACTTTAGGTGGAGACACTCAGGGTGAATATGGTAAACACTTTTAACTAATAGTTACCAGCTTGAAACTTCCTGAGTTGATTCTTTACATTAAGGCCATTTCTTTCTGTATTACTATTTTTAAATATACAAATGAGGCATTATGTTAAATATGTGCTAATTTGCAGAACAGAAATCTGAATATTGGATAAAGCCAGGTTCAACTGTCTTGGCTCATTTTGTTGACATATGAGGGTCAAAGGTTTTTTACAGAGGGAATTCATTTTGTAAATGTCTTTCTATTATTACATAAATCAGAAAATACTTTCAACAGTCAAAAATTTGTGTTTAGGTATTAAACCATACAAATATAAATCAGGCTATAAATGGTATATGACAAAACCCCTTTGTAGAAATGTTCAGAATATAGGTAGTTATGGAAGTGTAATGAAAGCTTGAATAAATGCTTTCTGGCTCAAAGTGTGACAAAAAACTCATTTGGAGAAAGACCTTTAAAGACATGTATTGTAAAACACCATACATTTGAAAGATAGTACAGGTGAATAGGGTACAACATTTGAACAAATAGACATCCTCATGAAACATCCCCAGTTGATTACAAATGTTAAGACTTCCTTTTTTTATTACAAGTATGCAAATGAGACATTATGTAGTCCTAACTTTTGGTGAATTTAGAAGAAATCCACAGACGCAAATAGACAAAGTTTAGTAACATAAACACCTGAATGTGTGTTTTGGATGTTTTCTTTCCTGTAGTCTGAAAGAAGACATGTTATGAAGGTAAAATAGCCCAAAATCTCCAAATTGAATAGTGCATGAAAAACAATGTTTTTGCCTGAAGAGTCTCACATCTCCTCTTTAGAACTCTAAACTTCCTGTTACATCTTTCTTTTGTTTCTTTCAGCGGTTTGCTGCTACAGGAGAGCAACAAGTTCTCTGAGGCGCTCCACTACTACAAGCTAGCCATAGGGAGCCGGCCAACTCTGGCTTGTAAGTACAGCTCTTCTTTTTTTTTTTTTTTGACAATCTCCAGCTCCTGTGGTTGTGGCTATGCTGTGTCCAGGCAACAGTGAACACAGGCTGTGGTTATGTGAAGGGAGAGGGAAAAGGTGGGAAAGGGCAGTGGGTATACAAACGGTTATAACAATCAGCGCAGCTGCCGGACTGGCCTTCAAAGTCATGATATCATTTATTATGAATTCATGCCGTGACTCTCATTCCATTTTATCCTTCCCACTACATCTACTTTATTCTCTCAGTTTTCAGCTGGTCTCTCCCTCTTCTTTGCTCATCACTCTTCCTCTCCTGCCCGTGAGAATCCACCAAATAAATTCCTTGCTTCTTATGGAATTTTCCACTCACTGTCATCTTTCAAATTAGCTCCCCATTGTTTTGGGCATCAGTCAATGAAGGATAAACGGAGAATCTTAAACGTCTCTTCCTTTCTTGCCCCGGATTAATTATCGACCTAATCAAGATCACGGTGAGACTAGAAAATGTCCTTTCAGCGTGCAATTATCCAATCTGTTATAACCGATAACAAGGTTAATTAATTACCTCAAGCAGCAGACATGTTGAAGGCAGAATTATAATGTGACACTTAAAAGCGTTTTTCAAGGTTGAACCATTACTCACCTACTCGCCTAATTGGGAGCTTAACACTGCAAACAGTAGCATTTGTTTTAATTTAATATGCAGAGCTATGCTGATTTGTGATAAAGTGCTATTGATTTCGGTCGCATTTTTCGCATACAGAAAATCAGTTAAGAAGGTGGAATTGGAAAAACTTGCAGTTGTCTATCTTTAGTTTTTCTTATCTGTTTGGCTTTCAGTGCAGATCCATGCAATGGAAAAAAAAAATACTATTTGTGTTACCATCTATTGCAACACCTTGAAGCACAGATAAGACGAGCAGGTGTAATGATGTGGAATAACAACATGTGAGCTTAAGGATAGAAGAGGAAGAAGATCGCTTGTTTGATTGGGGGTAAAAACGCTGTTTGGTTCTAATCCACCCCTTTAACTTGATTATACGTCAACAGCCTGCCAAAGAGCCTTCCAGATTGATCTGCTGTAACAAGTTAATTTATTCAAACAGCCAGACTTGATAGGGAGTTGTTTAGAGAAGCAAGTCCACAGAGACTAATTACTCTCCAACTGCATATTGATTATTAGATGTTGTCTTTGACTGCTCAAGGAAAAGTTTAGCAAGCATTCAAAGTATCTCACAGGATGTATGTAAAGGTCAAACTTACAGCAAAGCATTAATACGATCAACAGGGGTTTATTGTTCCACCTCAAAACTGTAATACATATAGAAATCTTGCACCATTGATCTCTGAGGCTTCCAGTCAGTGAGAGACACTTACGTAAAGACATTTAAGGATGATGGTTGTAGAGTTAGATTTGGTGAAAAATGCTTTTCTCTTTTAGGGATCTCTTAACAACAGTGATGTTGATAGGTACACGTTATAATGATGTGTTCAAAAGTAATCTTGTAAAATGCCCAAAGGAAAGTAAAGATGGTGAAGCATCGGACTCCAAATGTAAAAGAAAACTTGAATAGTTCTGAAGTGGAGGTACTGCTGCAGAAAGCAAACCAGCTGCGTCTTTAGTGGTGTCAACATAGAAGCGTTGGAGTGTTAGTGTTCTGCTTATTTATTTTAATAATGCTTTGTAAAATAATGAATATCATTACTATAACATATTATAAATGCTAAAATATTATTAGAATTGATATATCATATATTACACACCTGTAGAATTGAGGAAAATGCAATAACTAATTATTTATGCACAAACACGTCAGCCCTCGAATGTGCTCTTGAGTGTTCGTACATTCTGTTCTCACCTAAGAACAAGTCCCAAAAAGGAAAGAAATTGGTAAATGTCAGAATCTTTGTTAAAGCTGCGTAAGTGAGTTTTAAGAAAAACATTTCTTCTTAAGAACCGTTGCTGAATGAAGCCCAATGATTCCAAGCAGCAAGGATTCTACTTAACTAATTCACCAGCCCTTAATAAACACATACATAAACAAATCTTCATTAAATCCACAATACAAACAAACTGATGCAAGCTGAACTTAAGTGCTCAGCCAGAACTAACACTGCTCTCCATGTTTTGTTTTCCCAACAGCGGCCTACTTGAACACAGGCATCATCCTGATGAATCAGGGTCGCCTAGATGAGTCCAAGCGCACCTTCCTGACCTGCGCTGACATCCCAGATGAGAACCTGAAGGACCCCCACGCCCACAAGAGCTCAGTCACCAGCTGCTTGTACAATCTGGGCAAGCTGCACCATGAGCAGGGACACCAGGAGGTAACGACCCAAAATTATATTTCACATTTTTGCATTGAAAATCCTTAGAAATACATGTATATACAAAATATTGCAGCGTGCTGGGAACTATATTGGCGTGCTTAGGACTTAGACAGCAAATGCTGAGTTACACTCATTTTTATAACTTACATATTTATTTGAAGTAAGTAGAAATATAGTGGCATTGTGTTATTTGACTGTGAAGGACCCATTGCTCAGCACAATATACAATAAAGGAGTTCAAAGGGTGTTCCTTTAGGTGCAGCACATGCTGGAAAATGTAAAACCATAGTGAATTGAGATAAGATGCAGGCTGTTGCCCAGGAGCTTTTGGGGTGCTGAGAAAATGCTCAGTTTTATATGGACATGTTCCACAATTGCTTGTGTCATAGGGGACTCAGTGTTTTGTGCAGACAATCCTCGGGCTGTTTCTTACAAATGTGCTCTCTTTGATGCCCCTAAAGGCCTACAGTGCTAGCTAAAGTAAACGCTTTTCCAATGCTGCACATTTGTATTGTACATAAGCACTGATGCTGCTGTTTCAATCAGGATTGAAGCAACGGTACTGCAGATTTAATAAGAACTTTTATAAATGTTGGCATGCTGGAGAAAGAGAGCACTTCCTCCCGACCTCTAACCGCAACATTTGCTTCAGCAATAAAGTAGTTCCAGCTCATTCTACCGTTTAAATTGCGAGGGACTCTGAGGTGAATCGCTAGGACCTACACTCTATACATACCAGAGTCAATATGTGACACCGCTCTAGTCGTCTTAACAGCCGTGACACTGAGGATAGACCCTTTCTGCTCCACTGTGTATGAACCAGCGACCCCCAATTCCACGCTGTGTATTCACAGTGACTGGGCCCCGGCTGCAGGGGAGGAATGACTAGTTACCACAGCGCCAGTTTCTCTGGCGGGGCCTCTGCGCTCTCTAATGCAAACATCCCCCCACCTTCTTTTTTATTTTGTTTGTTTCATTCACAGGAGGCCCTCACAGTGTTTAAAGAAGCAATACAGAAAATGCCAAGACAATTTGCACCACAGAGCCTCTACAACATGATGGGTAAGAGCTGCTTTTGTTTCCAGACCACATGCATAAAAGTTGTTGTTTTTAAGTCATGGAAAAATAACAGACAGTGAATATAAGAGTCAAAGGGTTATGTTTGGAGGTTTTTTCGAGAAAATGGTTTTATGCAATATTCGTTATCTTCGCTCAGAAGGTAATGTTTCAGGCTCGGTTTGTCAGCAGGGTTGCTTAGTGGAAGGGTGTAGCATGGACCAAGGAAGAACCCATTACGGGTCGGTACACAAATTATGTTTCACTTTCATTAACATTGCAAGATAGGACATTCGTGCTGCTTTCATTTGGTGTCGGAAAAATCGTAAACAATTTGTGGGAAAATTCCCCTCGAGTCGGAACAACAAATCTAGAAAAGCTACGACGTGTGGTTTAAATGCTTCTTTGTAGCGTCCATGTTGTTTCCACATTACAACTTAAAGCTCATCAACACACCAAAATCGGAAAAACGACTTCCCAACTCAGGAAATGTGACCATCTGATGAGCATGTGAATGCACCATCGGCCTTGGCAGAGGTCTGCGCTCTCCCATTGCTGTTCTGGTATTTATTCCATTGTTGTGTGTTTACTAATTGCAAGAAAAACCCATTAGCTGTTTGACACTTGCAACTTCGAATGTGGGATAGCCCAGGGCGCACTAACACCCACTGTGGAGCAGGGATATCCCAGACTTTTATGAATTTGCCCCAAAAACGCATATATATATAAGTATTAGTTGTGTTTATAATAATAATAATAGTGTTTTTAATTGTCTGTTTTTTTCCATGAATGATTAAATATTTTCATATGCAGAAAAGAATAAATCAAGCATTTGTCTTCCCGCTAGTGCAGAATTCAGAAGACGTTGACCTTAGGGTTCACATTTCCAGTTGTGAATGTTAAACCCGGAGCTTATCGTAAGCCCTTGCTTATTAGATATGAAGATGAAAACTAGGTTAAGCTTTCTGCAGCCTTGTGTTTAGGTTAAGCCAGGGTTAAGATATGCAGCAAAAAGTTTTAAAGGAGTGTTAGAATAAAGTAGATTGTCAAAGAAATTATAAAATCAGTGATAGACATCAAGCAAACATATCCCAGTTTGAAACAGCGTTTGGAGACAGTAGTAAACTTTACAATATCATGTTGAACAGAGTTAATTTGCTTTCCACTACAAGCCAGTTTGTTAGATTACAGCTGGAGAACAGCTGCTTTCAGGCTCATTATAGCTGCTTTTTTTCTCTCTGTCTCCCTCCTGCTTTCTTTCTCACTCTCACACATACATAGCTACACACACACACACACACACACACACACATACACACACACACACAGACACGAAACCTAGGACGTCTGTAATTCAGACTTGGTAGTGCCACCGGTTCGTTTATGTGTTGGCAAAATGCAATTTGACAGAGCTACCAAGATTATGTCAAAATGTTGATGAAAGCTCCAGTCACTGTTAAGCAGCAGCACTTTGTCTGTAATGGAGGCACTGAGCCAGATATCTGTGATTTCTGCAGCTTAGCGTTGTTTCCTCGCTGAACTGATTTGCACATTTGGCACACCTGCCCTTATATATCTCCAATTTCCGTTCGCTGCGCTGCTCACATGCTGTTTGTCAGACGCAAAGGAGCAGCAGCTTTCATCAGAGGCAGACCTGGGTGGTAATCTGCACCCTGCTGGTCTCGCTCCAGCACTCTCTGGTGGGCCGAGGAATGTTCCACTCCGAGGAGCTGCTTTTCAGCTCCTTGGATTCGATGTCACTTCTAATTGCACGTTGACGTTTGCGCTAATCTCATACAGACGTCTGCTGCAAGTATTTTAGCCGTGTTTAAACACCTCAACTAATGAAGCGGTCATATCAAAACAACCCTGTACATAAAAGGTTTTTTTTTAAATAGCTCAGTGCCACGGGGGAGGTGGTACATCTCAGATCCAGATAATCCTGTCCGTTAAACACTTTGACAATTTTATTAAACTGAAGTTATTCAGTAGTATATAAATCGCAGTTTGGAATAAGGAATGAAAATGAGGATAGGAATCCTTAAAATACAAAAAGAAATACATAGATATATGTGTTTTCTTTTTAAATAAAGGGATTTCAGAGCAAGTGGAGACAAGTGCAGGGACACATAGACAGCCAACAGAGATAATACAGTATGATAAAAAAAACTGAAGAATAAAACATGGGTTCAAACTGATGGGGATGTAGTAGGGAAAAAAGGGAGTCCAGAAAAAATATATTTGTATGGTGTGTGTGTGTGATCGGCATAATGTGTGTTTTCCTTTTATGTGTAAAGGAAAGAAATAAATGAAGAGGGAAAAATAGTATGCAATTAAAAAACAAATAAGTAATTAAATCATATATCATTTATCATTTATAAGTGTGTGTGTTAGGGTTTTTTTTCCCCCAAAGTTATAGTTACTTTCATATTTTGTGACTGTATGGAGATCAAATTTGCAAAATCTTCTAATCCATTAGCTGTTGACAAGGACATTTGGGATTATATAGATACAATGTTATGGATTTCCAACTTTGAAATCTGAAACATAAGGCTGTGCTGATGGATATCATCTTGAAAATATATTCCTATGTATTGCTTTACATCTCAGAGGGAGGCAGTTCTTAAGCCTGGAGCTTTCCTTTTGTTCACAATAAGAGGAAGTCAAGTCTTAAATGTGATGTATGTTACATGCCTGTGTTAAGAGGTATTTGCTGTAAAAGGAGAAAGTGTGTTTTCGAATCATTAAAGGTTTTGACAAGGAGTTGCGTTTAGGCATGTGACACCTGTTGTTTATCACAGTTTCCTATCAGGGAAGTGATTAGTCCTAATCCTCTCAGAATTAAAGTGTCAGTCCGCTCTAGCCTAAACAACCTGTCCACTCAAGTTCTTGTGAAATCTTAACAACTGGGATACATTCAGTTTATTTCTCCTAATATGCAATAATGTTGATTTTAACTGTGTTGTGTCCAATTACCAGCCGATGTTGTTTAAATTCTTGCAATAATACACATGTTATAGGACGGCTATGAAAGAGAGCGTATTGTTTTTTCAGGTGTGAGCAGGCAGAGGGTCAGATCTTGCGGTGGGGGAGGTATCTGATGATGTCAGGGAGAGTGAGGGAGTGTGTTATAAACTCAGTAATATTCTAGTTTTTTACATCACACTGAACTCTGCTTGTTTCAGTTTTTTAAGAAGTACATTCACTGATTGTGTATCACAGGTTTGCGGTTGTAAAAAAAACCATAGAAAGTAAATCATTGTAAAAAAAACCCATAGAAAGTAAATCATTAATTGTTTCTGCAGCATCAGTGTCGCACTCTAAAACGGTAACATCTGAATTCTCTTCGCTCAGTGTGGGGTGTGAGGCCTGTATCCTGCCACTCTGGACTGAGGTCTGGTCTCACTGCTGCTCTGTCAGGGAAACTCTCATCTGAACAATGGAAAGATATGTGATGTCTTAACCTCTGACAGCTTGACCCCTGACTCAACTCTCACACTGCCCTCACAGGAGAGGCCTACATCAGACTGAACAAGCTGACTGACGCTGAACACTGGTACAGAGAGTCCCTGCGAGCCAAGCCAGACCACATTCCTGCACACCTTACCTACGGCAAACTCCTGGCTATGACGGTAAGACTTTGATTGTTGTGCTATCCAAGCTTGTCCTGCCTTTAACCTACCTTTTGTGTTCGGGCCAAATTTGACCTGTTTCAAGTTTGTATTTATTGGAACAAGGCTTCACAACAGCTATACACATGTTTCAGTATTTAATTGCATTTGTACGGTCTCTAAAAAACAGTGTGTGGTATTCTGGATCAAATCTGAAGGTAAATGTGTTCTTGGACCACAGAAAAAAAAAAAAGCAATTGTAGATTGTGTGGTTATGAATGGATAACAAGTTAGGAATGAGATAAAACACTATGTTGGGTTAAAATAATTGTTTTTGGAGTGTTTTGTGACAACAACAAAAAAAGGTCAAATTTGACCTGCCAACTCAAAAGGTACACGCCCCTTTCTAACACAATATGAGGGTTAAGGAGAGACTAAGTTACACAAGTTATAAGTTGACTATTTCTGCCGTTCGACAGTGTCGTCTGACTTGTTACCCTGGACCAATTATCATTCTCTACCTGTACTCTCAGCTCTTTTCCATTTCTTTTTTAATACACTCTCTTTCACCTCCACTGTTTTTTCATCAGTTCTCTCCAGCTCTTTACTGGTGGTCGTAATGTCTTCCTGAAATCTCTACAGTTAATCAATAGAGTGTGGGTGAGCGAGAGGGAAAAGATTGGAAAAGAGTAAGCATGAGAGAACAACGCCAGAAGCTTGTCACGTTGTGTATCTCAAGATGCTCCTGTCTGACACAGGAATAGAACTTCCTGATTACAAACCTAGTCCTGGCTGCCCCTTTTTTGGTCCGTGTAACTAGGTCTTACAAACTAGCTCAAAAAGCTGCATTCGCAACTTTAAGCTAAGAGCAAAACAGATTTCAGGCCTTAGCCATGTTTGCAACATTGCTCTTCAGGATAGAGAATTGAAATCACTGAACACTTTAAAGAAAGAAATTGACGTCTGCCCTGCATTTTTCCAGGACAGAGATAACATCCTCTCAGGGTCACACAGCTGACCTGGGTTTCAACAACCAAAGAAAATGGCATTTGTGTGGAAAGGTCTCACGGGCAGAAGCAGTTTCCAGTGTCACCGGGTTTCAAATATAAAGCTACTGCCAGCATCTGGTTAGCACTTAGCACTTGAAAAAGCTAACTTGGCTCTGTCTGAAAAAAAAAATCCACCAACAAGCATCTCTAAAGCTCTCAACAATTGACACGTTGTAGCTCATTTGTTTAATGTGTACAAAACCCAAAGTGTAAAAATGACAGACTATTTCTTGGCCAGACTCAGTAACATCTGGCACATGGCTTGTTCACTTGTTTGCTGAGAGTCAGTTGAGAAGATTAATACCGCCCCCAAGTCTGTAGGGTAAATGTGAAGCTGGAGCCAGGACACACTTAGCTTAGCATTAAGACTGGATTAAAGGGATAACAGCTCTGTCTAAAGCTTACAAACATCTCACTGATTAACACAATATATACAGTGTATATATATATAATATAGATATATATATATATATATATATATATATATATATATATATATATATATATATAAAAAAAATATGTGTACACTAGACATATATATATATATCTATATATATATATATATATATATATAGATAGATATATATATAGATATATAGATATATATATAGATATATATGTATGTATATATATATATGTAATGATTTTATATATACAGTATATATCTATATATAAATATGTGTACACTAGACATTACAAACATTACATTATATATAGATATAGATATATATATATATATATATATATATATAGATATAGATATAGATATAGATATATATATATATCTATATATCTATAGATATATAGATATATATATACCGTTTGTAATGATTTAATATATACACTAAATCCATACAAAGGTGGCTGGTGCTGTTAGACAAATTTTGCTGCCTTTGGACAGCTGTTTCCTCTATTTTCCAGTATTTGTGCTAATATAGGTTATTATGTTGGTGGTGGTAGCTTCATATTTACCGTACAGACATTAGAGTGGTTTAAATCATTTCATCTAACTCTAAGTTTGACAATGAAATGTCAAACTATTAATTTAATCTGATAATCGTGTTAATTCTTCCTCATGGTTGTCAAATATTTGGGCTCAATAATGCCATTACATAGGGTATCCTCTGTGGAGTAGTCTTACGGTTGTACATCATTTCGTGTTTAAATCAAATTGAGCTACTGCACCATACTAGATTGATTTTCCTACCCGTAGTCAGACTGATGATCATCTTAAAGAATGGTTCAGCTGACACCACAGATATAAGTCGCTTGTTAAGATGACATGAATTCCTCTCTGTGAGCGAGGAGGATCGACGGGAACAACACAATTCTTTAGAGGAGAGTGTTAAGACTTGGTGAAGTGGGCTCAGGGAAGAATTCAGTGGGCCGTGAAGAGAAAATCATTTTATATAAGAAAGTGTTATTGATTTTGGAGTAAAGTAGAGCTCAAACCTGCAGGGATAAATTTCTGTAGATATGTGACCATGATGGATGGTAAAGGATGCCATCAGAGGAGGGAACTCTTTATCCCTGAGAAAAATATTGAAATGTGTCTCAATGTTTCTACCGATGAATTTGAAGTAAGGGCAACCATCAGACTTGAAATTAGCATATGAGACCATATAAACGTATTAGAATAGTTTTTACTTGCGTAATAAATCAATTGAGAAATAGGGTCATTTTCTCATAGATTTCTATACAATCAGATTTCTTTTTCCAACCAGTGGAGTCGCCCCCCTGATTGGCTGTTGCAAAGAATGCAGGTTTAAGGCACTACCGATTTGGCTTCACTTTTCAGACCCAGAGGTTGCTGCTTGGGCACGGTGTAATGTATTTTTTTCCTGTTTGGCTGTTTATTGCTTCTGGGCCCGATGACAACAGCATTTAACTGTGATCAAAACCAGTCCAGGAAGTTAACCAGCCCACCAGCCCCCTGCTTCTTTCATCCCCTACCTCCGCGCTCCCTATGGCACCACTGCGAGTGATGAAGACGCTTCAGATACTGTCAGGGGTTTTTAGGTTCAGATCCCTGCGGGGGAGGTGGAGAGATAATGCTTGGCAGCAGGGTCAGAGAAGGGTGAGAGGAGGACGCTGGAGCTAGCTGAGCTTGTAGCTGAGGCGCAGAGAGTTGCTGTGATTTGTGGATTTTGTGAGGACAAAATAAGGGAGGAAGGGAGAGTTAATAACCCGATCAGTATCGTGTCCCCCTACTGCGCTGACCCCTCCACACCTCCGCTGACAACTACGGGAGATCGGTATGTGATTTGGGCTCACTGTAGCCTACACATCGCAGGTCAGAGATGGACACGGCCGCCCTGATGCTTGCAATATTAGATTCAGTCATCTACTTGTCATTTCCTCAGCTAATATGATACAGGCTTCATTCATAATCACCTCGGCATCAACAGAGCTAGAGCTACATCTGCAGTTTATCTGATGGTATCAGGAGATTTGAGGTGTGAGGCACGCACCAATAAGCTCAGCATGTGTGTGACAAAAGGGAGGATATTGTATCCACACAATGAGCCGACTAGAATGAGAAGTGGATATATTTAATGGAAAGTGTGGTTTGAAGGGTGGTTGGCATTTTGTTATTGACTTCCCATATTATTTTTGTCTTTTCAGCCCCCCTCCCAAAGCTAGTAGCCCTAAAGTGCTTTCAAATCAACAAAAAGGGAGTGTTGTCATGTCAGGAAATGTGGAAAGTGAGTGACAGCAAGCAGACTGTGGCTTTCATTGATTTGTATTGAATAGAGTGCCCTCCATTAGCACTCATGTCACATACAGTAGTTATTATTGTTTTTTGCCAGTTTATAATAGTTTTACTTTAGGAAGAGAAATCCTGTTTTGCAAAGAAATAACTAAACATGCATTTCCATTCTGACAGTTGAGTGAGAACAATCTAGTTTACCTTCATGATCCCTCAGCCCAGAACAGGTTTATCTTACTAATCCACATGCCAACACGGTAAACTAAGATGCATTGTGAACATGATAAATGTTTTACCTGCATGTTAGCATTGTCATTGTGAGCATGTTAACGTGCTGACTTTAGCTTTTAGCACCACTGTAGACTCTTTAAAAACCCAACCCAACTGATGGGCTAAACTTAGGACCCTGACCCAAGAACCTGAACCTATATTTTTGCTTTAATTCATCTTTTCATTACTGACAGGTAGTCTGCCAGGCAACACATGTGCAACACATTGGCTATATATTTTTTTCCGAGGAAGAAAAAGAATTGGCACAGTCAGAGAGAGGAAGAGAGACATTTCAGATAAATTACATTTGACAATAAATAAGCCTGATCGTGATAAAGGTTGGGTAGCACAAACCTTTCATGAAAGAAGAAATGTTGAAGAAAGAGTCACATGATAATTACTTTCACCTTGCACCTGAGCAGTGTTGGTCATGTTGGGCAAGTGGTGGATTAGTTAACTCACATTGAGTTGGAAGCACTGCCACTATTGACTTGACATTTACAAGCACATTGAGCATCGGTGCTCGTTGGGTTTCATGATATTAATACAGGTGAGCCAAATGCGTTATAATTCTGAATTTTTAAGATGAAAGAGAATGCAGTTGACTGTTTGAAGGGGTTCAACATTAAAGTAATATAACAAGTAGCTTAACAAATTGCCTCTCTAGGGATTAATAAGAACTGTAATAACATTGCAGTAATGAAGAATGGAGCAACTTCTTACTTCTTTAAGGTCCAAACCCTAACTGGCACATATCTTACTCTGGGCATGGTACATTATCTATTTATGTACTTAGACGTGTCATAATATAAATCCTCCATCCACTCACAACTGCATCTCATTTCAATGTGTGAAAACTTAATTCTGAGGTTTAACAAACATATGTAGTCCTCTGTTATTATAATACCAGCTGGCCTTCAAACATACACATTCCTACATCTGTGAATATGAGTATAATAATACACAGAGAGGATGCTTTTCAGACCTGAACAGTGATCGCTACTTGGACACCATCGACTCCATTCAACATATACTTAGCACTGGCTTATTTTTCCGCAACATCAAGGGAAACTCCACTCAGATATTTACATTAGAAAATTATGTATTTATTGAATCTACAGCTCACTGAAAATATGTACGCTTGACTAAGTATATGTCATTAGTGCTACACTGTACTGATTGGATTTGAGCCCATTCTTCTATTTGACTAAACTGAGGCAATTTTCCGTAGTTCATATACATTATTTCTTTCTGGTATATGCAATCTTTATTTGATCCTCCTTCATCTTTTAAAAAAAATACTTTTAATATTCCAGTATTTAACATTAATATACATTTACTTCCATATGGCGCTGTTCATACTTATAACATTCCTACAATGTTTATGTATTTTAGAGAAGTGAAGAAAGAAATAATAATAATATTAGAAAAGTAGAGACAATCAAAAAATGAAGAAATAGAGAAAATAATAATAAGGAAAATATAAAGAAGGAAAAACTGGAGAGCAATAATAAATAAAGAAATACAAATAAAGTAGGCTAGTATGCATGCATATACATACTGTATATAAGTATACTGTATATATACACATGCATACATACATGGATATATACACACATACACATCTGTACACACCTATACAAGAAAAAAATGGACTCCTTCAATATATGTTAACAGTGAACCTCATATTCAATTCATTTTTTCCACCTTTTCAAATATTCTTGTTCTTGGTTTGTGATGCTATAGGTTATGTTTTCCATTCCTAAAATGCTGTTTACATTTAATTTCCAGTTGATAAATGAAGGTGAAGTAGGTTTTAGCTTATTATATGTTTCAAAGTTGCCATTCTAAGTATCCTCTGTAGGTATCTGTATATTTTGTATATTAGTTCAGATTGTGGTATCCTCTTTAATCTTTTCTGACAATTTAGTATTTTACCGCAAGCCTTGGCACAGCTCCAATTCAACAATGCATGTTTTATTCATGCAAAGGCAAATATTTTAGTGAAACGCACACTATTAGCTGCATTGTTAATGCTAAAACATCAGCCTTTATAGATGACTGCACTTTGTTAATTGTTGATCAGATGGCATCTGGTGCCCAATTGGGAGCAGGGATGTGTCAAAGTCCCAGCTGGCACGACTATTGGCCAGCTGCGCTGCTCAGTTTGAGCTGTGATTGGTTACGTGTCACAGTCTAAAGGAGCTGAGGGAGCTCTGGAGGTCCACAGGGCTTCAGTGATGCTTTTCCTCGTTGGGCTATGCTCACCCTCCCAGTATGGATTCTTTCATCTCTATAAAGGCTGGGACAACACACAGATAAAAAAAAACCTGTATGTGTGTGTGTGTGTGCCATGCTCCTCTGTGAACCTGTGTGAACTGAAAGATCCCTATAGATGTATGACCGCCCTCACCGTTTCACCCTCTCGCTCCATTTCCAGACGCTGCTCTCTGTCTTGTTTCCTAGCAGCCAGGCCACACACACACCGGCAAGCTGTGGTTATGCTCTGGAAGTGTTATTTGCACAGATAAAAGTGTGTAATGAACAAGCCTTTGCCCCTGCCTGGTGCGCTGTGCCAAGCATGACAGTGTGTACTCTGACAGGATGACACATGAGCTTAAAAGAATAACACTTGCGGTCCATGTGTTTCGTGTCTATTTATTAAGATTTATTGTTAAAGTGGGTCTGCGGTTTGGAGAGGAACATTAGGTATACACAAAGGTATTTTTGGCTGTTGAGCTGAGTGCGGTATTTTTATAATGAGTAGTTTTGAGGAGCAGTTGAAACAATAATGACACTGTTTAATCCGTCTCTCTCAGGGGCAGAAAACAGAAGCGGAGAGGTACTTCCTGAAGGCCATCCAACTCGATCCCGCAAAAGGCAACTGCTACATGCATTATGGTAAGCATAGATATCTTTTTTCAACTTTGATTTGACATATCCTGCCATTATTCTTACATTCTCAAATATTATATGTGTCAATTTAACACGTACATGCTGCACTTGTGTGCACAAAGGCAGGAACTTCCACACCTTGGCTTGTTGTTGTTCGGACAACGCTGTTGACTGACACCTCTGCCCCTCATCAGCCTCTGTGTCAGTCTGTTCGTGTTTAGTGAAAAATCACAACAATATAAGATTATTTCCTCAGATTGTTCTCTTTGATTTGATGGAAATGTGGATCGTGACAATTGCGGCGTCTCTCTTGTCCTCCATGTTTTCGATGTGACTCACACATGGCAGCGGTACCTCTCAGATTTAATTACTTCCATTGTGAGGTTGAGTTTGAATAAGCTGAAAAGTTAATTGCCTCCTTTATTTTAAAAGCCTTTAAAACCTAGTCTGTCTGAAACGGCAGTTTATGATGAAGTGATGTATCAGCTCGCCATCATTGCACCAGCTTGTGGGTGACATTTAAAGTGATCAATACACCAGGTTCATGGTGGATTTTTGCATTTTCTTGAATCACTGTGTGGTGTCTAAGTTGTCACCTTTAAAGGTGAAGAACTTTGCTTAAAGTGAGATGAACTGTATTGATCCTGTGTCATTGCAGAGGCAAATAACAGGATATAGATAGACATGCAATTGATAAATGATTAAAGGTGGAGCACTCACATTATTATTCTATAAGTTTACAGATTCATATGCTAACAAAAGAAAGAAAGAAAAAACCACAAAAAGTTTATATGTATAGAGCTGGGCGATAAATCAATTTTATTAAAAAATCTGAATTTATGGTTGTGGATGATGTTTAAAAATGAAAATCAATTTCACTTTAACTTTGGTAATTACAGTGCGGAACCACGACTGCTTCCATGAGCTGGTTTTTGATAACAATGAATAAACATTATACAAAATCCATGCCCAAAACCTAATTTAAACATACACGTACCCCCCCCACACACACACACACGCACAAACACACACACACCCCGAGGGGGCAAATACAAGTAAGAAGTTGTCTGTATACACTGCTTTATTAGATGTATAAAAATATAGCAGGACACTGGCAATTATTACTGCAGAGGCTGTCTTTCCTTTTAATTCACATAGATGTGCATCATCATAAACCCTCCATAACTGCAGAGGTGTTTGTAACCTGGAGCTATTTTACACTCAGTCTCACTTTACATCTGTGTCTCACCTCAAGCCTGTACTCACGGCTTCAGTTTCATGCACGGTTATTAAGGAAAATATGCTCAGGTTCACATAGTGGTTTAGCATCCTGGTAAAGTAGTGGGGCTAAGCAAAGTCAACAGGGTATTAATTCCTCTCTAAACCTGGCCCTTAGCCAAGGGGTCCACCCTCGGTTCACGGCCTTGTCAGGCTTCAACGATCCCATCTCATTCTGCAGGGAAGGTCGACTCCAAAACGCGGCCGCACCCGTAATAAGAGGCAAACCTTCTGCGAGAAACATTTTCATCCTAAAGAAACAGATCTATCAAGGTCGGCTAGTCTGAACAAATGGGTCTGAGAGATGGCCAAAGAGTGATGGTATGTTGCGCTCATATCTAGTGTTTCAGCATATTATTTCAGGGGCAGACCAGGCTGTCCCTCTACCAGGGCCAAAAGCAACACTGGCAGACTGTGTATCCCACTGTGCCTCTGTGGGGATCCCTCAGCGTTTTAACAGCACTGCTGTTTTCTTCTGCCCTGCCAGGTCAGTTTTTGTTGGAAGAGTCGCGGCTTGCTGGAAGCGGCGGAGATGGCAGAGGAAGCCGCACGCCTGGACAGCGGGGAGTTTGATGTGGTCTTCAGTGCAGCCCACATGCTCAGGTGAGTGTTTGATTGGAATGACTCTGTTTCTCAGGATTTCCATAGCCCCAGCACATGCACAAAGACACTGTAAGTATTTCATTCTATGTAGATGGGATGGGTGGGCCACAGTTTTCCACGGCTGAGTAGAAAGGAGTCTGTGTATAAGAGAGGGAGGTCTACTGTCTGCACGGTTTATCCAGGGGCTTACACTACCCCTCAGCCAATGTGATTTATTTGGCTGTACTTTGTAATCCTCTTTTCTCGCTGCACTGCCAGCCTGAAAGCTGCTGGTTTTGTCTTTGCGTGCTGTGCAGCTATGTATCTTCATATGCTCTCTCTATACTCCTCTCTCCCTCTGCCTGTCCTGGCTCATACTTGAAAGTTTGCTTCCAAATCAGTGCAAGGTTCAGTTGATGAGCCTAAGCGGTAAATCTTTAGCAGCCCACAAGCTGTTGTGTTTCTGAACACAAGCCATGAGTGGAAATTTGTAAATACAGCCATGTGCCAATTTACAGTATGCTGCCCCACTGACTGAATAAACCTACAGAATTATACAGTATGACCCAGTGTAAAGATTTCCTTCTTTAAACACATCAAGGGTAACGCTTCTAACTCTCGTTCTTGACGAGAGTTATGTCAGAAATCCGATACTACTCTCATGAAGCTACAGCCAGCAGCTGGTTAGCTTATGCCGCATTTCCACTGCGTGGTACGGCACAGCTCTACAATTATCATCTCACTCTATTTTGGTTTTTCATAATCAAAGTTGTCAAAAGTTGGCAATGGTACCTGGCACCACCTCGGTCGAGGTTTCAACTGAGCTGGGCCGATAACTGATTGGTCAGAGAGGATCATCACTAGCGCAACACGGTGTCCCGATCCAATCCGCCAAAAGCCACAGTCTATAGCGACCGCAGTTTTATTATTCAATCGCAAAACTACGCCATACATAGTTTCGCGTTGAAGATGATGTTTCAACAGTTTCACGCAGCAATCAGCTGAGAATCTGGTTTCCACTGATGGGGTACTATCTGCAGTGAAAAACGAAATAGAAAAAAGGACATGGTACCAAAAGTGAGTTGAGCCGAGGCAAACCATGCAGTGGAAATTAGGCTTTAGCTCGCTCAAAGACCGGAAGCAGGGAGAAACAGCTTGCTTGCCTCTATATAAACGTTGCAAAAATGTGCCTACCCACATGTCCAGTGCTCACCAATAGGTTTATAGGTTAATAACTTGTTGGTTAAAGCCATATAAAAACCTAAATGTAAAAACGACATGTTGAGGTGGAGACTCCAGGGGGTTACTGCGCCCAGCCAAGAAACAGCTCAGAATATGCAGCTTTTATGTCGTTCTGACAGAAATTACGAGCAACCCAGTCAGAAAAACAGTTCATGTCAACCTCCTAGTTAGGAGTTTCTGACTGT
Source organism: Cottoperca gobio (assembly GCF_900634415.1). Lineage (NCBI taxonomy): Eukaryota > Metazoa > Chordata > Actinopteri > Perciformes > Bovichtidae > Cottoperca > Cottoperca gobio. The sequence continues at coordinate 8,452,949 of NC_041360.1, read as the reverse complement.
GACAATGTTGTCAGCAAACCTAGGGCAAATTGGCTGCAAAGACACCACGGCAGTAACATCTAAATAAAATCCAATATGACACTGATACAATCTATTCAGCTGGGGAGCTAGACACTGCTTCAAACAGATTTGACTTTTTACTAAACTGCTTCAAAGTCATAAAACAGAAAATACATCGTCTTTAGGCTACATAAATGATGGAATAATGTGAATATTGCATGAACACCAAACATGAATAAGGATTTTCTTGTTCTTCTCATTCCTCTAATATCGCATGACGGCAGCCCCTGCCTGTACAACCAACTGTCAATTTTGGTACGGTACGGAACAAATGAGACATAACATGTTAATTAGTGAGATGTAAAGCTGCTGTGGGTGGATGTTGTATCTTTAGACAGAGCCAGGTAGCTATCTCCATTCTTTATGCTAAGATAAACTAACACCCACTAGCTGTAGCTTCACATTTAGCATACAGTCACAAGAGTGGTACATTATCAGTCTTCACATGTACAGTAACTCTTGGCAAGAGTTACCTAAAATGTCTATTCTTACAGAACCATTAACCCATGTCTTGAATCACCAGATTTTGCTGTTGCTTCAGAGTACAGCGCTACTACATAGCTCTATGTAAGATTCTTACCCAGCTGTTTTATGCATAGCCCCCCCCCCCCCTCCCCAATATGATCACGCAGGATCTTCACCACCAGCAGCTCTCATTATTGAGAGCCTCTTCCAGGGTCTAGACCCCTGGCAGCTAAAAAGAGCTTCAAGCAGTGCTCAGGCTGAACTTTTCTCCGCCTGCTTGGCATGGGGTCTTACTCCTCCACAGTTCATGTTCTTTATATGTTTGTCTTGGACGCAGACGTGGAAAGGCCCTCGGTTGGTGGGGACACAAGTGAATCTACACGGGTGAAGGGAAGAGATTAAAAGGAGGGCCAGACACTCTCAGACGTGCAAATGTCTTTTATTGCCCTCCTGAGCCCTTGGTTTTTTTAAACCATTTTGTTTCCCAACTGATCATTTCCTTCTGCCTCCTTTGAACAATTCTTATGTTATGTATTTTTTGCAAACTAACTTTTAATGTGTCAAATCTCAGTGAAAGCCAAAAATTACACTGTCTCATCATATAGTACGGTAGTGTTAAATCTGTATATTCAGACATTCAGAGGAAAGCGAATCCTTAAAAGACACACTCAAGCACTCATAGTTTACCTCATTGATTCCCTTTCGAACCATGTCTCTTAACTAATAATATAATCCACCATACCTATAGATTACTAGCATGTCATGATGTTGGGTAGGCCCATTTGTGTATATTTGGCTGTTCAATATTCCAAAAATCATATAAATTAAAATGGATAACCTTATAATGGTAATAAAAATAATAAATTGGTAGCAAGTTACATTATATATACTGCACATACAGTACTACCCTTAGGGAAGATGTCTGTTCAGTGTAGCATTAAAAAAAAAAAATGTAATTCAGTGCTCGAGACAGATGGGACGTCTGCGGTTTATGCACAGATATCTGGCTGTTGTTAAAAATGCAATTTGTTCATTCAGTCATTAGTATCCAACAATGTCACGCTTGTGAGCAGTACTGTCAGTGCTGTGATTTGTGCCTGTCTGGTGTTAATACACCATCCAGACAACAAGATGTCAGGGTAAAGAGATCAGTGGTTGAGTTGCTGACTTGAAATATGTTAGTATTTTTTTCCTCCAGTGATTTTTTTTCTTCATTCCTACTCCATTTTCCCATCCTTCTCTTTACTCCTGTGCTCTTGTAGCCTCACACTGACTCTTCCTCGGGTTTAAACCCAGCCAGTGGTTTACATACTTGGCCTCCGTTGTCTTCTGCCCTCTCAGAACCCGCAGTCAGACAGCCCTAGGAGGTCTAACTGCCCCTTTGGTCATGGTGTGGCAGTTCTCCAGTTCTCCTCTGATAATGTTTATAAATGTGATAATGATATTATATAATTTGATTTGTGCTTTTTTCCCCTCAAGATTATGCTTTCTAAATAGTATGCTGGCAAGCAAGCATATGGTTGTGGTTGGACGGGAAACCCACATTTATAATCTCGGGACAAATTCAGCAACTCGAGTCGGTGTCTGGATCGCCTTTGGAATGTAAAATGCTTTTTTGGAACAGAGCTGGAAGAATACAGTTGTACTAAAATAAATAAACAGCAGCGGCATGTTCTTCTTGTATTTCTGAAGTATGCAACATGATAACATGTAGGATAACTTCTTCGAAATCAAAGTTACACAAAATACACTGTGCATGGTATCATGGTAGTATGACTCTAGGGATGGCATTGTTGGTTAGTCCACCACTTCGGTCACAAATTGAAATATCTCAACAACTATCTGAAAGATTACTTTGAAAGTTTGCGCAGACATTCATAGGATGTTCAGAGGTTCCCAGAGGATGGATCCTACTGATTTTGGGGATCCCCTGACATAAAAGCCACCGTGAGGTTGATATATGTGGTTTCAAGTGAAATGTCTCAACCAAAATACTTGACCAAATAATGAAACTCCCATCAGTCTAAGCTGTGCAATGTATTTAGCCCTAATTAGCTAATATTAGCATGCTAACACACTGAGCTAAGATTTTGAGTATGATAAACATTGTACCTGCTTAACATCAGCATGTAAGCATGTTGCTGTTCCAGACAACTCGGAGGTCTGAATTTTCCCAATTGGAGTTTCCACCTTCTGACCTCCAAGCGTTTCAGGTGTATGACACCAAACGTAAACAAAAACTATGGCTGACTATGACAAATTAATTTGTTGGCAAGTGTACACACAAATGAACTCTCAGCAATGCGGCGTCAACTTTTGTTTTGCCATTTCTTTTACGTTTTCCTGATAAACCTTTGTGCAGAGAAGATAACATTTACAGATTGTTTACCATAACCAGCTACCGAATTGCATTGGCAACCTATTTTGACATCAATCTACATTTCAGAACAGGTTTTACAATATGATCGTGTGTAATATTTTACTTAAATACAGCAAATATACTCTGTTGCCTTTTAGTTAATGGTTTACCATTTACAATGTGCTTCCATTGTTGTGTGACGTCAGACAGCTGCTTATTCATGAGTTTTCAAGTAGGAACTCCGAGTTTTTCCAGAGTAGGAGGTCCGAAGTTTCCTGGTACTGAGTTGTCTGGAACGCAGCATTGGTCTCACAGAGCTGTTAGCATGGCTATGGACTGCAGATAACTGATCTCTTGGATTGGCACTTAACTAGTGTTCAAATATCAAATGTCTTTTGTTGGTGGTAATTAGTTTTAAATGTCCGTTTCTTGACTTGACTTAAAACTTGTCACTATTTCTGTGAATGTGATATTTCACCCGAGACCCAAGAAATAATTGTTCTATATGTAACTGCATTGCAACAAACATTAATTGCCTCCTAATTGATCAGTGAAGAATAAAAAAGTAAGTAGAAGTATGAGGAAAAAGAAGTTAGAACACATAAGACAGTTTTAACCAAACATTACTACTTTATGTTTAGTTAGGCCACAAGTCTGGTAATCCTAAAAGTAAAATCTCTGCCTTTTATCTGGAGCCATATGGATGATGATCCCTTAATAGACCCCGACAGCCAAAATGAAACTGTGGTTCCAACAGCCTTGCTTTCTTTGATCATTACGACTTAAGGGGCTCCACAGCTCAGACTCTGTCCTTGACTTTGTCAAAGTTAAATTGTTTGCAATTGTTACCATCAGTGAAAAACATGCAGCTGTGGACCATAAAGGTGCTTTCTGAGATAGCAGAGTATTAATAACAGGAAAGGCCTAGTTGTGACAGAGGAGCCACACGTTTGTGTATAACAGTAGGCAGAGCAGGAGGCTATGAAAGAAGATGCATATTATAATATGGGACATCCTGTCTTGACTGCAGGTTTTATGTCCTCAGGAACAAAATATTTCTGGTTCCAGGGAGTCATGCTGATAAGCCATCTGTCTCAAAAATCATTTTTGTCGCAGTGTGGCATATGCAGCATATTATGTTGCATCTGCGCCATCTACTCTTCTGTCCTGGTTGTTATGATAATATGATTAAATTAGTTTGTGTTTCTACGCTGTTTGCATTCCTTCAGTGTCTCAGTATCCATCCCATATGTCAAATCACAATCTCCCCCACCAGCTGTAAACAGAAATGTAAAGGGAATATTAATGATCAGCCTTGGCTTGATGGTTTCTTCAAGTTCCCAATAAGCCAAATGTCCTGATCTTAAGGTTCAATTAAAGCAGAAAGTGCTTGCTGTACTCTGGTCAGCACAGATGTTAACAAGTGAAAGAAGCTATCGAACGAGAAACCTACAGGCGATTGGATCGGCTTTTCTTATCCCTCATGCTCTTCCCTCCTGTTATTTTCTCAGTGACCCCTGAGTGCCAGTAAACACGCTGGGGTTCAAGGCCTCATCCGAAGCCAGGAGCAATAAAGATGAGTAATGACTGCTTCTCTCTGTTTTCCTTTTGCAGACAAGCCAGTCTAAACGAGGCAGCCGAGAAGTATTACGGACAAGCGGCGAGCCTGAGACCCAATGTGAGTACAACAACAACTAGCTAATCATCCAGATTACTAGTTACCTTGATTGACAGTGTGCAATCACAGTCTGGGTAGCTTTCCAATATCATGACTGCCCGGTCTGCCTTGTCACAACGGCTTTCATTGTCAGTGGGTCTCAGAAAAATGAGAGCTTGGTTTTTACTAAGTTCAGAGGTTTGTTTGCGTAGCATCCATCACCGGCTTCAAAGGACGAGCCAGGGTAAGTAGATTGAAAAGAATAATGATAACAACACTCAGTCAGGGGATTTTGACATCTTGAAAATGAATGGGGTCCAGTCTTTGAGAGCTTTGGCACAAGGGGTCGAGTTGTTTAAGTGAGGGCCTCCGAGGGAGCAAAATATGTTTTCCATGTGCTCACCCTGTTTGTTCCTGTGTCTTGATTAGAAGTAATCAGTTCAGGATTAATGATCAAAATATATCTGGACACTGTTATATAGACAATAAAGTTTGATTGTGCGAGCACACAAGCCCCAGTATCATATATACAAACACTGACAAACAAAATGTTGAGTATAACAAAAGGATACAATTTGAGATTTCCACTGAAACCATGAAATTGAGCTTTGTTTTTCTCTGTTCTGATGTGGCGTTCAACTTTTTCCAAAGAATTGTATATTTTTCACATCTAATTAAACCCAGATGTAAGACAAATATTTGTTCTCATTGCTTCAGTTCAAAGCATACATAAATAATGTAAGACAACCATAGAGGTTAAGGTGAATTGTGGCAGTGGTTCCGCTAATTCTCTTTTATAAGCAGCACAAACTCCTGCTGTGCTGTGAGGAAGCTCTCACATCCAAACTCTTAGCAGGTGAAGAAAGGTTTGGAAATCTTAAAAGATTTTTGTTGAAAATGTGGAACTCATCTAGAGAAAGAGCCTAATCAAGCCTGTTTCTCGGAGGATATACGGTATATGCTTTGTCCAACAACATAAGATATTGGTTGGTTATGGTTTTTCATACATTCATTTTCTTTACCTGCCTATCCCTTCAAGGGTCATAGCATGCAATGAGTGAGAGGCAGGGTAAACTTAGGTCACCAGTCTGGGCTAACACAGACGACAGTGGGAGTAAAAACGTACTGAGGATCTTTGTGTTCCTTACAGTTCTATTTCAGGGCAAGATCCATGTAATTATACATGACTGCTTCTTGGCATCTGTAATCGTACAAACACGCATGATGCCCACATCCAAACACAGAGGCACTTTCTTTGCCCCTACTTGGTCCATTTTGCTTGGATGCCTTTTGCCATTTGTATTGCTTACAGCTGAGGCACAATTATAATTTAGCATCTTCATCCATCTTTCTTACTATTATCTTTTGTTCTTTCCGATGCGACTTGACTTAAGCCATGTCCCCCTGTCCATCTTCATTTGTCGTTTCATGCTTTACTGCGGCTTGACTCTTCACTCTCCAAAGGCACTGGTGTTTTATATTAAGCACATATGTTTGCTCGCTCTGAGTGAGAGAGGACAATTCCCTCCATTCAAAGGATTTAGTCCCTTAGTCCTACAATTCCCCCTATCGAGACGAGCTAAATCTCAGAGGATGCTTGGTTTGCTTTGGTCGATCTCTGCACCCTATGACATCTTTCCTTTTCCCATTTCATGCACATATTCTTAACCCAAATGCCAATCTAAAGTCATTACGGTCAGGTCATTCCCCGACCTAGTCTCCCTTTTTACTCTCACAGCCTTTACAGCATATGTTGCTTTATGGTCTAGGCTAATATGCTCCACATCTGGCTGGGCCTCTGCTGCTACATGCCAGTTTTGGAAAGGGTAGTCTGGCAGAGAGGTTGCAGAGCTGCAGGAAATTAGGAAAAAATGAAAGCTTTGGACAAGAGAACGTTTTGCAGAGTGTTGCAAGTGTTGCAAGGGTGAAGAAGAATGCAGGAGTAGGGTTATAAATCACACAAGTCTTAGCTGTATGAAGTAGGGGGAGAAAGGCTTTGGTGAGGAAAGCTGGGAGCCTATAGAGGAGAGTGAAAGAAGGAAACTAAACTCAGGAATTGATAAGCCTGCATGGACGGAGAAGAAAATATCTTTTGAGCTAACCTGAGAAGTAAACCAGGAATCAGTTAATTTTCAGAAGTCCATTTTAGAATGATGGTTACACATCTTCACCAACCTCTCATCCATCTAAAACCTACTCTTTTCTGTACAAAAAACATATTAAAGCCTTGCTCGTTATCTGCTTTTCTAATGTCAATCCCTTTTATTATGTGCACATTCACTATGTTGCCATGGGCACAAAAGAATGATACTAGAAGCTTGAATCGTCACTGAAACATTCCTGCGTACGTTTTCCAGCCATCAAATCCACACATGTGATTAGATGTACAGTTGTTGTTTCTCCCCACGGCAAGCGGGTAATGAGTTGATCTTTGTCATTCTTTCATTCACTGACATTTATTCACGTTACCATGTTACCATGCTACCATGTTAGTCTTGATATCTTGTGAACTGACTGATATCTTACAGACTGAGGCCAATGGCCTAATTTCCACTTGGAGTGGCAGGCTGACTTTTTGTTCAGTTTGATTCATTCCCTAAAAGACTCTCCTCTTACTGCCCAGGTGCCAAAATCCAGTTGGGAGAAGAGCTCTGAGTTGATGAGAATGTTAAAATACTCATCTTAAGTTAGATTCGCTCATAGCATGTAAGCTTTACAAGCATTAGCGAGTGATTTTCAGACTTCTTTTGCCCCTGCTTTTTTGGACTTTTTTGAACAAGTCCTTTCTTCTTGGTGGTGATTGTTTGGGCCACATGCAGCGTGTGAAGATGCCTGCAGACAGGTCAGGTCTGAAAAAATGTCCCTCAACTCACATTTTGGGTAAAATAAATAAATAAATTCAATAGATAATTATTAAAAAAAAGACTAAAATAATCAGAGATAATGCCGTAAAAGACATTGCTCTTAAATATATAAATTAAACATTGGTTTCAAGGGTTCATTCTTGACATTTGAAATGGTAGTTTGCCTTTTTTGTCCAACTGTTTTGTTTTGTTATAATGTATACTGTATATATAAAAATCAATCAAGACAATTATAGGCTGTGGAAATATTTTGGAATACTAAAAGTATTATGTAATCATCATTTATTCTGGTGAAGAATGATCATAATGGCCCACCACTTGTGAAACCAAACCTACGGCCTTGTTTGAGGCTAAGTGGTAATGGCAATTCACTTGATCCTCACCAGCTCCACAAAATAGCATTAACACTGATTTGCAAATATACACCTACTTTTCACCTCCATGTTGTGGATACAGTCTTTGTGTGTGGCCTCTTCACTGTCACTTTCAACTATGTCCATATGTATAAACAGTTATGTATTTTGGCTAGCATTATTCTCAGTAGTTAAAATCCCCTAACTTGCAAATTGATCCCACAGCGTTATTTCGTGGTTTGACCTTCAAATGGTAGGTCAAACAGAAGGTAATTTATTGCGCAAACACCCTCTGAATTAACCCAACCATTAAAGTCAAGAACTCTGGCTGCTCCTGTGAACATTAATTGTAACATAGAGAGACATTTTTGTTTTACTATTGGGATTAATGTAATTACACAATATAAAGCAAGTATAGGGAATTGGTATCTAGTTAATTTAATACTCCATATTTGCAGTTAGTAAGCAACAGTAGAAGTGTTGGTCATGCCTGTACTTTGGCCAAGGCATGTGTAGCATGTTTTATGCGTGGAGGATAATGTGGCTCCTCTCTAAGGGACAATAGGGTTATTCCAGAGTCTCTTTGATTTATTCACCAATTTAATTCTCCCTATGAGAAAAGCAACGCTATTGGACATATTGTTCCCATTGAAATTCTCATGCTTGCAGCATCACTCATCCCAGCTTGACACTGGAAAAACAGAGAGATGTTTTGAGAGTTTTGTGAGACAAGAGTGGAGTGGAGGGACAGTTCACACAACCTACAATGTGGATAAAGCAAGATAAATGGCCATACAATCTCAGACTGTGTCTGTTAACCTCTCTGAAAGGTATTCTCAATACATAGTTAACTAAACCAAGGATATGCAGAATATGAACTCCAACCTCTCTATGATATACAGTATGTACTGTAAGGGTTCTAAAAGTGTTTAGGTTTAAATGTTCATCTGTGGTTGTTGGTCCTAAGGAACATGTTTCGATTTTCATTCTAGAGTCTGTAGTTAGTGTATGTATCATATTTTTAATTGTATTGAAAAAAACATGACCTGAATATTATCTGAATCTTTATTTTTAAGCTTTACAGTTACATGAAGGCTTTTTACCTGCTTTCACAAGCTTTTTTAAAACTGCATTTTTGAGTAAAATATCTTAACAACTATTGAATGGATTGCCAGATATTTTGTACAGATATATATGATATTCCCCAGAGGATGAATCTTACCAGCTTTGGTTATCCCCAGACTTTTCATCTAACGGCACCATGAGGTTGACATCGTATTTTTAGTGAAATATCTCGACAACCAAATGGGATTGCCATGAAGTTTGGTACAGATGTCCATGTTCCCCAGAGGATAAAGTTGAATAGCTATGGGGATCCCCAGACTTTTCTTGTACTGCCACTAAAGGTCAAGATGTCCACATATTCCGTCAAATATCACAACATCTATGGATTGGCACAACATTTTATAAAGACACTCACGGTTCCCAGAGGATGTATCCTAATGACTTTGAAGATCCCTTGGCTTGTTCTCTAGCGCCAACCTGAGGTTAACATTTGTGCTTCAGAGTGAACTGTCTTGACAACTATTAAATGGAGTGCCATGAAATCAGGTACACACGTTCAAGTTCCCCTCAGGATGAATTGTAATAACTTAGGTGATCCCTTCCTTTTTCTACCTGGTACCGTCAACAGGTCAAAATGTGTTTGTTTTTTATCCAACTTTCATTTACAACGGAATACCTGCACAACTAACGGCATTCCCATCAGCCTCAGCTGAACTCTGTGCTAATGTGCAAATGTCTGGAACATTAGCTGACACGCTAAACTAATATAATAAACCATTACCTGCTAACCATCGACATGTTCACATTGTGATGTTAGCATTTAGCTCAAAGCATCCCCTCACAGAGCCACTAGCACGGCTTTAGCCTCTAGTCTTGTTAGTAATCCGTACTGTTTTTCTGCAGCACTGCTGTTGTGGATGGTTCACATTTCCACGCTTTTCTTATAACATTCCACACATTTCTCATAACATTTAAAGAAAAGCACTTTTCTCTCATGCCAGAGTGTTTCTCTTGTGATTCACAAGTCTAGTTAGTAGCTCATGAGAAAGAAATGAAGGCTTGTGGTACAGCACTCAGTAAATGTCAAGATGCCATAATCATGTGCCATTCCATGTGTCAAAGATGTATGGGGTGATAATTATATAAGAAGGTCACAAACACTGCAGTAAAAGCACATGATTATTTTAACATTCCTTGTTTCCTAAGAATAGCAATTACAGAAATTACAATAGTCTCACGCAGTAAAACAGTAGCTTCGCAACAGAATTAGACATCTTTTCCACACTTCTAACTAAAATGGAGATCAGATGTGGCCCCTCCCTTGGCCTGGATACTTCACAGTCTTACTGTGATTGCACCCTGGACACTTTTCCTGTACTTATGTCCTCATGACTCACCCGCCCGTCGCACTGCCCCTTGGCACCAGCGGTAATTTACAGTATATTCATCTAAGCCCACTTCAAAGTGGTGGTTGCTCCCTCTGACATCTGTGGCCACAGACAAGACACAGGGACACGCAAGGCTGCATGGTTACCAAACTCCAAACACTGCGCGACAGAGATCTGACAAACAGGAACAAATAACGTGTTTGGGTCTGCTCTATAGATTCACGAGATGACCAAGTGTTCTTTTACACGGATTTAAAAGAACAAAATAACTGTTTATTCTATCAATATATGAAGTCATCCACTGTGAGTTGTGATAAGATTTAAAGTGTTTAGGGCTCTACATTTCAGAAATAACATCTGTTGAACATTTGTCTGTTTGGAGTCCATTGCCCAGAAAACTATTTATTAGATTACAAAACATTTCTGGTCAAATTCAATTCCCTGTTAAACTATATGCACCTATAATGTGTGAATAGTTAGACTTAATTTGCATTATTCAACTTATGTGCTCATGGTCTCTGATGTTGTAAAATGTTTCATAAGATAAGATTAACAATGCTCTAAACAGACCATTAGTGGTGATTAAATAACAGTCAGCACACTCTTGTATGTCGCAGCAGCTGACTCACTGGGTTTATTGTAACTGCACCTACGTCTCAATAACAGGGTATGAGTCCTGCGTTGCTATTGTTGAACAGAAATGAAAAGTGTATCTTTGGAACAAAGCTTTAAGCTACCCTGAGGTGTACTAATGAAACTGATCCTACAGTGACTAATACTCCTTTTTGGTTTCAGTATCCTGCCGCCTTGATGAACCTGGGGGCGATCCTCCACCTCAACGGGAAGCTGCAACAAGCTGAAGCCAATTACCTCCGAGCACTTCAACTGAAACCGGATGACACCATCACCCAGTCCAACTTGCGTAAGCTGTGGAACATAATGGAGAAACAGGGCCTGAGGACCTTGAGCCCCTGAGCTCCCCCTGCCCGCCTACCTGCCATCTGTACGGCAGGCCTGGGGGAAAGGACGACCTACACGCTCCTTATTCGATCTTCTCATCCAGGAAAGATGGAAGAGACTCAGGGAGGATGTTTGCTCAGAGAGGCCATGACTGTGCCGCCCAGCCCTCCTAATAACTCCTGAGCTCTGCATACACCTCAGGCCAGCAGCTTTCCTCACAAGCATTGCTCACAGTTTGGCAGGCGCTACGTGGTATTTGGACTCTTTAGAACTTTCTTCTAAATTAGTGCTCTCACAGGAACCACGTGTTTATTTGTTTTTCTTATTTTTCTTTTATACCCAGAGCACTTGAACTTGAAGTAAAATCATAGGTGCATCCTTCAACATTTGTGATGAATTAGGTTTAATTTTTTTTAAATAAGCAATTGTAGTTCAAAGGGGTGAAAATGTGTCCTGGAGCAGTGTGAGATAAGATATAAAAGAGAGAAAATAATGTCAGCGCACTGCACTGAGGGCATTTTCCATCTCAATTTAATAAAGTTGTTGTTTTGATCTGATGGTCTATCTTGATAATGAATAAAAACAAAAATGAAGAATTGCATACCATCCAAAATCAACAAGTTAAGTTAACATCACTAAAAACTAAATGTTCATCTTCAATGGGTTACTTTTCATCATGAAGACATGATATTAGCACCATCACGGCAAACCATTTGTAGCAGATGTCTTGCGATTTGGTGAAAACTTGAAAAAGGGAATTTGGTTTGTTAGCCATTACAGCACAACATTAGCCTCTAAAAGCTCCACAAACTGCAGTCTTTGTCAAATACAGTACTGTATGTTTTGGCAGGAAAACTCAAAAGCAAAGGAAATGGGACTCCTTTCACATTGTAATGCCTTATAATAAAAGGTGTGAATTTTCCTCTAGCCGTGTACCGTAGCATACAGGTGGAACATTTTACTACTACTGCCTCTTGTTCTGCACTGGCAATTGATGCCAAGTCACCAGTAAGAACAACAGTACGAAGCTAAGAATGGAAATGACAAAGAGGCAGGTACCGTAGTTTTGGGTGCACGTCTCCCCACACGCCTGAAGCTCTTTCAAACTGAGTGTGTGGAGCTGAAACCGATGAAAGTGTTCTTCTAACCAAATAGAAAAGCTATGCCGATGCACACCTTCTCATCACAGAACAATGCACAGACATAGCATGTCTGACGAAAATGTTTTAACGCCTATGTTTTTGTTGGAATAAAACAAATGTCTTTGTGTTTGTTTAAATGAATCCTAATATATACCTACATTGTGTACAGTATACAGAACGTTTTGCAGCAAAAAAAAAGTGGAAGCTCAGATACTGGGCAAGTTTGGTTTGTTACATGAAGTATTTCTCATATTGTCAATCTCAGTCTTAAGGTCTCATGTTGTATATATTCTGTGTAATTAACATCTATTTGTTTGTTTGTTGTCAGCACTCAGTAAGTGAAACGGCACCTTGCGGAAAGTGAGAATATGTACAGTATTAGTGATCATTTTGTTTGTTATTGTCCACAAACCTCTTGAACTATCTGTGTCCTTAGTTTATACATTGTAAGTTATTGCTTTGTGTTACCTTAGCAACAGAACCAGCTGGCACTGTGTTTTTACATGTAAAATGAAGGAAGTCAGCGGATGTGATGTACACGTTTGTGGTCATTACTGGGGAAAATCTCCAAATGGGGTTGGATGGCTCATTATTGATAAATACAGAGTAACACCTACGATGGAGGATAAAATGTTTAATGTATATGTCACTCGTTACAGTCACAATGGTGTCAACACTGTTCTGTTTTTGACTGTGATGGTCACTAGTGATATGTTCAGTAAGATAATCACAGTTCACATTCATTCCTGCCCCCACACCTCACACATCCCCTAATCAAAGAGCTCGCTAAGTTCTCCTGCGTATATAAAATGTTGATGAACAAACACTGCTTGAGGGAAGATGTAAAAAAAAAAAAAAAAAAGAAAGTTTCACTCTGTGTCTCTGCTCAGGGATCTCAAGTGGTGGGTTATTGCAGAAACTTGTTCACAGAGCGTTTACTAAATTAAAGATTTATTTTTGAAAGTTGTCGTATTTGTATAAATTATGGAGATTTCTAGCCTTTTTCCTCCTTTTTGTAATATAAAGATGAACAATGTGCCAGAATAGACTTTTTTTCTTCCCAATGTTGCTTTTTTTTCCACAATAAATTTATGGTGTTCTGCTTTTATTTTTTGTTCCTGTGCAGCTGTTTTTTTAAGTAGATGTGGGGTTACATTTCAGATGAATTTATGGACTTCATATGGATTTTTAATATTTGTCGCCGTTAAAAACACACATTCCCTTCACTCTGTGTAGCAACGTCTACAGTCCTAAGTCAGATTTCCTTTATATTCACGTGGGATAGTAGACTTAATGGGGTGGTCTTGCATGCTGTGGAACAAGTTTTACGGGGCATTTAAAGTTCCCCCCTGCAAATTTGCTAAAATGTGTCATAAAATCAACTCAAATGGATCTCCTCCTCTTTGATCTTTGAACAACAATGAAGAAATGTAAATAATCCCATATGGAAAGGGTAGCACTGTGTCTACATATGGCTGGTGTGTTTCGATTACAACCGCCCCCACAATTCAGACCCCGCTGACAACCAAAAAGTCGTTGCCTGAGAGCGGAGCAGTCTGCCTTCTGATCTTTCTCACATGTGTACATGGAAGGTCTGCTCCCATGATCGGAGCTCACCATGGTGCCCGGCTCTCCTTATTGCACTGGAATGCACAGAGGCTGCCTGCGCTGTCTCGTCCAGTTTGAATCTTCATCTCATAACACAGGTGTGCCTCACTTATCTTGACAAATAATGAAATAGAGAAGCTTGCTGGTTTGTTGAGTTGTGGAGTCACGCAACAAACGCAATGTGCTTGAATTTCTTGCTGTAGGCTTCAGGAAACATTTGTGTTTCTTTCCATATGATGTTAAGCTGACTGTTGTATGATTTTGCACATGGTAGTTGCAGCAGTAGCAGGGGGTACGCTTTTAGTTTTTGCAAGTCATTTTACACACCCAGTCCTAAAGGATCTTCATAGTAAAGTCGGTCGGCCCACTCCCTTGGTCCACACTGAAACATCTCAGAACTTATTGGAAAAATAACCGCACAACTTTGTGCAGACATTTGTTACCTCCAGAGGATGCATCTTAAAGACTTTGGTGATGCCCTGACTTTTCCTCCAGGGCCACCATCATTTTGTCAGTTGTTATTTGTACTGCAAATAATAAATCAAGTTATGACACCATCGTTATAAGGAGCAGAAAG